>NC_074668.1:84407426-84771829 GCF_029448725.1 Salvelinus fontinalis
TGGGATTTTGAATGACGGTAATTGGCCACAGTAAAAAAACAAAAATAAACAAGCCCACTCATCTCCTCCGCTCCTGACTGCATGTGCTGCCATAGAAATAGAATGAATAGAACGGTCATCCCCATTCAAGTCAAAGACGGCATAATGGCTGGACTGGCGGCCATTGTGAGTGTACCCTTTAGGAGCAAACCAGGAAGTAAAGTATGTGCTGTGATTTGTTGATTCAACTCAATTTGAGAGCGAGGGAGAGACTTGACTTTGATATGCACAAAAAGCTTATTTCTATCAATTGGTGCACAAATTTGTTTATATCCCTGTCAGTGAGCATTTCTCCTTTGCCAAGATAATCCATCCACCAGACAGGTGTGGCATATCAAAAAGCTGATTAAACAGCATGATCATTACACAGGTGCAACTTGTGCTGGGGACAACTACTCTGAAATGTGTAGTTTTGTCACACAATGCCACAGATGTGAGGGAGCATGTAATTGGCATGCTGACTGCAGGAATGTCCACCAGAGCTGTTGCCAGAGAATTGAATGTTAATTTTTCTACCATAATCCGCCTGACGTCGTTTTAGAGTATTTGGAAGTACGTCCAACTGGTCTCAACTGCGTACCACATGTAGGTCGCAGCTAGATGTTGTATACTTAAACAATAAGACCAGAGGGGTTTTGGTATATGGCGAATATACCACGGCTAAGGGCTGTTATTATGCGCAACGCGGAGTGCCTGGATACAGCCCTTAGGCGTGGTATATTGGCCATATACCACACCCCCGGGGTGCCTTATTGCTATTGTAAACTGGTTACCAATGTAAGTAGAGCAGTAAAAATAAATGTTTTGTCATACCTGTGGTATATGGTCTGATATACCACGGCTGTCAGCCATTCAGGGCTCGAACCTCCCAGTTTATAATAGTGTATGTATCCCCAGTATATAGAAAGAACTAGAGATGGAGAGATGACTGTTGGATGTTTTGGCTACACTATTTCATTCCACTTCAAAAATATATTCACCCAATATAAAATAATCACATCACGTTATTTAGACAAAGCAGTTTAACATTATGTCCCACATCTACATACACTATGCGTAAATTATCTATGTCATGTGTGCGTTTTCAGATTCACTGCTAATTCATAGCCTAGGACACCCCAATCCCCAAACCACACACCCACAATCTACCCCGACAAATAGATTGGATTGATCCAAGCTCTTAATAAGAGGCAGATTTTTCACACCGTTCCCTAGCTTAGCCTGCCTTAGCGCTGTTTTAGCGACCGCGGGACAGGTAGTCTAATCTGGCATGGTTAAAGGAGATATATGCGGAGACAAAGCTCGCTCCTATTTCTCCTTTTAGTGGAGCTGAGTGCTCTATTGATCTCTATTGACTGAGCACGGGCCGGGTCATGTGGACTTGCAATTTGTGTTTCAGCAGAGGTTCCACAGTGTGTGTGTGTGATGTGTAATGAGTGTGTGAGGAAGAAAGAGAGTGTGTGTTTGTCTTTATGTAGCTAATGTATCATAAGAAGATCTAAGTATTCAGACATTCATATGTTACAATGTGAATAGCTACCTAGCGTGTCATTAGGTTAGTGGGTATAACCACAAGTCATGTAGCTTTCATCAGGGCTGTTCATTATGTTATAGTTGTTGTTATGACTTATTATAAGCAGTTAGAACAATAATTGTTCTCCATTTGGGATTTTCCTGTCTGTGTCCTATAGTGTTTCCAGGGCTGACCTCCAGAGTGTCTGTGTCCTATAGTGTTTCCAGGGCTGACCTCCAGAGTGTCTGTGTCCTATAGTGTTTCCAGGGCTGACCTCCAGAGTGTCTGTGTCCTATAGTGTTTCCAGGGCTGACCTCCAGAGTGTCTGTGTCTTAGTGTTTCCAGGGCTGACCTCCAGAGTGTCTGTGTCTTAGTGTTTCCAGGGCTGACCTCCAGAGTTGCTCTCCTCTCCTTGTTAGTGCGTCCGCAAGCTCCAACTGATGCCTACGTTTCCTTGTGCGTTAATGCAATATTTATATGCTGAAAAGCCATCCTGCCACACACACACACACACACACACACACACACAGTGGATATATGGGAGACAGGTTAAAGGACTTCTTCTGGCTGCAAGGGAAAGTGTTGAGTAGCCAGTGAAATCGTGCCCATTTCAAACGGCCTCCTACTCAATTCTTGCTCGTACAATATGGATATTATTATTAATATTGGATAGAAAACACTCTCTAGTTTCTAAAACCGTTGTAATTATTTCTCTGAGTGAAACAGAATTCATTTGGCAGCACTTTCCCTGACCAGGAAGTGAAATGTCAGAAATGTGTTCTGTTCAACTTGATGCCTATATATGGTCATGACACTTAGGAGTCTACTTACACTCCATACGCCTTCCTCTTGGTGTCAAGAGGATGTGAGAGAAGAAATGTTGTGTTCATCTTGGTCTGGGGTGGAATAAAAGCTATTTCTTTGATGTGACCGTCCACTTCCGGTACTCTGAAACGCGCGACAAGGAAGTGCCATTGCCTTCTGTTTTGCTGCCGTAATAGACGACAACTATCCCCGGCTCTGAATTTTTTTGATACATGTGAACATATCATCGTAATGTATGTTTTTTCAATATAGTTTAATCAGATTATTGAAATTTTTTCGGGAGTTTTGCCGTGTTCCGTCCTCTGACTATGTTTACGAGAGATTTGTGCCACTCGGCTAGTGCCAATGCTAAGTGAAGAGGGAAATTTGCCATTCTGAATCCAAACGACGACTCATCTGGACAGAGGACACCTTGTTCAACATTCTGATGAAAGCAAAAGTAAGAACCAATTTATGATGTTATTTCATATATCTGTCGTGCATGTGAATTGGTCGTGGGCGCCCAAGTGTATCTGGCTATTGTGGCTACGCAAATATAGCGCTACATTTTGTTTTCGCTGTAAAACATTTAATAAATCGGAAATATTGTTTGGAATCACAAGATGCCTGTCTTTCAATTGCTGCACACTATGTATTTTTCAGAAATGTTTTATGATGAGTAATTAGCTATTTGACGTTGGTGTCTGTAAATGTTATGGCTGCTTTCGGTGCAATTTCTGATTGTAGCTGAAATGTAAACTATGGTTTATACCTGAAATATGCAAATTTTTGGAACAAAACATATGCTATACAATAAATATGTTATCAGACTGTCATCTGATGAATTTGTTTCTTGGTTAGTGGCTATTTATATCTTTATTTGGTCGAATTTGTGATAGCACCTGATGGAGTAAGAAACTGATGGAGTAAGAAAAGTGGTGTCTTTTGCTAACGTGGTTAGATAATAGATTTACATATTTTGTCTTCCCTGTAAAACATTTTAAAAATCGGACATGTTGGCTTGATTCACAAGATGTGTACCTTTTCATATGCTGTATTGGACTTGTTAATGTGTGAAAGTTAAATATTAAAAAAATATATATATTTTGAATTTCGTGGCCTGCACTTGAGCTGGATGTTGTCATAAGTGTACCGGTGTCGGGCTGCACCCCTAACAGGTTTAAAGGAAGTCACGCTATCCTATTTTTCCCCCCCTCTCTGTTTCTGTAACGTTGTGTGAATCTTCAGCCGCCCCGCTGTCTTTCCCCGTCTTCTCCTTTATCAGCCCCCGGAAAATATTGTTTTTCCTGTCGCGGCTGTGAAGGTGGATGTGGTCGTTAAGAATTACATTTCACTAGGAACAGGCTTCATTATCTTTTGTATGTGTGTCTCCACGTGCGTGGGCGCGTGAGGGAGAGGCTTTGAACACTCACCCCAATTTGTAGCCACACGCTCACACGCTCACACACACACACCTCCTCCCTCCGCTCTGTTTCCGTGCTAGGCAGTTTGCCATGGCAGAGAGAGGTCAGACAACATGTGATTCTGCAGTGGTGGTGTGGAATGCATTCAGCCCCAGTCCCCAGGCTCTGAATGACAACCAGCCAGGCCAGCCCAGCCCAGCCCAGCCAGGCAAACAGCCCAGCCAGGCAAACAGCCCAGCCAGGCAAACAGCCCAGGCAGGCAAACAGCCCAGCCAGCCAGCCAGGCCAGCCCAGCCCAGCCAGCCAGGCCAGCCCAGCCCAGCCAGGCAAACAGCCAGCCAGCCAGCCAGGCAGCCACAGGTCTACAACACCATGAACCATACATATGTTCATCTGCTGGACTAAATGGTTGCACTACTTACAATTTCACTACTGTTTTCAGAACCACTTAATTACATGCCTTTCAGTTTGTGAGGAAAGTCAGTTAGTGTTTGGTCATTTGCCCAGTTCTGTTTTGGTTTTTGTTTGTTAGTGCACTGAACCAGACTAATAGAAATTGATGGATTTTGCTCACTGTTTCCTTCCTACCTCAGATATCCCAAACCGTCACATCAAATGAGTTGTCTTTGATGTTTTAAAAGCTCAGTCTTAGAATGCTGAAGACTATTATACACAATAAAAGAGAAGTAATTGAATTCCAAGATAGATTATGGATTTGGATGTTCAACAGGTTCAAAGAAACTAATTAGGTACACTGACAGTCAGTACATTTGTCGCCTTTGATTCTGAGTATAGTCCAATTCTGATTGAAGCTGAACTATCACTTTGTCATTCTACTTGACTGGTAACATCGTACAATGATAAAAGCAATTCAGACATTTTGATTAATCTTACATAAGTATCATATCTTCAGTTATTTTATTCTTTATACTCATCCTTGTATGTATTTTAGTCCACTGTTTACTCAGTTGTTGAAGAAATGCCTGGACTAATAGCTATCTGAGTATTAAATTAGGATATCATTGTTAGAAAAATCTAACACCTCCATTTCATTTGACACCACAACCTCAGTGCCTTCCCAGAAATCAATGTTCCCCTTCTCTCTAATAAGGTTCAAAGAAGCAAAGAGACAGTTGCAATAGTTTTCAGTCTCCACGTCTGGTGTTCACAATGGATGCCCCAAAAATGGCTCCCTGTGAGGCCTACGTCTTTGCCAGTTTTCTGCTTGGAGTTGGGAAAGGAATGGTCCCTGACCCAGTCCAGAAACCACCCCTAGCCTCCACCAACTAGACACTTACTGTACATCTGAAAATAATTGGATAGATATAAGCAATATGATAGTTGGGTCCACCTTGCCCTCTGATAAACTAAGTGCAATTTCCGCTATATAGCTAACACCCATCCAATCTTCTCAGAACATACACAAATTCCTAATGCCTCTGCTAGGGGCTGTTTCTAGACTTGGCCTAATGCCTCTTAAGGGCTGTTTCTAGACTTGGCCAAATTGTGGTGTAGTCGGCAGGTGTTTGGCAAGGTCTGGAGGACGGCCATCTTGCTTGCTGGGACAGTGGAGGAATAAGGTAGGTATGCTTATGTGGAGGTGCTGCCATTGCAGAATGAAGTCTGTTGGAATGATAAAAAATAGCCGCCATGTCTGGAGCTTTTTGAGCTGGTTTATTGTGTTCACTGTGAGGCTGGTCCTGTCACCCAGGCTGGTCCTGTCACCCAGGCTGGTCCTGTCACCCAGGCTTGTCCTGGCTGGTCCCGTCACCCAGGCTGGTCCCGTCACCCAGGCTGGTCCCGTCACCCAGGCTGGTCCCGTCACCCAGGCTGGTCCCGTCACCCAGGCTGCTGCTTGTCACTGGATCAGGCCCCCAGTCTTACATCTGTCTGACATTTAGCTCCTTTGTTTGTGTCAGCGTTCCGTGGATGCGTCACGACATCATTTCAGCTCAGAGTACAGGGCTAGACAGGCTGTGTGTGTACACGTGAGGTGTGTGTTTTGGCACGTGGCGTGCGCGCGCACACGTGTCTCTGTAAATATAATGTCCATGTGTGTGTGTGTAATGGAGCAGGAGGCATCACCTTATCAGACCTCCAGCTAAGCGGCATCACCGCTACAGGCATCTGTCTTCATGACTGAGAGAACGAGGGAGGGAGGGAGGGAGCTGTACCGCTGCTGCAGGGTCAAGAGATTACAAACTCAATTGTGCTCCTCAGGCGAAGGTTTGTCTGCTCAGCAACTTCCTCCCGGTGACAGATGAGAGTGAGGGAGGCAAAAGGAGGAGAGGATGCCCCGCTGCCTCGTCCTCCTCCAGTCATCCTCCTCTCTCGCCCTGTGTGTGTCACAATCTGAGGCTTGATGACCAGACAGCTTCTCCTGTACCACCTCTACTCCAACACAGCTTCTCCTGTACCACCTCCACTCTAACACAGCTTCTCCTGTACCACCTCTACTCCAACACAGCTTCTCCTGTACCACCTCCACTCCAACAACAGCTTCTCCTGTACCACCTCCACTCCAACAACAGCTTCTCCTGTACCACCTCCACTCCAACAACAGCTTCTCCTGTACCACCTCTACTCCAACACAGCTTCTCCTGTACCACCTCTACTCCAACAACAGCTTCTCCTGTACCACCTCCACTCCAACAACAGCTTCTCCTGTACCACCTCTACTCCAACACAGCTTCTCCTGTACCACCTCTACTCCAACACAGCTTCTCCTGTACCACCTCTACTCCAACAACAGCTTCTCCTGTACCACCTCTACTCCAACAACAGCTTCTCCTGTACCACCTCTACTCCAACAACAGCTTCTCCTGTACCACCTCTACTCCAACAACAGCTTCTCCTGTACCACCTCTACTCCAACAACAGCTTCTCCTGTACCACCTCTACTCCAACAACAGCTTCTCCTGTACCACCTCTGCTCCAACAACAGCCTGTGGGAAGAGCTCTCAGTCAAACCAACCTAACTATGTAACCTGAACACTGTATATTTTTTCAGATTTTCCATAATAATAAAAATCATAGAAAATATATTGTAACTTAACACTATTACGAGTGACACAGTACAATATTATTTTAACTATGGGATAGGTGTTCTTGTATTTTCACATGTATAGATTCACATCTTTTCTTTCATCTGTGAGCAAGCAGCCAGGACAGAGAGACCGAGAGCCAACCACTTCCCACAGGGGCTGAGTGAACACAGATGGGGGACTCTTTTCCATCGCCCCACTATCAAAGCTAACACTCACCTCAGGAGAGAGACGCGTTCATAAACTCCCTCTCTATCTCCATTTCCCTATTATCAAATCAAAATGCAGCCATGAAACGGTTTGTTAGCTGACTGGAATCCAATCCATTTCGCTGACAGTATTGCCACTAAAGGAGCTGGATTTGTGATGGGGATAAAGGGAGATTGTGGAGGAAAATAACAAGTTTTAATGCTTAAGATTCCCTGGAGTTCTTTGAAGTCTGGTTTTGAAAGCAGACATGGTAATTGTCCCTGGGGGAATTCACATGTGTACGTGCGCGTGCGTGTGATTGAAGTTGGGTAAAGCCGGGTGCTAGGTAAAGAGGTTGTCTAATGCAGTGCACATGTACAATAGTCTGCCCACTAACACAATGTACATTCAACACATGTACAATAGTCTGCCCACTAACACAATGTACATTCAACACATGTACAATAGTCTGCCCACTAACACAATGTACATTCAACACATGTACAATAGTCTGCCCACTAACACAATGTACATTCAACACATGTACAATAGTCTGCCCACTAACACAATGTACATTCAACACATGTACAATAGTCTGCCCACTAACACAATGTACATTCAACACATGTACAATAGTCTGCCCACTAACACAATGTACATTCAACACATGTACAATAGTCTGCCCACTAACACAATGTACATTCAACACATGTACAATAGTCTGCCCACTAACACAATGTACATTCAACACATGTAGGTGCAATGATTCCATTATTTTACGCTGTATTATTTTTTACACTGGAGTCCTATATTTCCTCTAGCATTTTTGGCCAAGTGCTATTTGGTAACTTTTTGTGAAGTGCTACTTAGATGTTTAGGATAGGTTTACAGAGACATTTTTCTCAAGTGCATCGTTATTCCCTAAATAGTCAAAAGAAGAGACTTTTACAAATATTCTACACATAGTAGGTTAAACACAGTATTTTCCTTCTCTGTCAGAACCTAGTAGACTTCAGACAGAGAGGTAACTGTAGGCTTATACTGTATATCAGACCCAATGCCAGGAACGTTCCAACAGTGTGAAAAGTTGTTGAGTCTAAAGACACTGAGTGTTGTGAGGCCGTCCTGTTTTCTTGCCGCTCGAGGCCCACCACAGGAGCTGAAGTCATAAACATGGCTGGGAAAATGGGACTTCGCTATGCGAGGCAACCGGTGTAAATCTTCCTGCGCAAACACATGACTTCATTACACCTGTCATCACTAAAGCTAAATTGCTAATGTGTCTCTTGCTAGCTCTTCACTGAGGCTCTCTGCGATTTGAATCGTCATGTTTGTGGAGCCCTGAGGTAAAATAAATAAACCATGATGCTCCGACCCACTTGTCAAACTGCAGGAGCTTTAAAGTCCCAGTGCAGTCAAAAAATTACATTTTCTTGTGTTTTATAGAGTTGTCCACACTGAGGTTGGGATATTACTATAATATTTTGAAAATGACCGCCTAAAATGTCAGCCTGTTAAGGTGGGATGGAGTTTTGGCCTGACTGGTGACATCACCAGGCAGTAAATGAGTTAATAGACCAATACGAGAGTTCCAGACCCCTCTGCCAATAACAGCTAGTTTTCACTTTTCCCCTCCCCGCTCAGAACACTCAGACAGTTCTAGATAAATTATTGCTTGAGCAATCTTTGCTAAGAAGTTATTTTTGCCTCTTTTTGGCCATTTTAATTGAAAGCAATCACAGTAAGGTACTTCATTTTTACTCAGAAATTATTTGATATGGAGATAAAAACTTTTTCGAACAAAACATACATGCATTGTATAACATGAAGTCCTATGAGTGCCATCTGATGAAGATCATCAAAGGTTAGTGATCAAATTATTCTCTATTTCTGCTTTTTGTGACTCCTCTCTTTGGCTGGAAAAATGGCTGTTTTTTTATGACTAGGCGCTGACCTAACATAATCGCATGGTATGCTTTCACCGTAAAGCCTTCTTGAAATCGGTCACTGTGGTTGAATTAACAAGAAGTTTATCTTTAAAATGGTGTATAATACTTGTATGTTTGAGGAATTTTAATTATGAGATTTCTGTTTGAATTTGGTGCCCTGCACTTTCACTGGGTGTTGGTCAGGTGGGACGGTAGCATCCCACGTACCCTAGAGAGGTTAACAGTCAGTCTGCCAGGAGAGACTATGTAATAAGTCCTTTCATAATTATCCACATAAAACAGGCTTTGTTCTTCAGATAAACTTAAATCAACACCAGAGGTCCAAGTATGGCTGTATTGGAAAGAAAGGTCCTCATGTTTAGCCTGGGTATGTAGCTGTGTTTTAGCAGTCGAGCGGACTGACACAATGGAATAATTGAACGACCCTCCTTGCCGGCTCAGAGCTCCTAATAAGCAGACATGTCTTTTCTCGGCTTGAAGGTTTTAATAATGTAAAAAAAAATGAGTCAGTGTTGGACACTCTTAGATAATTAATGTGCGCTCTCCTACTTGACACCGATTGATTCTGTGGCTGAAGGAGAGTCTAATACAGCAGTTTCATATTGATTTGGATGACTTCCCCACAATGTTCTTGTGGTGAAAGTTGTGGCAATGAAGATGTTCAGCCATTCAACATAAATGTGTTGTTATGCTACTGAAGGAGTGTTGTCAGCTTCTTGGCAATTTCAGACTTGTTTGGGTGCTTTGTGTTATTAAAGCAAATGGTTTATAAAGCTAGAATCCTTAAGGTGGTCAGTCACTTTGTTCTTCAGGATGTCTGCCCTCTCCAAATACTTCTCTTTACTATTTTTTCCACCACTCCTTGACTTTGTAATTTGTTCAAAACATTAAATATAACACATTTTAAAAGATTTCCTAGGAGCAGTCCGAATAAACGGCTACAAAGCTACAATCAGCTGGATGAGAATGAATGGGTGGAACAAGAATGACTATATTGAAGCTCAGTGATCTGAAAAGCCACCCTCCACCACTATCATTTATTTTAGCTTGAAGTGGGTTTGCAGTGAAGACAGGTCGCTGGGGCCTGATGTCTGGAGAGTTAACGCACTCACCTCCAGACATGACCTATCAACAGGACTCAGACCAGTCCATCTGTTTCTTTATTCTCAGTGTGAAACCAGCCTTGACAAAGCCTCTACTTAGTATTTTGTGTTTTTCACCCACTCTCTCTCTGTTTCTCTCTTTCTCTCTCTCCGTTTCTCTCTTTCTCTTCTGATTTCTCTGCCTCTTCTCTCTGTCTCTATCCATCTCTGTCTCTCCCTCTCTTCCCACCCTCCCTCTTTTTCCCACCCTTTGTTAAAAGCCTCCTCCACAGCTCCCTGCTCCTGTGGCTCAGTAGCTCCCTGCCAATGAAGGCCTTTTTATTGGGCTGAGATTGAGTGCAGCCAAGCGGGGCCCGACCAGGCAGGGCCAAAGCCACAGCCACACAGGCCCATTACCACCACCGCTGCTGCGCTTCGCCTGGCCTCAGAGAGAGAGGAGATTGCTTGTCTCTGCCTCCCCTAATTGCCGACAGCAGCTGAAAAGGACCAGGGAGAGTGAGAGGGGGGAGGCAGAGCAAACAGTATTGGCTTGTTCACCAGTCATAGACAAGCAGCATGGACCCATATAGCTTATAGGGCTCTTGCTGTTCTGTTAGAAGCCCAGAGCTGTGTTTTTCTGTAGTTTTGGGCCGTGCACGTTGGAGTTCACCCAACTTGTTGATCTGAAGTCACTTTCACAGTTTACCCACTTGTGATTGAGGTTTGTGTTTGACGAGGGTGAACTGCTTCTAGATCTGTGCTGAGGGCCAACTTCTATCCCGTGTCTTTGTGAGGGGACATAGATGGGCGCAGCCTTTGGGGGGGCCTTGGTTCACTTTCTCTGCCCCTTGAATGATCCTGTAATATCCTCCTCACCTAGCCAACATCCCCATCCTGCAGAGTATGTCTCTTGTCTCCAATGGACTCTGTGAATTTCATATTATTACAGGCGCTTATTGTTGCAGCCCACTGGCAATATCCCAGCAAATTGAAAAGAATGGGCCGTTTATTAACTTGGCTGAGGCGGATGGCGAGGCCGCAAGCCATTTTTTTTCTTTTTTCCCCCACTGTGTTTATAGGGGGTTGTGTTTTCATTCAAGAGCCTCTCTTTTCTGAAATGTCTGTACTGTAGGGAAGGTGGCTAACCCACCACTCACCACCTGAGAAACTATTATTAAAGAGCTGCAGTACGTTGAGCCGCGGAATCCTTAGCAGACTGAAGACTATGAAAGAAGAGCTAGCTAGTTCACTGTGTCCTCTCCTTGAACACGCACAAACACTTTTTTAATGAGGGTATCGTTGCAAAACTAAAAGAAGGTGCCTGTAACATTGCTGAGAGAGTTGCCATTGTCAGTGAAACCATAGCAACATTGGCAGCAGTCAAACCTGCCGGTGCCCGCTTGCTAACGATTTGGAAATTCTCCAAACTGTTGGAAGAGTTGCACATTTTGGACACATCTTCCCAGTGTTTGTGACTGTGAGAGAATTAGCACGAAACTAGCAATTGAACACTTGAACCAGTTTGAGGTCCAATCTGCCCTCATATTTTCATCAAGTCTAAGACATTTGCATGATTTGAGACAGAAGATTTCGAGAACCTAGACTCAAACCTCAATATTTGAAAAAAAATATTTACTCTTCTTTGTTGGGATGCAGTTTAATTTAAAACATTAGGGCAAACTGTACAAATGTGGCTCTTAATTAAAAATGTTAAGCTTTTAATGATGTCAAACCTTCAGTGCGTACGAGGCCTACGTTATCAGAGAGGTTTTGGAATATGGAACAATGAAGGCTTTTATGGAGTCAGAGTTTTATCCCTTTGTTAGCGTGTGTATTTTGACCTCATTAGATCATGCCTGATGCATTTGGAGTGTTTGAGTGAGCCGCGGCACTGCTACGGCCCAATGTTTCATGCCTTTTTGATTAGCATGGTATGGAAACAATTAGACTCTGGGAGGGGAGGCAAAGCCGACTCGATTCAACAGCTTTAAATGCTAATTGGCTAATGGAGGATGAAAGAGCGGGTGACTGGCTGCGTTTTTGACATGAGCTCACTCAGACGCTGGATTCAGCTACTCTCAATTCATCTGGATTTAGATGGACCACCACAACCACCATTTTGTTTTCCTTTCAAAACCTGGAAAAATACTACTACTGCCATCTCAAAGCTGAATGTGCTTACACACTCCCAAGTTAGCTTTAACTGAGAATATTCAAGCACGCATCACAGCAGGCGAAAACACATGTAAGGAAAGCATTTAACATCTTCTGTAAGGGACTGGCTGCACCGGTCTTGAAAATACACCTCCCCCATAGCCAAGTGAAACAAGGAGGCCTCTCTTCCTCAAAACTGCCGTTCATAATTGCCATAGTGGGATGCTTGCTTTAGGATATGGGCTATTTCCCCTGACTGAGATGATAGAAGAGGATAGCTATGCAGTATGATATAGGACTTCCATCTTTTCTGTGGACAACCCCTGTGTTCGCTAACCCCCGTAACCACTCGGAATGTTGCAAAATTGGTGAGAGATTTACGCCGCTACTCTCCCACTTTAGCAGAGAAGCACTCAAAGGTTGAACCTCACACTTCGCTACCGGAGTGTCATTCAGAGTCGGACTGCAAAACACCATCACCACTAGTGTGTTTCTATCGGGTTCTACAACAAGCCGTCACTGTGGAATCCCTGTTGCGCTTCAGAGGGTGTTCAACAATGTTTCATCATCACATGTGGTTATTACGGTCAGTTCAGCGTTGACTGGGAAGTGTAATAAGCAGCCCCATCACCTCTCCCAGTTTGTCAGGAACCACAGAATCTAGTCGATTCTCCTGAAAGCCTTGGATTTGTCACAACCTTCAGTGCTGCTCTTAAGAGAGACAGGGGGTGTAGAGGAAAGAAGCGAGCCGTCATGAAAAGCCGCCGCTTCCTGATTTCGCAGAGATGCAATCACGGCACTATCTGATAGACGTGCTGGAGGAAATTGGATGAGCTGAGAGCTGCTACACCTGGACAGATTGGAAAGATGACTCCTTTGTCATGAAAGTGTCAGTCAATTCCCCCTACTGTCACCTGAACAACCAATCAGAGGGAGGGAGAGAGATTTCTTCTCTCCAGGGCTCCATGCTTTGCAGTGGGAGTGTTAATTAACAACAACAAAAATGTTTTATTGTCATATACACCTGACAAGTGCAGTGAAATGTGTTGTTTTACAGGGTCTTCCATAGTAGTATGGCGCACCTGGAGCAAATTAGGTTTAAGTACCTTGCTCAAGGGCACACCGGCAGACATTTTACCATGTCGGCTCGGCTTTTCGAACCAGCAACCTTTCGGTTACTGGCCCAACGCTCTAACTGTTAGGCTACCTGCCGCCCTATCTATGTATCTACAGTACTGTCTGGAGCTAGGGCCTGAAAGAGATGTCATATTGTGTAAATAATAAAGCTGTCACAGTAGAGAGATGATTACAGCTGTAATAACAAGCTACAACATGATAAAACCAATTTGGTAACGCTTCATTTTAAGGGTCCATACTAAACCATTTGTAAGGCATTTACAGTTTGCTCACCATTTATAAATCATTACTCCCACACGTGTACATGTTAGTAAGCTAGTTATTCAGACATTAATAGATATTTCCTTTAACATCCTGTGTTGTGGGCTTGTTTTTTTTACCAGGTACTGCTGGAATGTCTACCAATAACATGTCCATCTTTTTGTGAGAATTTACACTGGTCACTCAAAACATTTATGAAGTATTTTTAAAGTATTAATAGGACTCAATTTAGATTAGGGACTGCAAAAAATAATTTACTAATGATTAGTAAATGGTTTAGGAATGTGGGAGTAATGATTAATAAATGGTGAACACACAATTTTTAAATGCCTTCTAAATGGTTTATTATGGAACCTTATAAAGTGTTTCCAATGATTGAATTTCCCCCACATCCAGACTCTCCCTCTTTTCTACTACTATGTCTTTACTAAATCATGTTACGTAGAACAGATGATGATGATGTATGTAGAATGATGATGTATGTAGAATGATGATGTATGTAGAATGATGATGAATGTATGTAGAATGATGATGTATGTAGAATGATGATGATGATGATGTATGTAGAATGATGAATGTATGTAGAATGATGATGTATGTAGAATGATGATGATGATGTATGTAGAATGATGATGATGATGTATGTAGAATGATGATGATGTATGTATGTAGAATGATGATGATGTATGTAGAATGATGATGATGATGTATGTAGAATGATGATGATGATGATGATGTATGTAGAATGATGATGATGTATGTAGAATGATGATGATGATGTATGTAGAATGATGATGATGATGTATGTAGAATGATGATGATGTATGTAGAATGATGATGATGATGATGATGTATGTAGAATGATGATGTATGTAGAATGATGATGGTGAGAATGATGATGTATGTAGAATGATGATGATGATGATGTATGTAGAATGATGATGATGATGATGATGTATGTAGAATGATGATGATAATGATGTATGTAGAATGATGATGATGATAATGATGTATGTAGAATGATGATGATGATGATGATGTATGTAGAATGATGATGATGATGATGATGATGTATGTAGAATGATGATGATGATGATGATGTATGTAGAATGATGATGATGATGTATGTAGAATGATGATGATGATGAATGTATGTAGAATGATGATGTATGTAGAATGATGATGATGATGATGTATGTAGAATGATGAATGTATGTAGAATGATGATGTATGTAGAATGATGATGATGATGTATGTAGAATGATGATGATGATGTATGTAGAATGATGATGATGTATGTATGTAGAATGATGATGATGTATGTAGAATGATGATGATGATGATGTATGTAGAATGATGATGATGATGTATGTAGAATGATGATGATGTATGTAGAATGATGATGATGATGTATGTAGAATGATGATGATGATGTATGTAGAATGATGATGATGTATGTAGAATGATGATGATGATGATGATGTATGTAGAATGATGATGTATGTAGAATGATGATGTATGTAGAATGATGATGATGAGAATGATGATGTATGTAGAATGATGATGATGATGTATGTAGAATGATGATGATGATGATGATGATGATGTATGTAGAATGATGATGATAATGATGTATGTAGAATGATGATGATGATAATGATGTATGTAGAATGATGATGATGATGATGATGTATGTAGAATGATGATGATGATGATGATGATGTATGTAGAATGATGATGTATGTAGAATGATGATGATGATGATGATGTATGTAGAATGATGATGATGATGATGTATGTAGAATGATGATGATGTATGTAGAATGATGATGATGTATGTAGAATGATGATGATGATGATGTATGTAGAATGATGATGTATGTAGAATGATGATGTCATGTTGCGTAACCTCTTTGATGATAGTGGTGTCTCAGTGTCCTGTTTGTTTCATAGAATGCCATAACAAGTTATAAGGTGTTATGTCACCCTTTCGACAGGGATGTAGAGATTCCATGTAAACATGCTTCAAACCAGGTTATATTGGTTTCATGTTTATGGTATTACTCTGATAATAACAGGTTCTATCTACCCGTAGGTTCTCTGTCATTCCTGACCAGGATGTTTTGGTCAAACAGCAATGAAGGTTCCCAGTGTCACCACTCCTGTCTGTACTTAGGAAAAGCAGTGCTCTGACTGTTTCTGTCTTGTGTTTCCTGCAGTTTCCTCAGACCTGCGAGGAGTCTGGCTCTCCGTTCGTCTTCGTCTGCACCAACCCTCAGGAGCTGCTGGTGAAATTCCCCATGAAAGGAAAACATAAGATCTGTAAGTGCTGCGTCTTTCTGTGTCCCAGAGTAGATCCCAACGAGTCTGGTTGTACTTTCTGTGTCCCAGAGTAGATCCCAACGAGTCTGGTTGAGCTTTCTGTGTCGCAGAGTAGATCCCAACGAGTCTGGTTGAGCTTTCTGTGTCGCAGAGTAGATCCCAACGAGTCTGGTTGAGCTTTCTGTGTCGCAGAGTAGATCCCAACGAGTCTGGTTGTACTTTCTGTGTCGCAGAGTAGATCCCAACGAGTCTGGTTGAGCTTTCTGTGTCGCAGAGTAGATCCCAACGAGTCTGGTTGTGCTTTCTGTGTCGCAGAGTAGATCCCAACGAGTCTGGTTGTGCTTTCTGTGGGGGAACAAAATTCTCACACAAGCGCTGCATGTACGCATACACACACACACTCTGTATACACACACACACATTCTCACACACACACACACACTGTATATATATACACACACACTGTATACACACACACACTGTATACACACAAACACAAACAAACATAGGTCTTGTGCAAAAAATGAACATGATTTGCAAAAGATTTTAAAAAATATGAATGCGCTCACAAAGTCTCTCAAAGAGCAATCTGTAAAGACAAGATGTTGATGTCAGGTTGCCCAGGGGATGTGGGAGACTGTAGCTACTGTAGTGTCAGTGTTGTCAGTGTATGGTGTGATTTCTAATAGGTCAGAGCACATTCCCCCGCTGTAGCTGGGGATGTACCTGCAAGCTCTTTGTTCATATTTCACAAACTCCTGAGACATGAAGGGTTGTTTATGTCCCCCTCTCCCGTCTCCGGTCCTTCAAGATGGATGGCGGGTCTTTGGGAGATTCAAGGTAAAAGACTAGCACTGCCCTTGATCAGAAGGGGAGGATTTCAGTTGTATTGTGAAGTGGTGAACGCAAGCAACAGCCCAGAGGGTTAAGGTGCTTATGCTCATAAAAAACAACAATAGATATATCATCTGAGGAAATAATTTAGTCATAATTCTGTATTTGCTAACTGGCTACCACTCCCATTGATTTGCACGGAGTAATGCTAATACTAAGCTGTGAGCTAACTGCGCTAACCCAAATCTTGCATCCCTGACGTTGAGTCCATAGACCACTAAGTCTAGGCATCCATTCTAAACAGTAACATGTATATTTTGCATGCACAATCCCTTTAATACATTAAATAACGCCTTATTACCTTTATATTGAGTGTAACCTATAAGATATCCAACTAGTCCCCAGACAGTTAATTTCTAGCACACTATTGAACCTGTCATCTCCTCCCCTTTTATATCCAGCTAGTATTTCACCCTCTATTACTCTGCAGCCTCTGAAGGCTCAGAACCATCTCCAGGGAGACCACCTGTGAACCCCACACAAGCGCCGGTGGGGGGGGGGGGGGGGGGGGGTCTGTGTGTGTCTGTGAGTCAAAGGGTGGGAACCTGCTGTTAGAAGCTGGCCTAGTATTTAGAGGGTTAGCTACTGGAGCCAAGCAGACATTCTGTATCTATTCACAGTGTTTCTCTCTGTCACTCTCTGTCACTTTCTGTTTCTCTCTCCCTCGCTCTCTCAATTCAATTTAATTACATGTCAATTCTCTCTCTCTCTCCCTCGTTCAATTTAAATTCTCTTTCTCTCTCTCTCTCTCTCTCTCTGTCACTCTTTCTTTCTTGTCTTCCGCCTGGGTTGCCTCCCTAACACACAGGGTCAAGGGGCTACTGCCGCCACTCTCGTTCAGGAAAGGACCTCTTGTCTTGTCCAGCTCGCTGCCTCAGACCTGACAGGGCAGCAGAGCGGTGGAAGGATTAGCCAGTGTTGACACTTTACTTAAGGTCTGCTAGTCAACTGCTTATGAACAGAGTCGTATACTTTGACTTATTTAAACAATTTACTATTCAACTATTTCCTATTAAATGATTTACTAATGAAAACTATTTACTGTTAAACTATTCACTATTAAATGATTTAGTATTAAACTATTTTCTATTAAACAATTCACTATTAAACTATTTAGTATAGAAACCTATTTACTGTTAAACTATTCACTATTAGTTTACTATTATGACTACTATTTTATGACTAAACTATTTAGCTTTATAATGACCCCCTGTCCACCAAACAGTATTGCATTCAATGCTGGTACCCATGGAGAGAGGAGAGGTGTTGTGGTAAATATGGGATATAGGAACCAAGAGAGACGGGTCATTAGACTGGTCATTAGGGAGAGACTGGTCATTAGACTGGTCATTAGGGAGAGACTGGTCATTAGACTGGTCATTAGGGAGAGACGGGTCATTAGACTGGTCATTAGGGAGAGACTGGTCATTAGGGAGAGACTGGTCATTAGGGAGAGACTGGTTGTTAAACTGGTCATTAGACTGGTCATTAGGGAGAGACTGGTCATTAGGGAGAGACTGGTTGTTAGACTGGTCATTAGGGAGAGACTGGTTGTTAAACTGGTCATTAGAGCAATCATTAGGGCGAGACTGGTCATTAGACTGGTCATTAGGGAGAGACTGGTTGTTAAACTGGTCATTAGAGCGATCATTAGGGAGAGACTGGTCATTAGACTGGTCATTAGGAAGAGACTGGTTGTTAAACTGGTCATTAGAGCGATCATTAGGGAGAGACTGGTCATTAGGAAGAGACTGTTTGTTAAACTGGTCATTAGAGCGATCATTAGGGAGAGACTGGTCATTAGGGAGAGACTGGAAATTAGACTGGTCATTAGGGAGAAACTGGTTGTTAAACTGGTCATTAGGGAGAGACTGGAAATTAGACTGGTCATTAGACTGGTCATTATGGAGAGACTGGTCTTTAGGGGTCCTGCAGAGTAGTGACATTTAGAAGGGGAGAATGATGGGAATTCTTCATTGTGGTGTGGGTTGATGTTCAATGTATATACACTGGACACAGAGCCCATTGTGGTGTGGGTGGATGTTCAATGTAATATACACTGGACACAGAGCCCATTGTGGTGTGGGTGGATGTTCAATGTAATATACACTGGACAGAGCCCATTGTGGTGTGGGTTGATGTTCAATGTAATATACACTGGACAGAGCCCATTGTGGTGTGGGTTGATGTTCAATGTAATATACACTGGACACAGAGCCCATTGTGGTGTGGGTGGATGTTCAATGTAATATACACTGGACAGAGCCCATTGTGGTGTGGGTGGATGTTCAATGTAATATACACTGGACAGAGCCCATTGTGGTGTGGGTGGATGTTCAATGTAATATACACTGGACAGAGCCCATTGTGGTGTGGGTGACTGTGCATGCGTGTGTGTGCATAGATCAATGTGTTTGTGTGGGTCTGTGTATGTTTACAAACTGGGGACTTTCCTCTGATTGTACCCATTCATCCACACACTGTAACGACCCCAGCCAACCACTTCTGTCAGAGCTGAAGGTCACCCCAGCTGTTCAGAGCTATCAAACAACCTGACAAGTGCCTCTCTCTCTCTCTCTCTCTCTCTCTCTCGCTCTCTGTCATTCTTTCTCTCGCTCTCTTTCTTCCTCTCTCCCTCCCCTCTTTCTCTCTCTCTATTTCTCCTCCCCTCTCTCTCTCTGTCTCACTCTCTGTCGTGAGATACTGCAGAGTGCTGATCCAGACCCGTCATCTGCTTGCTGGCTACTGCTCATGTTCCAGTCTCTCCAGTTACCAGCCTTTAGTGTCTAACTCATCTCCTTAAAAAGTGTGACCCAGTCATCCTGAACACCTCTCCGTTTCACTTGGTTTCATTAGGACACTATTCACTTAGCTTTATGTGCTTCGGATGACATGTGAGGTGAAAATCTGGTCTATTCTCTCTTCTCTCTCTCTTTCTTTCAAACACACACACACACATCATATAAGTAGCTACATCAGATTTCTCACAACACTTGCGTTTGCGATGAAATGCGTTTGGATACTTTACATGCCCGGGGAAGAAAAATGAACCTGTTTATTTGTACATTGTGTCAGCGAGGTGTGAGTGAGTACCACAGACAACTGTCTCTGAGAGTACACTTCCTTGTTTGCTCTGCGTTTACTGCCGTGTACACAAAGAGCCCCTTCCAGCTGTCTTGTCACAATGCCATTTGCATCCATGTTGTTGAATACATTGACAAGCACTGCAATATGTATGGCTGCCATCCCCCAGGTTACACATACATATGGAAGTGGTTTGATAATCCCACTGAAGTGAGGGGGGGGGGGGGGTTGCTCCAGTAACCATCCTACCTCGCGGTTAGCTCTTTGTTTTACCACGTTGAAAACACAGTGCCATGGGATTGAAACAGAGAAAGCCAATTAGCTTAACCAGCGTCCAGCTTTTTTTCCCAAGGTGGTCCTTGCATTTTCTACCTCTTTTTACTCATCCGCCGGGAGACTGAAGAGGTTAGCGAGAGAAGAAAGTCCTCTTCTTTTGGTTATTTATTTATTCATGGATCCATTTAATATTCATGATTTTTCCAGGACTATCTGGCTGCAGAGGGGAATTTACTGCTCTGGAGGCGACGGACTGGGGACCAAATCACGTTTTAGCTCCATTGAGCTTTGTGGATGAAGGGAAGGGAAAAAAGAGAGAGAGAGAGGGAGGGAGAAAGAGAAGTAGAGCAGGGTTTATGTGCTCTCCAGTAAATGGGAGGTAGGCCTGTAAGGTGACAGGCTGTGTTCATTACTGATCTGTCAGCCGGTTAATGGGTAGAGGAGAGTGGAGCAGAGCAGCTCATATAGAGGCCAGGCTGTAACTGCATGGCAGGCAGAGAGTGAGCTCTCAGCAGTGGTCTGGATTCATAGTACTACTCTGGCAGACCCAGTCTTCAACTTTGCTTCCACAGTCCCCAAAGAATAACCCCATCGCTTTCTCTACATTCTCGACCGACATTCTCCCCCAGACTTTATTTTCAGTTTCCCCCTCTCCCTCATAACAGGCAGAGAGAGCTCTTAACAATGGGACTCAATGCTAGTACTACTAACAGAACCATTGATAGTACTACTAACAGAACCAGTAATAGTACTACTAACAGAACCAATGATAGTACTACTCTAACAATACCAATGATAATACTACCCTAACAGAACCCGTGATAGTACTACTAACAGAACCCGTGATAGTACTACTAACAGAACCATTGATAGTACTACTAACAGAACCATTGATAGTACTACTAACAGAACCATTGATAGTACTACTAACAGAACCAGTAATAGTACTACTAACAGAACCAATGATAGTACTACTCTAACAATACCAATGATAATACTACCCTAACAGAACCCGTGATAGTACTACTAACAGAACCCGTGATAGTACTACTAACAGAACCCGTGATAGTACTACTAACAGAACCATTGATAGTACTACTAACAGAACCATTGATAGTACTACTAACAGAACCATTGATAGTACTACTAACAGAACCAGTAATAGTACTACTAACAGAACCAATGATAGTACTACTCTAACAATACCAATGATAATACTACCCTAACAGAACCCGTGATAGTACTACTAACAGAACCATCGATAGTACTACTAACAGAACCATCGATAGTACTACTAACAGAACCATCGATAGCACTACTAACAGAACCATTGATAGCACTACTAACAGAACCATTGATAGTACTACTAACAGAACCATTGATAGTACTACTAACAGAACCATTGATAGTACTACTAACAGAACCATTGATAGTACTACTAACAGAACCATTGATAGTACTACAAACAGAACCAATGATAGTACTACAAACATAACCAATGATAGTATTACTAACATAACCAATGATAGTACTACTAAGAGAATCAATGATAGTACTACTAAGAGAATCAATGTTAGTACTACTAAGAGAACCAATGATAGTACTACTAAGAGAACCATTGATAGTACTACTAAGAGATCCAATGATAGTACTACTAACAGAACCAATGATAGTACTACTAACAGAACCAATGATAGTACTACTAACAGAAGCAATGATAGTACTACTAAGAGAACCAATGATAGTACTACTAAGAGAACCAATGATAGTACTACTAAGAGAACCAATGATAGTACTACTAACAGAACCAATGATAGTACTACTAACAGAACCATTGATAGTACTACTAAAAACCCATGATAGTACCACTAACAGAACCAATGATAGTACTACTAACAGAACCAATGATAGTACTACTCTAACAATACCAATGATAATACTACCCTAACAGAACCCATGATAGTACTACTTACGTAACCATTGACCGTACTACTCCAACAGAACCAATGATGGTACTACTTACGTAACCAATGATAGTACCACAAACAGAATCCATGATAGTACCACAGACAGAATCCATGATAGTACCACTGACAGAATCCAAGATAGTACCACTGACAGAACCAATGATAGTACCACTGACAGAACCAATGATAGTACCACTGGCAGAACCAATGATAGTACCACTGACAGAACCAATGATAGTACCACTGACAGAACCAATGATAGTACCACTGACAGAACCAATGATAGTACCACTGACAGAACCAATGATAGTACCACTGACAGAACCAATGATAGTACCACTGACAGAACCAATGATAGTACCACTGACAGAACCAATGATAGTACCACTGACAGAACCAATGATAGTACCACTGACAGAACCAATGATAGTACCACTGACAGAACCAATGATAGTACCACTGACAGAACCAATGATAGTACCACTGACAGAACCAATGATAGTACCACTGACAGAACCGGCGATACTTACGTAACCAATGATGGTACCACTAACAGAACCAATGATAGTACCACTAACAGAACCAATGATGGTACTACTAAGAGAACCAATGATGGTACTACTAAGAGAACCAATGATGGTACTACTAAGAGAACCAATGATAGTACTGCTAACAGAACTAATGATAGTACCGCTAACAAAACCCATGATAGTACCACTAACAGAACCATGATAGTACCACTAACAGAACCAATGATGGTATTACTCTAACAATACCAATGATAATACTACCCTAACAGAACCCATGATAGTACTACTTACGTAACCATTGACCGTACTACTCCAACAGAACCCATGGTAGTACCACTAACAGAACCCATGGTAGTACCACTAACAGAACCCATGGTAGTACCACTAACAGAACCCATGATAGTTCTACCCTAACAAAACCCATGATGGTACCACTAAAACCCATGATAGTACTACTTACGTAACCAATGATGGTACCACTGACATAACCAATGATGGTACTACTAACAGAACCAATGATGGTACTACTAACAGAACCAATGATGGTACTACTAACAGAACCAATGATGGTACTACTAACAGAACCAATGATGGTACTACTAACAGAACCAATGATGGTACTACTAACAGAACCAATGATGGTACTACTAACAGAACAGAACCAATGATGGTACTACTAACAGAACCAATGATGGTACTACTAACAGAACCGGTGATGGTACTGCTAACAGAACCGGTGATGGTACCGCTAACAGAACCCGTGATTGTACCGCTAACAGAACCCGTGATTGTACCACTAACAGAACCCGTGATTGTACTACTAACAGAACCCGTGATGGCACCACTAACAGAACCCATGGTAGTACCACTAACAGAACCCATGGTAGTACCACTAACAGAACCCATGGTAGTACCACTAACAGAACCCATGGTAGTACCACTAACAGAACCCATGGTAGTACCACTAACAGAACCCATGATAGTTCTACCCTAACAGAACCCATGATAGTTCTACCCTAACAGAACCCATGATAGTTCTACCCTAACAGAACCCATGATAGTTCTACCCTAACAGAACCCATGATAGTTCTACCCTAACAGAACCCATGATAGTTCTACCCTAACAGAACCCATGATAGTTCTACCCTAACAGAACCCATGATAGTTCTACCCTAACAGAACCCATGATAGTTCTACCCTAACAGAACCCATGATAGTTCTACCCTAACAGAACCCATGATAGGTCTACCCTAACAGAACCCATGATAGGTCTACCCTAACAGAACCCATGATAGTTCTACCCTAACAGAACCCATGATAGTTCTACCCTAACAGAACCCATGATAGTTCTACCCTAACAGAACCCATGATAGTTCTACCCTAACAGAACCCATGATAGTTCTACCCTAACAGAACCCATGATAGTTCTACCCTAACAGAACCCATGATAGTTCTACCCTAACAGAACCCATGATGGTACCACTAAAACCCATGATGGTACTACTAAAACCCATGATGGTACTACTTACGTAACCAATGATGGTACTACTTACGTAACCAATGATGGTACTACTTACGTAACCAATGATGGTACTACTTACGTAACCAATGATGGTACTACTAATAGAACCCATGATGGTACCGGTGATGGTACCGGTGATAGTACCACTAACAGAACCCGTGATAGTACCACTAACAGAACCCGTGATAGTACCACTAACAGAACCAGTGATAGTACCACTAACAGAACCCATGATAGTAGTACCATCATGGGTTAGGTAAGTAGTACCAACAGAACCAATGATAGTACCACTAACATAACCCATGATGGTACTACTAACAGAACCCATGATGGTACTACTAACAGAACCAATGATGGTACTACTAATGGAACCGGTGACGGTACTACTAACGGAACCGGTGTGACGGTCCTAGTCTTACAGAACCCATGATGGTACTAGTCTAACAGAACTCATGATGGTACTACTCTAACAGAACCAATTGTAGTACCACTCGAACAGAACCAACGATAGTACTACTGAACAGAACCAGTGTCCAAGGCTGCTTTACAGTACATCCACCTCTCTCTCCTGCTAAACCTTTCTGTGGTATTGATCGGGCTCAACGCTGTGCTGTGTAGGCGGTGTGATTAATATCCTTGATTAGGAAGAGATTACCCTGCTGTGGGGAGTTAGCGCTGGCCCTGCTAGAATTCATCGCACTTAGGCTGCTGCCTTGTTTTTGCTCATTTGTCAGGTCAGAAATCAAGGATCAATCGCTGGTTTATTTGCCTAGTTCAAGTAGCAATGCAGGGTGAGGATGTTATGATGGACACTTTCAATCTGACTGGTCACAGTATTTGACATTGAGTGGGCAGCGATTCGCGTCATTTGTTTACAGATTCTGTGTCTGATTGTGAAGAATTGTGTTGTTACTAGTAAAAGGACTGTGAAAAGGGTTGTATGACATGATCCACTTGGAACCGTGATTGCCGTATCGTAATATATTTTCTGTTGTGGTATGTATTGTGAGCTTACAATACTTATCCCTACTATTTAATGCACCCACCTTTTTTAAAGCAATTCAATTCATGTATGTATTATTTATAGAGTTGTTTTGATTCATGCGTAGTGTGGAAATGTTCATGTACAAACTGCATTTTGTGTTATTTACAGCTGACTGTTGGCCCCACTGTGTAGCCAAAGCATCAAAATCCAGACTTCAGTAAACTGTTTACCCAACATGCTCATTCACCACATCTGTCAGAAAGATCAACATTACTCAAGTCCTTCATCAGCTTACTGTCTCCAACCTGCCTCTCCTGAATACAAAAAAACATGTGGCTACTTGTGATTCTCACTCACTTAAAGCCTCTTCTCCATTTTGAGAAGACCGATGCAATAGCTATTGTTGTCATGGAGACCGCACAGTCCATGTTTAACGGGCTGTTTTTTTACAGTCCAAGAGAAGACTATGCAAACAGTGAGCTGTGTATGCCCTGTGTGGTTGAGCAGTGATCCAGGAACGCGCTCAGTCGACAGTTCCCCGTGACTCCAAACAGACCATGACTCCAGTCCTCATTATAACAGTGAGACGGACCACCTGAGGACCGAACATAAATAATGCAGAGAGAACCAGAGTTCTGCTGACAAACCCTTCCCCCTCGACCACATGGTTGAACCCCTAGCCCTGGAGGGCATGGTAAAGACATCCCTTACGACGCCATACCACACCGTTATGACACTCTATTCCTGTGAGTGACGTATTTTCTACCTCCTCTCCACGGGGCCCTATATGGGGTTTCCTATGGATGTGGGCAAGGGCCAGCAGCTTTGGCTTTGAAAAATAACCCGAAGCAAAAAATCTAATTATTTTAATTTGATCCTAATTTCCTCCGACAGTCGCAATGAAAAGTGTGAGATGAAAGAGTTGAAATTCCAATGAAGAGGTAATGACCATAGCGAGTCGATAGTGATATTGGTCTTACTCTGCTGTGTGTTTTCCCCATCTCCCGTCTGTATGTTTAGCTTGGTCTCTCTTAAAATGTAGACTGTTTCCTACTTTGTTACCAGAGGCAAGGGCCCTTGACTCACTGCCACAGCCTCTGCCAAGACAGCCTTTTTAAGCTGTGATAAAAAATTTACGAGAGAGAGAGAGAATGCTATGGTGGAGAACAGAGGCCACATTCGGAGAGAAGCAGCTGCTCCCTGATAGCGGTTGGAAGGTCTCCTCAGTACTCGGCAGTGTTCTGCTCTCCCCATGCCCACCATGAATATTGCATTAGCCCACTACAGGGCCCCTTGTGTTTGCCCCCCAAGAGAGGAGAGTAGAGCAGCCATGGTACTGGAGCGTACGAGGAGTCAAGCCCACACTCCCCCACACCGCCAGGCCCATCCACATTTAGCTTGCACAGGCAGACGCTCCAAACTCCAGACCAGCTTTCCATCAGCATAATCTCCCAAACTGACTCAGAGGACTCCTGTCTCATAATGTGTCAACCTCAATTATATTAATGTGCGCACCCGAGAAAAATGTCTGACATTCGCTGGCATTTACAGGACGAGTAACTGTTTTCTGGCTGGTGTTTTTTGCTCAAGCTGAGTCGTCTTAGAGGCCCTTTTGAAATGAATAAACCACATATTGGCTCTGTGATGACCCGTCTCCCACTGATAAGCTAAAGAAACAAAGTTATGGTAAATAGCAACACTGAGGCCACAATTATGTCAAAATACAATTCTTCTGTTTATATAATCTCCACAGCAATTGAAAATTGGCACCTCCTTTGAACAAGGTCAATGATGGTACAAGTGAAGTGGCCATTTTGAGAGGCTAGCCTAGCTGGCTGTTTTTAGCCATTAGCCTAATTCCCTGGCCTTTCAACACAAACACCTGGAGGCCAGGGGCAGTCCTGACCGTGAGGTCAGCCCCTGTTAAGCTGAAGCTTTCGTCTCGCGAGCTCCCTCCTTCCCCATCTCCCCCTCATCCTCCTCCTCCATAGTGTTTCATTAGTGTTTCACCGACTCCATTACCCTGCTGTAATGTGCACTTAGCCGCCTAATCTCCATGCGGCTGACATGTGACTCCCCCAGTGCACTTTGCACACCTTCTCTCATTTGAACAGGGGACATTCTCTGAGAATGCCAATTTACTGGTTAATGTAGAAGAGGCATGTGTTCCTTCCTCGCTATCGCTCACCTTCCTGTAGCTGCACTCTGTCACACCCCCCGCCTTAATTCTTACGTAATTTTTCAAATTCTGTCCCATTTCCTCGTTCCGCTCAAGGCGTTATTTTCAATGCTAATGAGGCACAGCAGTGAGCAGCGGTTTGTGGCGAGGGAAGCTGAAAAGATGGTGATATGATAATAAAAACAGTTCAAACACCAGCGATTCTCCTCAGTAAAGCTAAAGCGCTACATGCTGTTATGCTTGAGGTCAGTGTGTTCACTTCAGCACCGTTCTTCACTACTACAACCCATGAGACCTGCAAAAGGACGACCAGTAATTGAAGAAAGCGCATACTTTCTCAAGACTAGCACTTAAAAACAGTTCAAGGGTTCAAACTACCTTGAAGAGGTAAACAACTTGTTCTGGGTTTTTGTTGAAGGCATAGGTTTTGCCTGTCCATCTGTGTTTACCTCAATGGCTTATGTTGTCTCTATGCATCATGCTTGCTAGCACTGCTGCACTTTGCCCACTCTCACTGTGAGCACATGCCCAGCAACTAGCCATAACTCTCTCTTGTAGTCTAGGAGATGTGCTGATCTGTCCAAGCTCTTGGATAGGTTTGGAATTCCATTTGTAAGGGCGGCAGGTAGCCTAGCAGTTAGAGCGTTGGATCAGTAAACGAAAGGTTGCTAGTTCGAATCCCCGAGCCCCAGGGTCGCCGTTGATAATGGCAGACCCTGGCCATGACCCCATTCTCCAAGAGTGTCTCGGTGGGGGGGGGGGAGTTGGCATATGCACTAAAACACATTTCCATTTCACACCTGCGTGTATATGTACATGTGTGAAATAGGACAAATATAAGCATCTAATTATTATTATAAGCCCCCAGCAATTAGGCCAATGTTTCTGGCATTCCCTATCGCTAATTAACTGGAACCAGCAAAGCTTTCCTCTGAATCTCGACTGGGTTGTGTCTTCCAACAGATCTCATGTCCCAGTTTAGTATCCCACTCAGTTTTTCACACCAGAGATATAGCCGCAGATCGAGACCGTAATCACTGGGAAATATCAAATCTTTTCCCTCCATTTTGACAGTTCACATTGCAGAGATGTACAGCTCACCAGCCTGTGCATCTGAAAATAATCTCCTTCGTCTTGACTTGTCAGAACAAAATGTGAGAACCCAGAGGGGTTCTCCACTGAGTCAGCGATGAGGGAGGGAGATGTCAAAGACGCTGTGGCTCTATTTCAAACCAGTTCCACCTGCAGGCAGCTTTCACTAAGTAGTTCCTGTTGTTTAGCTCGCCACAGCTAAGGCCAATGAAAAGAATGCCGTGACAAGAGCTAAAGCAACGACTAAGTAAACTGATTAATGCGTAACTGTGAGCAAAGTTGGCCCCAGGTAGTAAGCTACATCTGTTACAAATGACTTCATAGATCTATGGAGAGAGACTTAAAATGGCATGATGTCAGCTAGACTCACTGCAGGTGTTTAGCTTCAACGTTATGTTATTAGATTCACTGTTTTGCTAATGTGAAGAAATTATTCAAGTCTTCCTTTTGCTTGTGGTCTGTCACCCACTTCTTTTTTAATTATATGGAAATGCATACATATGCTGTCTCAGTCGGTGGAGCATGGCACTTACCATGCCAATGGTCTTGAGTTGGATTCCCGCTGGGGCCACCAATATGTACAAATGTATGCATGCATGACTAAGTTGCTTTGGAGAAAAGCGCCTGCTAAATAACATGTTATACTACTATAGCATCCAGTTTTTCCCCCCAGATTATTCCATTATTATTATTATTATTATTATTATTATTATTATTATTATACTATTAAGTAGCACAACTTGTCACCAAAGTTTCATCAAAAAAACGAATATATCAACTTTAGCCCTAAAGACTCTTTACTTCTACTTTACACTTGTGGTGTTAGGCTAGTTGTCATATCAACCAATATATCAAATTTAGCCCTAAAGACTCTTTACTTCTACTTTACACTTGTGGGGTTAGGCTGGTTGTTGCATTGTTCTGACCAACATGTTATCTCTGCTAATGTCTGTTCTAACCAACTTAGCCCAGGATCAGGGACCTGAGCAGGATAATCCCTCGTCTGGCTCCACCCACCCACACCCCCTCCACGTTGGGCCAGCAAGCTGTCTTTGTGCCATGCATCCTGAGTTGGGCTGAGGTGTGGTGGGGGTGCAACTTAATATAAATCTTAGAAAAAACACCCCTTTCCTCACTTTATTGCTATGCTAACCTCTTTTAAAGCTAGAATCCTCAGTTGCTACATCCACTTTTGGACTTATAAATGAATGATATAACTTGTACAGTAAATGCCTCATGAGCTTAGTTCAACTGTCTTACCCCCATCATAATCCAATTTATAAACTTGTTTTACGCCAATGTTTGTAAACAACGTAAATGCAAACGAACAATGTACAGCCTCAAAACATGGTTAAAATGATACATTTGGTATCATGGATGGTCAGTCCTTGTATCCATACCTCTGTCTATTAATTTGAGAGTGGTTACATTTCTCCAGCCCCATCCCTTAGCTTTTTAGTAAAAACAAGGGGTACAGAGCACGCTTTGTTATTGTTTCAATTAAGGATTCTAGCTTTAAGCTAGCAATTAGCTATGCAGCCAACGTCTAACAATTGTAACTTACTTACCGCAAGTGATCTGGTACGTGCTTCCTTTCTTCCTGCCTTCCTTGAAGCAATCACTGATCCAACATTATTGGAATGGTGAAAGCTACATGGAGAGATACTTGCTTTCACCCATACTGTCGGGTAAGATCTGTGAATACATGAAGAAAGATCATTCTGGGGGGTCTTTAAAAAGCTGCAGACTGTGTGAATTTGTTTGCTTACCCTACAATAACTAACACATAAACCTCCGTTGATGTGACTTGTAGACAAGAGCTAGCTTTCTGAAGCAGGCTAGTTGCTACGCTCTAAGAAAAAAAGGTGCTATCTAGAACCAAAAAGGGTTATTCGGCTGTCCCCATAGGAGAACCCTTTTAAGAACCCATTTTGTTTCCAGATATAACCCTTTGAGGTAGAATACTTCTGGATTCCATGTAGAACCCTCTCCACAGAGTGTTGTACATAGAACCCAAAAGGGTTCTGCCTGGAACCAAAGAGGGTTCTACCTGCAATCAAAAAGGGTTCTCCTATGAGGACAGCCTCGGGAACCCCTTTCAAACCCTTTTTTCTTAGGGTGTAGATAACCTGCAAATCATACCGTGTGCAACAATTTCCTAGTCCAATGTAAAGAAACAGTCCTTGGCTTTCTTGGTTGCAGTATGTTCTTCCAACGTTAGAGTGCTACCAAGACTGGTGTACAGTACATGGTAGTAGATTAGAGAGAGAACTGAAGACAGAGGGATTTTAGAGAAGGCAAGGTAAGTTTTAAAGACAAATGGCAGTAATAAAGAGAGATGAGTCATAAGAGTTCAGAGTATTTCCATTGTATGAACTTTGTTAAAAGTCAAGGAATTTAAAGTAATAGAGGAAGCTGGAACAATCTAATAATGAATGTATCCATTGAATTTCAATTGTCAAGAAGGGATATTTGTTCTGGGGAAAAGTGGATGTAAAACAGGTGGAAGTGGTTATATAAGATGTCTCTGGTGAACTCAAAATAGTTGTGGCTTTGGAATCTGCTTGAAATTCCCCACAAAGAGTTATAGCCCACACTTTTGTATTTGAAGTCGGCTGAGAAGACTGAAGACCACTCTTAATGTTTCAATAAATGGTTTATTTGGAAAGGTGGCTGGGGGATTCTAATAATCCTGCAGTCTATGTTTTATTATTAATGGCATGCATTTCCTCTGTGCCATGAACATTCATCTCACTCGTTACTGGATTCCTCCTCCTTGACTTTTCAGCAGACATATTTATTACGGCCGGGACTATACCAGTATCACGATGCTTGTTAGTATTGTGGCAAGGAAACAAAACACAAAGTGGATTGAACTTCTTTAGGAAAACAGTCCTCATGTTGAAAACAAACATCATGATGTCATCCAGAGTCACATGTATTTATTTTCCATCTGTAGCTCACAATATTTTACATACAACAGGTTTTTAAAGGACCGAAGAGTTTGGTCTGCTTCGTGTTTTCCCATGGATTTTTTTGGGCGGCACTGGTATCGTCACATCCCTAATATATTAAACGATATTAAGAAAAATGTTCTTTCACATTATAAATTGGCTCTATTCTTTATAAATCCATCATTTGTTTTTAGTAATCAATTATCTTTAGGGTTATGACATTTTATGTTTGATATTTACATTTTAGTCATTTAGCAGACGTTCTTGTCCAGAGCAACTTACAGTTGCTGCATTGATCTGAAGATAGCTAGGTGAGACAACCACACATCACATATCATATCAGGTACATTTTCCCTCAATAACGTAGTTATCAGCAAAGTCAGCGCTAATAGGAGAAGGTAAGTGCAGGGTTAGATATATTTTAATATTTCAAGTTTTAAAAATGCAAATTGGTGGATCATCACTTCAAACCGAGGATTGAGAATCTTCCATGTCAGACACCAGGCACATGATCCCACCGGCACTTATTTAATGCTTGGGCATGGAATGTTTAGGCTAATGTTCATATTGAGTGATTTGGTCATTGGCTGTATGTTGGTTGCATCTTGTCAAGTAGTTAATGCATTAATGCATTGCCTTCTATTATGTAGGGCCGGAAAGATAGTAGTAACGCTATATTGTTTCCATGGCAAAAATGAAAACAGGAAGAAGATCAACGTCTTTGGTCCTTTAAAACATGCTGTATGTAAAACATGGTGCAATAGCTTGGAACATAAATACATGTGACTCTGGCAACATAATGATGTTTGTTTTCAACATTATGGCTGTTTTTCAAAATAACTTACATCCGCTTTGGGTTTTGTTTGCTTGCCACGATACTAAGGAGTATCACGATATTGGTATGTTCCCAGCCCTACTGTAGTACTATGGTAAGCTGACATTTGTGTCCCCCCAGTATGACTTGTTTAAAGACAGTAATTGGCTTACGGAAGATAAAGTACACAATCCGACTATTTGCTTCAAACCAAAACCAGTCCAGAACCAGCTGAGTAGACAAGTAACAGCAGATTGACCTTGGGGTCAACGTTGATTAAGCAGGCTTATGGAGCGAACCAGTTAGCTCTCAAGCATATGTTCTGCCTCAGCCTGTTTTTGCTGCATCAAGCAAAAACAATTAACCAACCAACTGAAATTGTCACGGCGATACAGTACCTCCCATCTGTTTCCTCCTGCTGCATGATACTTCCTTACATGCTTTTTCACCACATAATGTTAGCCTGCACAGTCCGTGTTTGTAGACGGATGTCGGCTTCTTTTTATAGACCATATACAGTACCACGTGCCACACACTAAACGTTTCTGACATGTGACAGGCAGGTCCCTTGGGGTTGCCCTCTGAAGTTTTACGTTGCTAGCTACCTAGCCAACTGTGTTGGCTGCCCTCTGCCTTGCGTCACCGGTTTATTCTTCTTCACACACCACCTAAGAGCAACTGAGCTTCCGGAACACTATGTACGCAAGTGTCAGTCGCAGCTGAGCCTCTCTTACAGTGGGCTAAATGAGCTACTTATCGCCCCCAGGCTTGCAAATAACCTGATTACCAAGGACTGTAAAATGATGTCGCTACAAAATGCTACTGATGCTGACAGTCCTTTTTATATTGTTTTGAAATTTGGTGTTCAGCTAGGCTCTACATTTAAAATGTTCCCCGATCAGCCCACACCAACCTCTCTCTTCATAATTATGGATCACACCATCTTAATTCCTCTGGCTGCTCGTTAAGCTCTGGAGGAGCAGGGTTGACCTACTTTACATGGGAGCCTATGGAACCCCTGGTGAACAGACAAGCCCCTCTCCTGCACCAGGAAGCTCTCTCCCCCGACCAGAATATAATATTATATGACGTTTAGTAGACACTTTTATCCAATGCCACTTAGTCATGCGTGCATCCTTTACATACAGGTGTTCCCGGGAATCAAACCCACTATCCTGGCGTTGCAATCACCATGTTCTACTAACTGAGCTACAGGGGAGGACCGTGCTCTACTCACTGAGCTACAGGGGGGGACCGTGTTCTACTAACTGAGCTACAGAGGACCGTGCTCTACTAACTGAGCTACAGAGGACCGTGCTCTACTAACTGAGCTACAGGGGGGGACCGTGTTCTACTAACTGAGCTACAGAGGACCGTGCTCTACTAACTGAGCTACAGAGGACCGTGCTCTACTAACTGAGCTACAGAGGACCGTGCTCTACTCACTGAGCTACAGGGGAGGACCGTGTTCTACTAACTGAGCTACAGAGGACCGTGCTCTACTAACTGAGCTACAGAGGACCGTGCTCTACTAACTGAGCTACAGAGGACCGTGCTCTACTAACTGAGCTACAGAGGACCGTCCTCTACTAACTGAGCTACAGAGGACCGTCCTCTACTAACTGAGCTACAGAGGACCGTCCTCTACTAACTGAGCTACAGAGGACCGTGCTCTACTAACTGAGCTACAGAGGACCGTGCTCTACTAACTGAGCTACAGAGGACCGTGTTCTACTAACTGAGCTACAGAGGACCGTCCTCTACTAACTGAGCTACAGAGGACCGTCCTCTACTAACTGAGCTACAGAGCACCGTGCTCTACTAACTGAGCTACAGAGCACCCTGCTCTACTAACTGAGCTACAGAGCACCGTGCTCTACTAACTGAGCTACAGAGCACCGTGCTCTACTAACTGAGCTACAGAGCACCGTGCTCTACTAACTGAGCTACAGAGGACCGTCCTCTACTAACTGAGCTACAGAGCACCGTGCTCTACTAACTGAGCTACAGAGCACCGTGCTCTACTAACTGAGCTACAGAGCACCCTGCTCTACTAACTGAGCTACAGAGCACCGTGCTCTACTAACTGAGCTACAGAGCACCGTGCTCTACTAACTGAGCTACAGAGCACCGTGCTCTACTAACTGAGCTACAGAGGACCGTGCTCTACTAACTGAGCTACAGAGGACCGTGCTCTACTAACTGAGCTACAGAGGACCGTGCTCTGCTAACTGAGCTACAGAGGACCGTGCTCTGCTAACTGAGCTACAGAGGACCGTGCTCTGCTAACTGAGCTACAGAGGACCGTGCTCTGCTAACTGAGCTACAGAGGACCGTGCTCTGCTAACTGAGCTACAGAGGACCGTGCTCTACTAACTGAGCTACAGAGCACCGTGCTCTACTAACTGAGCTACAGAGCACCGTGCTCTACTAACTGAGCTACAGAGCACCGTGCTCTACTAACTGAGCTCCAGAGCACCGTGCTCTACTAACTGAGCTACAGAGCACCGTGCTCTACTAACTGAGCTACAGAGCACCGTGCTCTACTAACTGAGCTACAGAGCACCGTGCTCTACTAACTGAGCTACAGAGCACCGTGCTCTACTAACTGAGCTACAGAGCACCGTGCTCTACAAACTGAGCTACAGAGGACCGTGCTCTACTAACTGAGCTACAGAGGACCGTGCTCTACTAACTGAGCTACAGAGCACCGTGCTCAGGTTTTTAGAGCCACATGCAAAAAAAAATATTTGAGTCTTATGCATTATAACCATTGTCGTGTCTTTGGCTATGCCGGATTAATTGCTATGACATGCTATTCTATAAAATACTTTCTCTGTAATTAATATCACATGATTGAGCTAATCAGGCACATGTAATTAACTAGAGAGTCAGGCACCACGAAAGAATATTTATAGAGCCGTTATCTTCCGAATAAACTCTTAAAGATTTAGCAATATTTTACATCAAATAGCAGTCAACATCAATCATCATCTTACTTTAGTCTCATATTCTGAAAGTTGGAAATTCTTGGTTATCTGCAAGAATCCTGGCTAACAAGTTGAATCAGCAATACAAAATTGGGTTTAATTATTTATTTACTAAATACCTAACTAATCACACAGAGTCACACATACACAATTAAATCATAACTTGATTACAAATTGTCGTCATAAAGGAAAACGTCCCTAGCGGGCGGAACAGATATGACAGCTTGTTACACAAAGGAAAGGGGGCTGGGTTTTAGTGAAAGAGCGGGAGACTGGAACAGAGGCGAAGCTGTGCTATCGTAAATACAGTATCTTATGCATTCTAAATTACCGCCCATTTGGAAAAGGAAAATGCAATAAATATTTACTCTGAGCTGCACTCCAGTAGATTGGTGGTAGATGGAAGACCGTGTTGCCAAACCGAGTCCTCTGTCCTTTGAAGAATGTCTCTGGTAGTCACTGGATACGTTGTAGTAACGTCGTTGTGTAGTAGACGGGATACTCTGACTGTCCTTCCTAACCTGCGTTTGTAGCAGCTGTTGCTAACTCAACGGCTAGGAGGTATCACTTCTGTAGTGAATACGAGTTCAAAGTTCATACCATTCACAACCAAAGTTCATGCTGATGTTGGCTTAGTTCTGTAGTTATTATCTGATCCATTCTGACATGGGATCGTCACCCTCATCTCCTCGGAACAGAAAGTTATATTTTTGTCAATGGCTTTATATAGTGGAGGGAGAGGGGTGTGTCTGAAAAGTTTATTACCCATGTCTCTTCACAGGGGCGGGCCACTGGTTGAGCAGAGGCCCAAACTTATGAAAACCCAAATCTCTCATTTGGAAGCTAAAATTACATTTCATCTCTTCACAAATAATTTCATATTCAAGCATTTGAATTAAACAACAATTCCATGTGAATCCGATACCTCTGTTTCCACAGTAGAGTTTATGTCATCCTATCATTGATGAGAATGTCTCAGATGACAACCGAACTGACATAATATACCTTAAGTACCACCGCATATGTTCAGTTGGTCGGATTACCAGAATATAGTTAATTTCCCCCCAACTTCTGATGTTCCCAGAATCTCTATGTTAACCAAAGGGTTTTCTTATGTCACATCAGTATAGTAGGGAGAGGGAAAAAGGGGGAAAGAGGTATTTATGACTGTCATAAACCTACCCCCAGGCCAACGTCATGACACCATTGACGCATTTATTCAGGCTTTCATAAGGGCCTTTTATGATAGTATGTTTTTAATGCCTAATGCATCTATGTGATTCATTCTGAATGCATCTGTAGCATAAGGGCTGTTCAAAGGAGCCAGTCTTCTCATGCACTACTCATGCACTTCTCATGCATGTACTATAAATGAATTCACTATGCATTATACACAGGTGGTTTTGGTAGAGATGTTCTGCCCGTATTGTGGTCCACTCACTGAATAACAGAGGCATAACTTTCTGTGCCTGGCTATGCAGGTTGATCTCTGACACAATCGATCACTGTTACAATGTAAGATTTAATTAAGCAATAAGGCACAAGGGGGTGTGGTATATGGCCAATATACCACGGCTAAGGGCTGTTCTTAAGCACGACACACCGCGGAGTGCCTGGACACAGTCCTTAGCCGTAGTATGTTGACCATATACAACAAACACCCGAGGTGTCTTATTGCTTAATTAAATCTTACATTATAGTTATTTAAAAGCTATTATAAACTGGTTACCAACGTAATTAGAGCAGTAAAAATACATGTTTTGTCATACGCGTGGTATACGGTCTGATATACCATGGCTGTCAGCCAATCAGCATTCAGGGCTAGAAGCAGTTTATAATAAACCATATTCCATTATTGTATTTGAAGGAGCTCCATGCTGTAATGTAACACCCCTCTGACGTGTACAAAGTAATGAAAGTGTAACGAGCTCTGAGATTGGACCATGTAGATATTCAGACATTGACTCCTCTGGTCTTATTAGCAATGTATCAGTGATGAAGAATGGGGCTTCCATCATGTAGGCAGTACACACACACACACACACACACACGCGTGTCAAGCAGAGCTCTCACACAGAGAAGCCAGTGATACAATACACAACGTTAATTATCCATTTAAAACCATGGCCCATTGGCAGTGCTGAAGCACCGCTGTTGGAAAAGCCTCTCAGAGAGCCATAATTGCTTCTTATCTTTTGGAGGTCACACTGTGTCCAGTAGAACTAATCAATCTCTGGCTCAGACCTGCTGTTAGCCCCAAAGAGCTCCATAAAATAACATTCTGAACATTTGGACCATTTTAGATACCCACCCGCCATCAGCAGCTATTGATTTCTTTTAGGAGAAGGTGGGGTAAGTCTGCTCTGTTGCTAAGGAATAGCTGCGGGGAGCTGGCCGGTGGGTAAGTCGGCGTTGTTGCTAAGGAATAGCTGCGGGGAGCTGGCCGGTGGGTAAGTCTGCGTTGTTGCTAAGGAATAGCTGCGGGGAGCTGGCCGGTGGGTAAGTCTGCGTTGTTGCTAAGGAATAGCTGCGGGGAGCTAGCCGGTGGGTAAGTCTGCGTTGTTGCTAAGGAATAGCTGCGGGGAGCTGGCCGGTGGGTAAGTCTGCGTTGTTGCTAAGGAATAGCTGCGGGGAGCTGGCCGGTGGGTAAGTCTGCGTTGTTGCTAAGGAATAGCGACGGGGAGCTGGCCGCTGGGTAAGTCTGCGTTGTTGCTAAGGAATAGCTGCGGGGAGCTGGCCGGTGGGTAAGTCTGCGTTGTTGCTAAGGAATAGCGACGGGGAGCTGGCCGGTGGGTAAGTCTGCGTTGTTGCTAAGGAATAGCTGCGGGGAGCTGGCCGGTGGGTAAGTCTGCGTTGTTGCTAAGGAATAGCTGCGGGGAGCTGGCCGGTGGGTAAGTCTGCGTTGTTGCTAAGGAATAGCTGCGGGGAGCTGGCCGGTGGGTAAGTCTGCGTTGTTGCTAAGGAATAGCTGCGGGGAGCTGGCCGGTGGGTAAGTCTGCGTTGTTGCTAAGGAATAGCTGCGGGGAACTGGCCGGTGGGTAAGTCTGCGTTGTTGCTAAGGAATAGCTGCGGGGAGCTGGCCGGTGGGTAAGTCTGCGTTGTTGCTAAGGAATAGCGACGGGGAGCTGGCCGGTGGGTAAGTCTGCGTTGTTGCTAAGGAATAGCTGCGGGGAGCTGGCCGGTGGGTAAGTCTGCGTTGTTGCTAACGAATAGCGACGGGGAGCTGGCCGGTGGGTAAGTCTGCGTTGTTGCTAAGGAATAGCTGCGGGGAGCTGGCCGGTGGGTAAGTCTGCGTTGTTGCTAAGGAATAGCGACGGGGAGCTGGCCGGTGGGTAAGTCTGCGTTGTTGCTAAGGAATAGCTGCGGGGAGCTGGCCGGTGGGTAAGTCTGCGTTGTTGCTAAGGAATAGCGACGGGGAGCTGGCCGGTGGGTAAGTCTGCGTTGTTGCTAAGGAATAGCTGCGGGGAGCTGGCCGGTGGGTAAGTCTGCGTTGTTGCTAAGGAATAGCGACGGGAGCTGGCCGCTGGGTAAGTCTGCGTTGTTGCTAAGGAATAGCGACGGGGAGCTGGCCGGTGGGTAAGTCGGCGTTGTTGCTAAGGAATAGCGACGGGGAGCTGGCCGGTGGGTAAGTCTGCGTTGTTGCTAAGGAATAGCTGCGGGGAGCTGGCCGCTGGGTAAGTCTGCGTTGTTGCTAAGGAATAGCGACGGGGAGCTGGCCGGTGGGTAAGTCTGCGTTGTTGCTAAGGAATAGCGACGGGGAGCTGGCCGGTGGGTAAGTCTGCGTTGTTGCTAAGGAATAGCTGCGGGGAGCTGGCCGGTGGGTAAGTCTGCTCTGTTGCTAAGGAATAGCGACGGGAAGCTGGCCGGTGGGTAAGTCTGCGTTGTTGCTAAGGAATAGCTGCGGGGAGCTGGCCGGTGGGTAAGTCTGCGTTGTTGCTAAGGAATAGCTGCGGGGAGCTGGCCGGTGGGTAAGTCTGCGTTGTTGCTAAGGAATAGCGACGGGGAGCTGGCCGGTGGGTAAGTCTGCGTTGTTGCTAAGGAATAGCTGCGGGGAGCTGGCCGGTGGGTAAGTCTGCGTTGTTGCTAAGGAATAGCTGCGGGGAACTGGCCGGTGGGTAAGTCTGCGTTGTTGCTAAGGAATAGCTGCGGGGAGCTGGCCGGTGGGTAAGTCTGCGTTGTTGCTAAGGAATAGCGACGGGGAGCTGGCCGGTGGGTAAGTCTGCGTTGTTGCTAAGGAATAGCTGCGGGGAGCTGGCCGGTGGGTAAGTCTGCGTTGTTGCTAACGAATAGCGACGGGGAGCTGGCCGGTGGGTAAGTCTGCGTTGTTGCTAAGGAATAGCTGCGGGGAGCTGGCCGGTGGGTAAGTCTGCGTTGTTGCTAAGGAATAGCGACGGGGAGCTGGCCGGTGGGTAAGTCTGCGTTGTTGCTAAGGAATAGCTGCGGGGAGCTGGCCGGTGGGTAAGTCTGCGTTGTTGCTAAGGAATAGCGACGGGGAGCTGGCCGGTGGGTAAGTCTGCGTTGTTGCTAAGGAATAGCTGCGGGGAGCTGGCCGGTGGGTAAGTCTGCATTGTTGCTAAGGAATAGCGACGGGAGCTGGCCGCTGGGTAAGTCTGCGTTGTTGCTAAGGAATAGCGACGGGGAGCTGGCCGGTGGGTAAGTCGGCGTTGTTGCTAAGGAATAGCGACGGGGAGCTGGCCGGTGGGTAAGTCTGCGTTGTTGCTAAGGAATAGCTGCGGGGAGCTGGCCGCTGGGTAAGTCTGCGTTGTTGCTAAGGAATAGCGACGGGGAGCTGGCCGGTGGGTAAGTCTGCGTTGTTGCTAAGGAATAGCGACGGGGAGCTGGCCGGTGGGTAAGTCTGCGTTGTTGCTAAGGAATAGCGACGGGGAGCTGGCCGGTGGGTAAGTCTGCGTTGTTGCTAAGGAATAGCGACGGGGAGCTGGCCGGTGGGTAAGTCTGCGTTGTTGCTAAGGAATAGCTGCGGGGAGCTGGCCGGTGGGTAAGTCTGCGTTGTTGCTAAGGAATAGCGACGGGGAGCTGGCCGGTGGGTAAGTCTGCGTTGTTGCTAAGGAATAGCGACGGGGAGCTGGCCGGTGGGTAAGTCTGCGTTGTTGCTAAGGAATAGCTGCGGGGAGCTGGCCGGTGGGGTGGGTCAGATTGATTTAGTATTACGCCGCTCGCTTTTTTAAAATGAAGGGTCCTCAGTCTGACCGCTCGCCTCTGCTGCTCCCATTTCTTGGGGTGATGGCCAGTGTGATGAGGTTACCAGTATCACGTTAAGTAGGGGGGAAAACGTTTTGAAATAGCACAATCTAAAAAGGTCATTTTGTATGCCAAGAAATTCCTACGGCTTCAGTTCCTACTGAGTAATGCTTTGCCAAACAGGAATACGAGGGCGCTAGTTGTGTGTTGTGACACGTTTTCCATAATTAGCAGCCCCCCACCAAAGCCTGCATTTAATTGTTGACCCTCTTAAGTGTTTCAATAGGAAACATAACAGAAAACCGTTAATCAAAAGGGGCTTTATTACCCCCTGTCGGTTTCCTCTTCTCCTCCCCCCCACCTCTCCTTATCCATTTCATAGCCATGCAGGCATTTGATGTGTTAGTTTGCTGCCTGAGGAACAGAGGAATGTAGTAGTATCTAGGGGAGGACATAGGGAGGTGGTAGGCTTTGAATTGTTCCAGTCGTTTAAATGTCACCAGGACAGCTCTGTGGGAGGTAGGGGTGAGGAAGGTGAGACGCTAGCTGCTGGTACAGAGCGTGTGTGTGTGTGTGTGTGTGTGTGTGTGTGTGTGTGTGTGTGTGTGTGTGTGTGTGTGTGTGTGTGTGTGTGTGTGTGTGTGTGTGTGAGAGAGTGATAGCAGCATGGCTCAATTTCCATTTTTATTAACAATCCAGTTACCTCTTCATGGAGAGGGATGGAAAGGGCCCGGCAGATCAATGTCATCGTGCCTCCAGCATGCCAAGGAGCCTGGCCGCGGTGTTAACCACTTCCTCCCCCCACTTTACACACATTGCCCTCTCCCACCAATCAGCAGCCTGAATGGAGATTGGCAGGCCCATCAACACTGCACTCCCCACTCTGAAGACAGACATGGGGAGTGCAGCCCCTGGAGACTGCATCGTAACCTTGGGCTAACAAAACCTTGGGCTAAATGGACTACTTAACCAGACCCCTTGATCTTCCTGTTAGCAGTAATGTCACATTCACAAATACCATTGACTCCTTTAAAAATGGAGAGCTACTGTACTGTAAAAGACTTGACTACTGTACTGAGAATCTTGACATTTCTAGTCAGAAATATGGGTATTAAATTATGTCAGAAGTGTTTTTTTTAAGCCGTTGACGAGGCTCAGAGAAAGCGTTGATGGCTGCTCTAAAACACAGCTCGTCCGTCATCAGTCTCTGACGTCATATTAGACCGCTCAGAGGAGATAGTCACACCCCAGGATATTCTGTCAGAAAACACGTCTGCTTATAACTGTCACAATTCAAAAACAACAATACATGTTCTCTAGTTTACTTTAAGTTGTCATTCTTTGGCACCAACAACATCTCGCCAACACAATGGGCCTCATTTATCAATCGTCAGTCGCATGCGCGTAAATCGTCAGCAAGCGAGGCCAACGTCTTTTGACGGACATTTCAATTACCAAAGTTTTCATAGCTCAAATGGGTAACAAACCATATGAGACCTGTAAGAGAGTCATTTGAGAAATGGCAGTCAGATGAATATAATGGGATTCAATAGATAAGATGCTTAGATACGGGACATTGGACATTGTTTAGCTAGCAGTGTAGTGCTCCTACAGTACTCTCACCAGAGTGGGAACACAGAGGCACTGTATGGAGGATGGTTGCTGAGTTAACATGAACTGTGGCTGGTGTTGGATACAAAGCATTGCTCCTCTTTCTCCTCGCCATTGGTCCTTTTAAAGCCATGTGTGCATGTCATGACAACAGTGTATATATCTATTAATAGTTTTGTTGTGGTAGTGGAGCAACCCAAATATTCATCCCCATGTAGGTAAAAAGTCATGTTATATTTATAAACCAAGCTATAGAGGGAAATAAGCTACTGTAGGGATTTAGATCATGACTACATAATGTTTCTCTTGTTATGTCTCTAGCTTACTCTCTCAGTTTCTCACACACACACACACACACACACACACACACACACACACACACACACACACACACACACACACACACACACACACACACACACACACACACACACACACACAGACAGATTTCTCTGTGTGCATGGAGGCACTTCACTGGGGCTTTTCCCCAGAGATGAGCCTTGCACTTGAGTTGACCGTTAAACAAACGCTACTGTACACAGTCACGTGGGAACACAGCAATCCTCCCACCTGATGTCTGTAGTGTGTGTGTGTGTGTGTGTGTGTGTGTGTGTGTGTGTGTGTGTGTGTGTGTGTGTGTGTGTGTGTGTGTGTGTGTGTGTGTGTGTGTGTGTGTGTGTGTGTGTGTGTGTGTGTGTGTGTATCAGAGGAAGCCTGAGAGAGCGCCTGCAGGGGTGTCAGTGAAGGTTTAATATATTCAGCTTGCTGTCAACGCTGACACATTTCTCCCTCTGCTCCACTGCACTGATATGCAAATGCAGCCTCCTCAGAATGCAGAGCACTAGATCAGCATAAACGTATTCCCCCCTCTGCTCTCTCTATCCCTCTTCCTATCTCTCTTCTCTTTCTCTCTGAGATTCTCTCCCCTTCTTTCTCTTGCTCTCTGAGTCACTCTCTCTCATACTCTCTCTGAGTCTCTCTGAGTGTCTTTCTCTGGGTCTCTCTGAGTGTGTATCTCTCTCTGAGTCTCTTTCTCTCTCTCTCTCTGAGTCTCTTTCTCTCTCTCTCTCTGAGTCTCTTTCTCTCTCTCTCTCTGAGACTCTCTCTCTCTCTCTGAGACTCTCTCTGTCTCTCTCTCTGAGACTCTCTCTGTCTCTCTCTCTGAGACTCTCTCTGTCTCTCTCTCTGAGACTCTCTCTGAGACTCTCTGTCTCTCGCTCTGAGACTCTCTCTGTCTCTCGCTCTGAGACTCTCTCTGTCTCTCGCTCTGAGACTCGCTCTGAGACTCTCTCTGTCTCTCGCTCTGAGACTCTCTCTGTCTCTCGCTCTGAGACTCTCTCTGTCTCTCGCTCTGAGACTCTCTCTCTGTCTCTCGCGCCGAGACTCTCTCTCTGTCTCTCGCGCCGAGACTCTCTCTCTGTCTCTCGCGCCGAGACTCTCTCTCTGTCTCTCGCGCCGAGACTCTCTCTCTGTCTCTCGCGCCGAGACTCTCTCTCTGTCTCTCGCGCCGAGACTCTCTCTCTGTCTCTCGCGCCGAGACTCTCTCTCTGTCTCTCGCGCCGAGACTCTCTCTCTGTCTCTCGCGCCGAGACTCTCTCTCTGTCTCTCGCGCCGAGACTCTCTCTCTGTCTCTCGCGCCGAGACTCTCTCTCTGTCTCTCGCGCCGAGACTCTCTCTCTGTCTCTCGCGCCGAGACTCTCTCTCTGTCTCTCGCGCCGAGACTCTCTCTCTGTCTCTCGCGCCGAGACTCTCTCTCTGTCTCTCGCGCCGAGACTCTCTCTCTGTCTCTCGCGCCGAGACTCTCTCTCTGTCTCTCGCGCCGAGACTCTCTCTCTGTCTCTCGCGCCGAGACTCTTTCTGTCTCTCGCGCTGAGACTCTTTCTCTGTCTCTCGCACTGAGACTCTCTGTTTGGTCTTGACTGTTCTGTTCTTGACTTATGCCCCTGAGGAATTGATTGTTTCTCTCAAAAGAAACGGTGATGTATAGGCAAGAGAATAGGTCTACACACACACAAGCGCTCTGAAGGTTGGTGTGTGTGTGTGTGTGTGTGTGTGTGTGCGTGTGTGTGTGTGTGTGTGTGTGTGTGTGTAACCCCTCTCCAAATCCCCAATGATAGAACAATGACAGCCCATTACCGCCAATGCCGAGATACAATTAGCTTATTTCAGAGGCTTTGGTGATAGTCTTATCTCCCCAAAATACTGTGTCATCAGTAATCTAGTCCCGACATAACATCATCTAAATGCCAATGTCTATCCCCAGTGATCCATTCAAAGCCCACGCCACATTTCCATTGTAATTAGATGTGTGCAGTCAACAGGCTTCTTTATAGGAACCTGTTTTAAATAACTAGCAGTATTCACTTTTTCAGAGTCCCTCAGTGGCTGTTGGAAAGAAGCTCCTGTTGATATTCTGTCCCTTTGACATTGGGTCTGCAGGGGAACGAAGTCTCTGTCTAGAAACGCAGAGTAAACACACGCGTATCTCTAAAGCCTGTCATGTTGTTTCTTTGGGCTCTCTGTATTTGCAGTGGTGTACAGAGATGAGAAATATCAGAAGAAAGCGCTGTCCCGGCAGGACTTCACCACTGACACTATTCTTATGACCGGTTTATTAACACGCAGAGAACAATACACGAATCTTGATTGAATATTTGACTTTTTTAAATTCATTCCAAAATGATTATGTCACTTACCATTAGAAGAAGGTTGAATATAAACACAGTGTCCTGATCCACCATGATGGGGCAGTATGTCATTCTTACAACTTTAATACAGCCATTGTGATATGCCACTCAAGTTATATCAATGTCTTATTATGATTGAAAAAATACAAAAGATGAATTTGTGTTGCCCCCTCAGCAGTTTAGCTGATTTGATGATTTTTATAGCCGGGCCAATGTTTCTGAGGCATTTGACTACCTGAGGAGACATGGAGATTTTAGCGACGGCACTTTGCGTTAACGAGAGTGCCATGATCGAAGCTAATGCAAAACGAATGAAGTGTCTTCTGGACGCTTGCCCTCGCTGCAGCAGCATTGCCTTGGGGGTGTTCACGTCACACCAGGTCGGTGGTGATTCAGCATTAGCGCAAGCACGATCCCTCTGTATCTAACACACTGCGTCGCTGCTGCACCAGTCACTCTGGCTCTCACTGTAAGAGCCCAGGATGATTGATGAGCACTGGGGAGCTGGCTCCTTACTGGAATTACTCATGTACACAGGAGGAATCTGTTTCCCTCGGTTGGAGCACATTAGTATGGGTGACCCTTGTCACTGGGAGATTTTTCACTGGAAAACCTCCAGTCAATGTTATGTGAGTAGGTTATAGAGTTATTAGACCAGAATGTGCTCCCTCCTTCTCTCCCCCCTTCTCTCCCTCCTTCTCTCCCTCCTTCTCTCCCTCCTTTTCTCTCTCCCTCTTTCCCCCTTAAACATGTCCATTCTGGGCATTCTGTCCATTCTGGAAGTGGCCAAATATCCAGGAGTAGATTTCTGAAACGCTTCTTGATTATTTAAACCAACTAATTTGAACATGGTGTCTTCATAAGAGTTGTTCTGCTGTTTTTCTGGCCAATCTCCTGGAAAGAGATGCTGTGAAGCAGGATTAATACGATGAATAGAAGAAACATGGACGCCACACATGGCAGAAGAAACATGGATGCCAGACATGGCAGCCAGACTGATTCCCTCCATTTCGGCTCATTCACTTCCATTGGCTTTAGCTCCCCCATGTAGCAGGGTAAACCTCCAGGAGAATTGTTAAATATGATTCCACAAAGCACTTTTCTATTCCTCTCTATCTCATTATTGTCTCACTTCCCCTCCTTCCAACCCACCTGAACCCACCACCCACTCCCTGGGCAAGGTGCGTGGCAGCAGGTGTGATCGACGGAGCGTCAGCCCCTATTTGGGACAGCGGCGTAAACACGCTGTCACCCTGCCTCGGAGTCGCTAGCTACCCACACTCTGTCATTTGCCCTTCCCTTCCTTAACTGCCAGACTCAGGCTGCCGGTCCGGTTAGCCTAGCCTGTTGTGTGCCTGACTAAAGCAGCGCTGCAGCAACAGCAGCAGTAGAAATCACTCAGCCATTTCAGCCCCTCGGTGTCTGTGAAAACAGCTTGAGGGGGAGAATAGAGAGAGAGGGGAAGAGGGAGAGATCCTCCAAGGGGAAGCTGCCTGCCTGCAAGTCGACTCACACAGCAGTACAACCTCCACTTGTAAATCTACCAGCCAGGGCTGGAAGAGAATGTAAATTAGGTGTGACTAACACCGGGATGAGAATCCAGGCAGGTTTCTTTCTTTTCCCCTCCCTCCTGCTGAATGATGTGTACACATCCACTTGGCTGCAGTAGTCAGTGTAGAGCCAGGAGATGTAGTCTAGGTCTGGCATGTAGGGATTCTCTTGAGGCTCACTGAGTACGAGCTCTATTGGAAAAATCAGAAACAAGATGGATGCCATAGTGTCATCCCCATGCCTTGGCTTTAGGCCCTATCTACACATAGATTTATACCCTGGGTATTCTCATGCCCTGTTGTATTCCCAAGCAACATTAGAATATAGACTATTCTTTAATAGGCCATCATTGTAAATAAGAATTTGTTCTTAACTGACTTGCCTAGTTAAATAAAGGTTAAATACAGAAATATAATTATGTATTTGTATGCTTTTTCTCTCCTCGTCCTCATCACAATCCTCTGTTGGTGTGGAGTAATTGCCTGTAGTCTGAGTGTATCAAGCTTTGCTTATATTTGCATAGCAATCATAAATCACCTTAGTGAATGGGGATTATCATTCTCCAATACAAGGTATGAATACAAAGAGCTCCCTAGCTGATTCATTGATTGGCATATCGGATATTCATTATTCCTTGTTTACGCCTAGAATTATTCCATTATCCCTCAATCGACAGTGAAGTGTTGCCTTTCAGTGTTTATGATCATCTCAAGGCCATTGTATTTAATTGGTGCGGTTGTCAATGGTCCTCCGTTACAGGGTAGTAGTATACAGACAGACCTCTTGGCTCCATCTCTTGGGTTCTGAGGCTGGATGTGAATGTTTATCAGAAACGTATTGGGCTCCTTCCCATCGAGCTGTAATGAGAACAGTGTGTGTATAGTATAGGGTCAGAATAGTAGTTTGGAGTGTGGCCACATATCAACTGGATAGTCTGTCCATAAGGGAAAAGGCTATATTAAGCTTAGGTTCAGGGTTACAATTAGAGTAAACAGGGTTGGGAGTTTGGGTTAAGATTTAGGGAAAATATGATTTAAATGGAAATGAATTTGAGGTCCCCGTGAGGATAGAACATAACGTGTGTGTGCGCTCAAATAGGGGTGTATTTTACAGGCTTGATGATGTAGCGCTAGCCCTCTGCAGACACACTCCGCCTATTATTGGACCTCCCCGGCTGTAGTGTGTGGGTAATAAACCTCTCTACAGCAGCCCCCAAACAGACCAGCAATCAATGGGAAATTATCTCACCGATCCATGTGACAGCCTCTCTCTTTCTGTCTCTATATCGCTTGCCCTTTCTCTCTCTGTCTCTCTTGCTCTCTCTCTTCTCCCCATCTCACGCTTTCAGCATCCACTCTGAAATGCTGTTGCTCAGCAGCCCACTCAGCAGCCCCTCCAGCAATTAACAGAGGAACTAGACTGAGCTGGTGTTAGCACTTCCCAGACACAATCAGCCGAGCTGGCCAAACGCTAACTCTTAATTACGCACTTGACAAGTGAACTATCAGCTTGCCATGTCTAGCTTGTTGTTGTTCAGCTCCGTGGCTGTCATGGTAAATCGTTTAGGGGGGAAATACTAGTTGGTTTTATATTGAGGCAGAGAAGCAGTCAAATACTATTCTTGATTTGGTATGAGTGAAACTAGTGTACATGTTCTGTTAAAACCAGTCACCTGGTTTGGATTAGCCTATGCAAGAACACCATTTTTCTGCAAGAATTCATGTTAGATGTACAGTATGTACACAACTTCAGGGAAACTGTTATTTTTACTCAGCCCAGAAACAAAGTCCTCTGTGTGGTGCAGGGCATTGGTTTGTGACATAAACATTACCAAGCATTCAACATTGTCACTTGGACAACCACTGTATTTTTAGCTAGTTGCCAGAATCCAGAGGCACTCCCTTTGCTGTAGAGATTTGGCTCCAGGCATAACAGAGAGACACACAAATAATACATGTCAGTATTTGAGGCAAGTTTGGAAATGGTGAGCAAACAGCACTTCTCCTTAACAGCGTGCTTACACAGCCACTACCAGGGCATGGAGTTGAGCTCTAATGTGATGGGACACATAGAGAAACAAACAGAAGTGACAACCACTGCTGCCTGTTATACATACATCATGTTTGTCCTACCTCAGCCCCTTGGAAAACCAACCTCAGTGCGAACTGTCTGAATAGTATGAGTGTTTCTGGGCTCCGCCGTGCTAGATTACAATGTGTTTAGTTGTTAACTGCTGCTTCCACACAGATGATCTAACCTAATATGGCTTGTAGTGGCCAGGGATTGCTTGAGGGGCCTATGTGGTGTGAATGACCTCTGTTGGGGGAATATAGATGCTCAGTTTGGCACTAGCTACAGTATTAACGTTTTGCAAGGGCTTTGAGAATAAATAGGTAGGGTTATGTTAAATGTAGAGCCAGGTGACTGGTTGAATAAAGAAGAAATGGATGGGCTATGTTGGCGCTAAACTCCCAGATGGCTTCGATACGGCAATGAATAAGTACTGCTGAGAAATAGCCATGCTAAGAGCAACGCAAATGCTAATTCAAGACTTACAAAGAGTTCAATGTCACCAGAGGGCCTACAAAGCAGAGACCAGCGTACAGCCAGCTCTTGATACCTGTTGTGCCGCTTGAATATCCACAGAGCTTTCTAGGTCAAACAGCCGCTGCTACATTTCAGTTTGAGTGATTTAGGAGACGCTCTTATCCAGAGCAGTTTACAGGAGCAGTTAGGGTCAAGTGCCTTGCTCAAGGGCACATCCACAGATTTCTTTACCTAGTTGGCTCGGGGATTCGAACCAGCGACTGTACCCACCTGGAGAGAAACAGAACCAGGGTTAAAACACTACACTAACCCTCCAACGCTCTTAACCACTAGGCTACCTGGCTGCTAGCCTGCCATTGCAGATTAACTTGAGTTTTCTGCACAGCGTGCCATCTGCTACTGGCCCAGGGTTGGCTTTCAACTGCTTAGCTTGTTTGTGTTATCAAGCTAACTAGTAAACATTGCTTAACCTGCGATTACAAGATATCATGACTATGCTGCGGTCCTGATTGGTGTCAAAGTCTTGGCTGTTCAAATAATCCAGTCATACAACTAGGCCTACTGTAACATAATACTCTTCTGCTGTTTTGTACAATCTATCCTTGCCAGCAGCAGTCATATTGAGCCCTGTCATCACCCAAAGAGGAAAGTCTGCCTAGAGAGATTCTAGTGGATGACTGTAACTTGAAATGGTTGGGTAGGATGAGAAAAGGCTGGTACTCACTACTCAGATATACTTCAGAAAAGCAATCAGACTCATGTTTGCAATGAAGGAAGGGACAGTATCTGCTGGACATGTCTTGAATTGATGGTGTCAAAGACCTGTGGAAAGCTTCTATTAGGCTCTTATCTCCTCCATTGCAGGCTATGAGGCACGTTAGTGTATGTATGGGGGGTTTCTTTGCCACTTTGACTGGTCCATAAAGCCTATTAGGAAGTCAGTCAGTGGTGTACAGCTGGGTTAACACTATGCTCTGTATTGATGGTCCTTTGAATGTAATATGCTGTCACCGTAGTAGCCTAGCGCCCTGTGAGGACACTTATCAAATATTTAACCATTTTTATTGATTTTCCACTGCAAAGGAATTGATCCCCACTCTGATAACCTTCCAGTATATATTCTTAATTATGAACTGGGTGGTTCAAGCCATGAATGCTGATTGGCTGACAGCCGTGGTATATCAGACCGTATACTATGTGTATGACAAAACATTTATTTTTACTGCTCTAATTATGTTGGTAACCAGTTTATACTAGCAATAAGGCACCTCGGGGGTTTGTGGTATATGGCCAATATACCACAGCTAAGGGATGTATCCAGGCACTCCTCGTTGCGTTGTGCATAAGAACAGCCCTTAGCCGTAGTATATTGGCCATATTGCTTAAAAGTGAACCACCTCGTATAGGAATGGTTCTGTCCAGATGGCCACTATAAGCAGGGGCTTATTAGACCTAGTTGTAAGTGTAGTGTGATTTAGCCTAGAAAGACTTGACTAGATGTACCCAGAACAAAAAGCTGAAGGCTAGTCTGTGGTAACAGCAGGATAAACAGCCTCACTGGCCTTTTCCCTCCTATCTGCCCTGGACGCCTCTAATCAGCAGGCCTTGAGCTCTCCGAAAGGTCATTCTGTCCCTTTGATGGTGTTTTGATTCATTCCTCTCTTCCCTTTCTCCTCCCCCCTCCCTTCCTCTCTGCTTTCCCCCTTTCACAGTCAAGCTGGAGAGTCAATATCATAGGGGTGCGAAGATGGGACTGGTTCCGTCGGCGGCCGTGTGACGTTGGCGAGAGAGAGCGAGAAAGCGAAGAGAGAGTGTGGACCAGATGGAGGAGAGGCGGAGGAGAACATCCAGAGTGGGTCATATTCTGACTACTGTGTTTTATCAGGAGTTCCAGCAAAAAATAAATATGGACACACTGGCTATACATGGCGTCCTCTCAAGGGATTTACAGTTTATAGACTATGACTGAGCAGACATTCACCACACAGGAAAGTTATTACCAGGTTCTCTACATTCTATACTGTCTACTCTTGAACAGTTGCATTTTCTGCAATAAACAATGTAGAAATTTAATTTCTGTCTTTTATTTTTTGACTGTAGACAGGTTGGTTGTTTAGCAACAACCGAGGCGTTTGCAAATATGGGGCAAAACAGATGAGGTTGGCTTAGATTTTTGACCGCTTGTAAGCTACAGTATATTTTGTCTACAATGTTTATTGAAAACATAAATACATTTGCACAATGAGCACTTGTCTTTCAAATACGCTGTTACAGTTGTTGGTTAGCTAGCCAGCTATTTCTTTTTGCCATATTGACATGAAATGAGTCAAAACAGAACAAGTAAAAGGAGCTGAAACGAGCCACTTCTGATCCCCTGCATGGTAGTTTCTTGTCATTCTTGCTAGCAGTCTGGCCATCCATAATCACAACAACCCGCTGACTTGTACACCACGGAGACATCGTCTCATGACGTTGTCAGCTAACCCATCTATAATGAGAGGGGAAATCAAAACTAGAAAATGAATCTAAAAGAAATGTCAACCATAGCATCAAACTTGCTCTCTTGTCCTATCAGTCATCCTCTTGTTCACTCACTCACCCGTCACCACGCATTTTTTGTACATTTGTGAAATATAACTCTTTCCAGAAAAAAACACTCCTTTCAGATGTAGTGGGGCGGTGGAGGCCGAACATGGAATTCCGTGGTGACTGACGGACCAATTGGCCACAAGCGATTAAGTTCCTGTTCTCTCTCTCCATTATATAGCTGTCAGAAGCAAGCCTCTTGAAGTCATGTCAGGCTGGCCCTCGGTGGGATTGAGTGTCCTCTTGGTGACAGGAGCGTCTTTACCTCAATAGGAAATTAACAAAGGTGCCAAACGAGCATCATGACTCCACACAGAGGCACAGTCATTGAAAGCCAGCACCGTTGTAGCCCGTTAAATTAGTCTTATTTAGTCTGATTTGCACCGTTCTCACCTTCAAGAAGTCACTCAATTGTAATTTTCTTCAAAGCGTGTGAGGTTTTCACAGGTTTTGATTTGTTTTTGTGTCGATGCATAGTAATTATGTGCGTCTGTGTTTTAACCACTTTTGCTCGGCGGTATGGTTATTTCCATCAAGATGTTTTGTTTGAGTGGTTGTTTGACTAAGTCCTTTCTTGCCCGAGGGGGTTCTTTGCCATGAATCACCTCACACACACCCATTGCAAGTTGTAATGTGTTTGTGTATCCATGCCTAGCATTGTAATTGGCCATTGATTAGCCTAGATTTTCTCTTGTTTGAGTTGCAGATTAAGGCACAGCCCTCCCATAGACAGCCTTTACCATGAGCCTACCTAATTGCACCAATCCTCCCAGTCATCTTCGCCACCCAGAGAGCGTAAGAGCTCTCCTTTGTAAAAGTTCCCCCCCACAAGGCTGTACAAGAATTCTCCAAATTTCAGCCTGACTGAATCAATGATGACAGCTACTTGCCCTGTGGGTGGCCTTCTTTCCTCACCCACCAGATCAGGGCTTTCACTGGATAACAACAGACACCCGGTTCATACAAACACAGGCCCTGTTTGTGTTATTCCGACATTCAAACATTTTCAATGTCACTAAGCATGTTTTAAATAAACACGACTTAAATCACTCACGGCGTTCCTCGTGCGCAAAATGACAGAGAGATCTAATGATGTTAACAAAGGGCCAAGTGTGAGACATAATGAGAAAGGGCCCGGTCCTCTGCTCTCTGAAAGGAGAATGAACTCTAATAGGATGGAATGTGAGCAGCAGCGGCACTTCCTGTTCTCTTCCTGTTCTCAGTCACGCCAGCTTCCTAGCAGCAGTTTTCCCGTCTCTCCCCTGCCCGAAGCTAATGCTAGTGCAACTACTTCACACGTCCCCCCCCTCTGTTATCCACTTCCCTGAATGGGAGAGGACAGACACATGACTACCTGAGGCTATGAATAAGGGGGGCTACACCCAGGCCTCTCACGAGCTAAAGACACCCAGTGACCACCTGCTTTATAGTGGGGGTTCCAATTCCTATTCAATTATTTCCAATCCAATAAATTGACTAATATGCAATAAGTAGCAGCAACTAGTTCATATTGGTCTTTTTCAATTATATCCACTTGAATGTCTGAGTTTGAATGTAGATCAATTGAAATGGGGTGGGCTCTAGTAGTGGTAGCAGCAGGTCTTTAGTGTTGTTGGCTGAAGGTTGATTGGAAAGGGGATTGGGGGAAATCCCTCCCCTCTGGACTTGGATGTGGAATGAGGAATTGTAGGAGGCGGCTGGGGAACAATGCAACACAGGAACGGCTTGTGGCGCATCATCCATTACTCTGTCGTCAACCGCCCCCCCCTATTTTGGAACAATGTACCTTCAATTAAAATTCTTCATAGTCTTCCAAATGGTTGAGAATGGTATTTTGAATCACCTTGAAATTGGCAGAAATTTGTTCTCAAGCTGCCAACATCTCAACAAACCTAAGATTTTTTTTCCATAGTAAAAAACAAAACTTGTTCACCACTTGTGAAACCCACCATAGATTGTCAGTTACTGTCTGCTCTCTGTCTCATCCAATCCCTCCTCCCAAGGTCTTGTGTGTGGAATGCATCATTTCCTCATCACACCCTTGATTGCCTGTGTGTTCGGCATGCCACGGATTCCTTGATGTAAGACTGGCTGATAAAGCTGTTAAGTAGAGCAGAAGTCCTGTCTGCAGCCGTGGCCTGCCAGCTCCAGTGTTCATCTGCCCAGCCCGCATTGGGGCTCATGGCTCGTCAGCTTCAGTTAGTCAGGAGGTCGCAGGCAGGCCCAGTCAGAGGAAGTGAAGCACATGAACCTTTGAACGAACTGCCTAGCTGGCTCCCCAAAGGCAAGTCAGTGTGTAAGATGGAGAGGGAGAGCATTTTTATATCTGACATTCTCCTGGTATGGAGAATGCAGCTAGTCACCGTCCGCGGCAGATACTCAGATCTACAAGTCAGCCAAACCTCCAAACAACAGGGCATAAAGATGTAGATGCCAGGCTAAGATAAGTGAATCTGTGCACCAACCCTAGTGAACAACTGCTCCGGCTCCGCTTGATCATGGGTATTGGTTTCCGAACATCCGACAGCTGTGCAGAAGCATTGATCTATACCTTATGGACGTGTCCATTACAGATTGACTTTATCGCCAAGCAAATTCAACTGGCCCAATTTGTCTTCGCCTCTTTTGACCTGACCAATAAGATAGTAGCTGCAACAATTGCAAAATTTTTTACTCAAAATGGTACAGGCATAGTATCGCCTTTATGCATGAAATAGCCAAAGCAGTGCTTCTTTGCCTGACAATGAATCTAAACCACATGCAGAGATACAAGGCACATAGGCAGGATATACTATATGGACACCAATGCCATTATCATACCTGGACATGTCTACTCTCCATACTAAGCTTCCTACTGGGACTTTTTATGGAGCTTTTCAGAACTGTATTGTATTACTCTCAGCTGCAGAGACGTCTGTCCAGACGAGTCACTCCAATTTGGGACCTAATCTGTCATCAGAACTAAATCGGGTCACATGGGTTGGTCTAGCAAACAGCCAGGCTCTTTGTAAGCACTGCAAAGGAAAGAAACGTAGCGATCCATCTTTCAAGCCTCAGGGATGGGTTCTTAGTCAAGTATGTATTATACTCTATGTATTTATAGGAGACTATCATCACAACATGATGGGAAAGCAAAGCACTGTGGTTGTTTACTGCAGGAGCTAGAGACGGTTGTTTTCTCATTCATTTACTCAACCTCAAAAACTGTGATGGAATGATAGATGGCATAATTGGTGCAATTTGCCAGCAGAGAGAGAGAATGAAAGAAAGAGCCACAGCGGAGGTGAATAGGAAACACCCTGCCATCTCCATCCCAATACTGTAGTTAACGCCTTCTGAAGTGTTTTTCAACACCAGTCAGGGAGATCAAATTGAATACACAGTTGTCTCCTCATGACTGTACTGGAATCAATGTGTGGCTGTTGTGATAAAATGCCCTTGCCTACCTGCCACAGGGTTTCTGCATTCTCACTCTTGGATTCATTTGTAGTGTTTCCATCCGTCTTAGACACATCGTGCCAGTCTGAAGAGGTAACATTCTCCTCTGAGCCCTCCATTATAGTACTTTAATGTATGATTAATGTGGCCAGGATAGGAGTAAACAGTATTTACATTGTTTGGTTAGAGACACACTCAATGCCTTTTAGACAGCAACCACAGTGAGGACATCCTGTAATCAGATCCGGTGGTGTAGTCCAGCTCAACTGTCATTGAGTACAGGTATATCACCAGGGTATGCTGATTACCTTCTCACTCCTATCTGGAACATCTTGTTCCAGGGGTTGGGGTCAATTCCATTTCAATTCAAAAAGTGAACCAAACTCCAATTCAAATTCTAATGTTTCCTCATAGAAAAGCATTGAAGAGAATTGGAATGTTAGTGTACTTCCTGAAATGACTGGAATTGAAATGGAATTGACCCCAACCCTGCCTTGTTCATCTTCAGTGTATGCTGTACATGATCCCATGCTTGTTAAACTTTAATCTACCCATATCAACCACATTCATATTAACACGTTCTGAATTTGAGCCATCATCTATCCTTTCTTTCTACTTTCTAAATTAATTCATGTTTATCACCAATCCAATTGTTGTGACAAGCAGTGTTGTGGACAAAAAAGAAAGGTGCATTATTTGAAAATTACAAAAATTCGCTGTTGGCTCAAATTATTCATAATTTGTGTTAGAACAATGCCTAAATGAAAAGAGTGTTTATCATCCCTGGGTTATCTTCAAGGCTCACAGTGTCTCTTTAATGTGCTAATAGAAGATCATACTCCACAAATCAAACCGGTGCCTCTGTTATTCCAAATGACTGATTTGCCATTTTTCAGCAAGGGAAAAAATATTACACTGTCGACACAGCTTGTTCATTTGGGTTCTGGCTGGCACGTCAGGCAGACAGACAGAGAGGGGCCTGGTCTAATGCCTGCGACTTGAAGGGCGAGTCATCAGTGATCTCTCTCTCCCCACTGTGCTCATTCACTGACTGTTATTTATCTTTCCAATGGAGACTGGCTGCTCCTTGGGGGAGGATGAGTGTGCCTGCCAGCGGGGAACGCATGGGAAGATGGAGGACGGTGGCTGACTGCTGCTTTGGCTCTGTGTGAAAATGAGCCCATTAATTCAGTTTCCCCCCAGGCCTCCCTGTGCCTGTTGTCTCTGTTTGTTAGTGAGATGATTCCTTCTGTCACGTCAAAGGGAACATTATCATATTCTTGTTGCCGGGGAAACCGTGCAGCAGCCAGAGAGAGGGCGAGGATCTCTTTAAGCCGTTTGAAGCGGGTAAACATGAAAGGTTATCTGTGGCGCTTTATGAGAAATGGCAACATGACAGACACATTTTTTTCCTTGTGTCTCCTTCCTGTACTGTAATTCTTCTGCCTGCTTCCTAAAATGATACAACATAAAATATTTTGGTTGAGATGTAAGTCTTTCTGAACAATGGAATTTAGGTACTGTGAGTGAATCTTGTGAGGCCTTCAGACAGCTCATTCCATCAAAGTTAGGCTTATATAAAATCTCCAACTGACCTGCACTTCAAATAGTTCAAAAAAAAGAGTGAGGATCAAACATTTTGCTTTCACCTCACTGAAATTTCTTCCTGTGTCAATTGTTGTGTAATTACCTTGTTGTGTGCAATCAAACCATCAACCCTGCAGTGAAAACTCTTGGAGATTCATCAATCCAGTGTAAGCCACACTATACCATTAAGGTTCCAGGCCATAAATGAAGAGCCACACTGACCTGGTCCAAGAATGTCTCCTAGGCACTTCTGAAAAGGCTTGAATAAGTATAAGCAACATGGGGAACATGTGGAGCTACTATATTGCTTATGCTTAGCTATCAGTGGAGGCTGCTGAGGGGAGGATGGCTCATAATAATGGCCGGGATGGAGTATATGGAATGTTATCAAGCACATGTTATACATTTTTTTTCATGTGTTTGATACCATTCCTTTCACTCCATTCCAGTCATTATTATGAGCCATCCTCCCGTCAGCAGCCTCCACTGTTAGCTATCCAATTCATTCAGATATACAAAGTGCCTACAGGTTGTGGGGTCTAAGGGTTGTTTCTGGACTGGACCTGTTTAAAGACAATAAAGAACAGATCAACTCATGAGTCAAGACATAACAGTATTGCTGGTAGTATCATTCTCTCGTTACATTTTTAGCCAAATAAAATATTTCCTATCATCTCCTCAAAACCAATAGCTGACAGATATATTCTACCCTGAAATATGTCATGGCATCCACATGGGAAATATATTCTGCTCTCCAAATATACAGTTCTGAGTACATGGTGTCAAATAGGCACTGGAGAAATTGTTTTTATTATCCCTAATTGAAGGAGGCACTCTATAAAATACAATTTCCTTTAGGAAATAAATAGGTCATGCATGTTTTATTAAATGTTCTTATTATGTTATGCATTTTTTGTCAAATGTTATGATAAATTGTCACTCATAATGCAAGAGGACACATAATTAATTTATCAAGCCAATGTTTTTTTTGCCATATAGTGTATGTATTATGAATGTATTACTTGGAGATGTGCAGATTTCATTACATTTTAGCAAACATTTGGTCAAAACAACAATATAAACCATTCAAATTCCAGATCTGTCTCTTTTTACTCAAGCACACCCCTCCTGCAAGATAGTTCAATCCGAATGGAGCATTTGTCCTGGATTTCCTAGCAGCTCGTTCTGCTTGTTGGTTACGTTGTATCAATCTCCAGTATCGGATGGTACTAACAACCAGCAAGATACAGATACATCGAAAGCAGAGGAATTAACCCGGGGAGGAAATCTGTTCAATGTTGGATTTACTGTACAGGGGACCAAAGGGAAATATTAAATCCTTGAATGGTTTGAGATTTAACCTAAAAATGACCGCCCGAGCCGGTATTTTCGATTTGGAACGGGATCTCAAAGTGTGATGGCAGCAGTCCAGTGAATTGCTGGCCTCTCCTTTTCCTTGCCGTTGGATTTCTTGGGGAGTGCATTGGTCTGTGGTTATTTTGACAGATTTTGTTGTCATTCTCGTCAATTACTTTTACTCTTTCTATCTATGGAGTGTACGTAATCCGTCGTTGTACTGGGGTTTGCAAACGGGGTAAGTGTCGCCTAAATATAATTATCTTGTATTTTGATATGTGGTGGGACTGGGAGAGACTGCTAGCCAGCTAGCAATGAAGCTAGCTAACGTTAGCTAACTAGCTTTGCCCTGAGAACTCATTGTTTGAGAGACCTAGCTAACTAGCAATAAGTTTGTCACAGAAAGCAACGTTATTTGACATGGATACAGTTTAATGCTAGCTACGATATTAAGGAACTAGCTAACCCATTTTTATTTTAGACGAAGTCCTTTTGCCACGAACACAGAACAATATTCTGAATCTTGGTATCAAATCGTGCAGCTAGAAGCCAACTAGCCTAGCTAACGTTAGTTAGCAAGCTAGCTTGACACGCTTATTTCACAATATGCGACAGGGTAATAACAGTCTTTGGAAGTTAGCTAGTTGTACATAATGCCAATATGGCTATTTATAAACTGTGAGGTGATTGGCGTTCATATCTTCGTTCTATGCTAACCAGTAACCTAAGGTCAACTCGAGCAGCAATGTCGGGCTGAGATTAACACCTCATGCACGCTGTGACATTATTTGATTGCTCAGCCACATGTATTGCAGGGATTGCCTGGAGTGGAGCTTGTTGGCCAACAGGACATTGCATGCCAATACAACTCTCCCTGGCTCTACATGTGTAAGCTTGCTAACTAAACGCTGTATTCGAATATCATACCATTTCCCAGTCTCAAGCATATCTGCTATTATTACAGTAAGTACCACATGCTAGAGACGGACAGATGATTGATCTAGTTTGGACATGGCTGTGGGTTTCAGCAGCCAATACGGGTATAGGCTAGGCTTTGAGAACACTCACTGCCTAGTAAAATGTTGAAAGTACAATGTCAACATGATATGAAGTTATTCTAGTACTTGAAATTAATTAGGAAAATAACAAGACTTTGGCTGAATGCCTTGGAAGTCTGATGGGGATTAGGGCCATGTTGGCGCTTTTAAACATTTCAACTACTAACAAATCAAACCAGATGTGGAAAAACATTGTTTATTGTGAACCACACTTATCATTACCTTCCCTAATACATAGTAGACAGTACTTTCCCAATAGTTGTGTGTGTATTCCATAGTACTGCTAGATATCCCTAGTGAGTCAACGCATTGTAAAGGCTACAGGTTCCATGCATGTGGGCAATTCCATGGTAATGGAATTTCGCTGACACTCAGATTTTTCACTTTAAAATGTAAGCCAAACAACCCCGCCCCCCCCCTTTTTAAAACTGTAATTCTGTGACCAAACTTTGCACAGTTTTTCCAGTAAATGTTTTTTATTTAACTGTAAATTGTTCAAAGTAGTCATTGTTCATAGAGCTGTATGGTTTATTAAACTCAGAAATCAATGGTTTTTGTTTGGCATACATTTTAAAGTGTGAAACCGGTGTTTCAGCGTAATTCCATTACCTTGGACTGGCCCACATGGGTGAATCAGTGATTTGTAGTCTACTCTATTCTGACGATGGAGAAATCAAGCTTGCCAGCAGGACTTTGATCTGGAGTGTGGACCCACGGAAGGAGTGAATTCTACAGTGACTATGTTCCATGGGGTATAATGGTATGTCTCAGAAACAAACATGTTTTCATCTTACCTGTCTTGGATCAGTCAATCACCTATGAGGTCACTTTGAGAACCAGGAACAGTAGAGCATTAAACTACACTGAACAGTGATTTTTCAACCTGTTTGTTTAGAGGCCTGAAGCATCTGATAGTTTTATTTCAGGAAAGGGATTACGTCAGTGTGGCTCCAGTCATCTGATGGTAACATCAGCTGATGACAAACAAGAGAGGATTTACATAGCTGGCAATTTGAAACCTCAGGGGAATCACTAACAGTCACTTGAACAAAGCCAATTCTCAGAGGTTGGCTGGAATTGAAATGAGGGTTCCAATTGATTAAAGAATGTGTTTTTGAAATGTGCAGATTTATGATTGAATTGTTTTCTCAATTGTGTTTGCTTAGCCTTATTCAAGGATGTGTATTTCTGACCTAGCCTATAGCCTTACTTGAAGTGTTTTGCACACATTTTTCAGCTCCCCTGCCACTTCCTATTACAGTTTGACAAAGCTTTCAGTCCAGTGGGCTTTACCTTTATCGACAGGTCATGAGTAACACGGCTTCTTTACTGTACATCAGCATCTCTTATAAATGCACAGATTCCCACTGGCCAACACACACAGCGCTCCTCTCCCCCAACAGAAGTTCCATGTATACAACTTCAAAGCCTATTGACCACAGGGTGAAGGTCTCGTTAAAGCTCCAATGGTGCAAATGCTGCGATCTTTATCCAGATTTTTTAAGTTGATCCATTTATGGATTTTTTATGTTCTTGAAGCTTGTCCTGTTTAATTGCATTGCTATATGTATCATTAACAGCTCAATAGTATTGAATAGCAGAAAGCGTGTGGTGAGACATTGAGTTTTGTGAGAACCTCAATTTATATTTAGTAGGCTTAGCTGCATTACATTTTGTAACTGAACTTTAAGCCTTTCTGAAGTCTTATGTCAAGGATGTGCCTGGTTTGTCTACTTTTATTAGTCTCTGTTGTAAGCCGTTATTGGACACACTACTCACATACACTGAGTATACGTACGGGATAAATGCCAATGTTCTGTATGTTACCTTGGAATTAATGGACGACGCAGCGGGAAGATATGGAGCAGAGTTAATTTTTCTAAGGTAATGTACGGAACGGAGGCATTTATCCCGCTTATACCAAAGTTGCTAAAGAAAACAATATAAAAGCACTCTGTTAGAAAAACGCTAATTGATATTTTTCAACGCAAATTCATTCTTTTTCATCTTTTAGTTGCTAGAGCCGTGACCCAGTCGTTCGTTCTTTGTTCCATTGCCATGCTCAGTGGCAATGTTCTTATTCTTGCTTGCTGACACGTAGCTAGCCAACTAGCCATGGCTACACAGTCACGACCTCTGCAGCCAGAAAAACAGCAAATGCGCTGTTTTCTGTTGACATTCATTTGGATACATCCACAACCATGTGCTGATCATGCCTGGCATAGCTAGAAGAGTTTGCCTTCTCGTCAGCACACTCAACACTGACTGTTAATTACGAGGAGATCGCCTTGCATATCAAACACTAGACTAGATGCTAGCTAAATAGTTTGTTGCTAGCAAAACTGCCAGTATGACAACCAAATTAAAAAATCAGTTGCTGAAAACAGCTGGTCAAACTAGAAACATGGGAGGATTTGACAACTTGAGTGGCGGAGGGGACAGGAGACATTCATGTTAATCACTCACCACGTTAGGTCAGATGCTCAATTGTCTCTGTAAAAACAAATCAATGCTAGCTAGCTACGTCTTTTCCTCGGTGGACCTGCGTTTACAGTGTATACATTTTCAGTTTGTGTGATTGTTGGTTTAGCTTTCTGTAACTGTAGCAAGTAGTCTGCATGTGTAGGTGCATATTGTCATGACTTGAAGGTTTCCCGATGTCTGGTTGTAATGTCCATTCTAGAATGCCCTTCTAGCCAATCAAAAACGACTATTCAACAATGCTGTGGTATAAAAAAACGTTCCATGACACAGTCTGACCAGGTGAATCCAGGTGAAAGCTATGATCCCTTATTGATGTCCCTTGTTAAATTCACTTCAGTCACTGTTGATGAAGGGGAGGAGACCGGTTAAAGAAGGATTTTTAAGCCTTGAGACAATTGAGGCATGGACTGTGTATGTGTGCCATTGAGGGTGAATGGGCAAGACAAAGGATTTAAGTGATTTTTGAATGGGGTTTGGTAGTAGGTGGCAGGTGCACCGTTTTTGTCAAGAACTGCAACGCTGCTGGGTTTTTCACGCTCAACAGTTTCCCATGTGTATCAAGAATGGTCCACCACCCAAAGGACATCCAGCCAATTTGACACAACTGTGGGAAGCATTGGAGTCAACATCAACCAGCATCCCTGTGGAATGCTTTCGACACCGTGTAGAGTCCATGCAACTCAATATTAGGAAGGTGTTCCTAATGTTTGGTACAGTGTAGTTGACAGCGATGAACTGGTGTGTATAGCCATTCTGTCCGACTATCGAAGGACCTTTCTCATCATTCAGGCTAGTGAGGTTTTCAATTGTCCACAGATTTCTGTATTACTTCTCCCTTACTGAGCTCACTCTGCAAAATACCGGTTTGTGGCCAATTCACCCAGTGTTCTGGCTGTGCCTCTTTGCATTGGTACTGATTTACGCAGCAGGGAGTCCTCTCAATGCAGGAGGTAAAGTCTGTAGCGGTTTTCTAGGCATTGGTCACAGTGAGCGACTGTCTGGATCAACAACACGTCTCTGTACTTGCCCCCTAGTTTATTGTGGCCTCTGCAGATAATTGGAGAAGTGAGAGAGAGGCAACGTTTTGCTGTATACTGCTTCCTGCCAAATGGAAAAGGATTCCAGTGTGTTTTCATGCTAATCGCACCGGGCCTAAATTACCAGCTCTATAATAATGTTATCTAGCTACTTCTGTTGGACATAATCCCACACAACCTACCTCATTCTGGTTTGGTTAGGCCTATTACTAGAGATTTTTTGAACTAAACCAGGATGCAACACAGTCTGTTTCAAATGGGAACAAATGAGCCATAGTGGGCAGAACAAGCAAGGAGGTGGGCAGTGCCAAGCACGAGCTAGCAAGATCCTATTGGCGATTTCTAGCATTACTCTGCATGTTTCTGTTGGGGGAACGCCTGCTCTGAAGTGTGCAATAACTTAATTCGCCTTTGCACTCCTTCTAAACAACATAAATAAATAAATAAATAAACTTTAAGAAAGGGTTAAGTCTGCTAAACTTATTCCACTCTGTTCGTAACAGATTGTAGTTTTGGGAACAGAACTGTATTGAGATCCAATGTTTAATCGGTGAGTAAATTGCCAGAATGTCGGCCTAAATCCATCTTCTCCCACTGCCGGCCACTGGGCTTCTTCTCACTACCATATTTGGTAGTGAGTGGAAACGACATCCGGATGCTTCATATTTATACATCAGTTGAAATATCTGTCTCATTGTTCTATCTGTGCTATTAGTAGCTGATGCCTGGTTTGATCTAGCCATCTGACTGAAATGCATAAGACTAGAACAGTTGATAAGGCTTAGTTCTGTCTGTCTTTTCCTAGCGGTTTGTTTACATTGTTCACAGCAAGTGATTTGCAATGCCAGTTGTGTCAAACAGAAAGCTTATTCTCATTGCAAAAGATGCATTATGGGGACTTGGGACTAGCCTTCATGTACGGTCACTGCAAACAAAGATGTTGCTTATGATGAGACAGTAGTTCAGTTCATAGAATAACTAGTGTAGACACCATGGCCTTGTGGTGTCCCCCTTGTTAAACTAATTATTATACAATTGGCCTGTTTCTAGACAGGCGTCGGGCTATTGACGAACTGTTAAAATAAGGTGTTTGTCTGATTTGCGTTAAATACATTCAACACGTTATTGCTTTTGAAATGTGGGTGAGTGGTACCGTGGATTTTATAATGGTCTTTAATCCCCTCTTATAGCTCTGAGCTATATAGGAACATTAATCACTCACCCCACATCAAGATGCTGCTGTTGTCCAGGCCTAGGAACCCCAGGAAGAGTAGCTGCTGCTTTAGCAACAGCTAATAGGATCCTAATAAAATACCAAAAATGCTAGAGGCTAGTCTCCATTCAGTGTGTTTTAACATTTGACTTAACATTCTGGTTAGCCTCGTTGTTAGGTGAGAGGTTCAATGTCCCCCATACAGACTTATGAAAGGAACAGTGTCTATTTCCAGCGAGGTATTTGGCCCATGTCCTATAATCCAATTGTAGGTACGGTATTGATTGACCAGATACTGGTATGAATGTAATTTTTAGATCATGCTCAACACAAGGAATGTCCCTTGAATTGGTCAAGACTCAAGTCTGTTGGAAATTAATTATGTTTGGTGAATGGCCCAGTCTAGATTCAGCCCAGTTCAGAATATTGACACACATTTGAGTCACTGTTGTCTAGATCTACAGATGGACTCTTGTTGGCTGCTCACTCACACAAACGTTCATGCAGTGAATCCATCTATTGTGAATAAAGTTGAACTATGCAATCTGGAGAGGAATCATTCAAGATGTCTGCTGGGTTTGATCCAATTCATCTAGGAAACTAGGTGTTTTTTGTTGTCCCTTCTGAGCTTTTGAAACGTTGAACATGCTGAATGGGGTAGGCTAGGTCTTTTATATAACGTATATCAGGGAATTTGGAAATAGCCATGGGATGGTTTTTCAATACCATCAATACGTTGAAACTATTTATTTTGAAGTTTTTCAATACATTTCTATATTTGTAGCTACTGAAGTGAATACCTGCAGTCAACTTGTGTGATATGATAGATGAAATGAAGAACGTGATCTCCTTTATCTGTCACGTTATTTTACATCATGAAGCTTTTACCATAATTCCCCAGAACAGTTGAGCCAGTCACTTGTTTGTAAATAGCACAATGATGTAAGCTGGAGCAGGTAAGTCAATCTGTCTATTGACGGGTCGGCTTTTCTATTGAAAGAGAAGTGTTTTTTTTTATTTATTTTTTGCATAAATATAGTGATCAGGGACGTGCAACTTGTTTCACAGAAAATACATCAGTGCAACACATTTGGCAGAAAACAGCTTCATTTTCATCAGATGACAACAGAAGTGCAACGCTATTTGGTTGGTAGCCACAGTGAATTAGTAAACGAGCTGACAATGAAAAATCAAGTTTTTTTGTTGTTGTTAAAACGATGCATGTCCATCCTATTTCTAATGTTTATTATAGAAAGAATATAGCCAGCTACGTTTCCTAATGTTATGCCTAAAGTTAATCTGGCATTTTACCAGAGAAAAGTAGACTACACCAGTCAGAATGCTGTCTGCTGATAGAATGCCGTGGTATTTTTCATCTTATAGCTTGTTCTCATCTTCTTTTTAAATAGTGAGCCAACATGTCTTCAGCACTTATGTCCATGACTTATCAAAAAATAATTCTCATGCTCTCTCCCGTTCCTCTTCAGCAGAGCATTATGTTTGGAACATTGAATCACAATACTTAGGCGCCAATATGGTATTGCGATTCTAAGTATCGTGATAATATCGTACCGTGAGATCCCTGGCAATTCCCAGCCGTACATGTTATCATTTGGTTGTGTTCAAACCCAATCAGATCAATTATTGTTATTATGTTTCAGTGGGTTTTATTTGAGTTAGGCAAATATTTTATTTAGGCTACCTCAAGTAGCCTATTACGCAGAGCTTTTTGGTTTCGGAAATAGGCTCTTGTAGTCAGGCAGGCATGTGTTTCTCATTTTCATGCCAAGATTGCATTGGAGGTTTCCCTTTATGAAAATGTCTTCTCTCTCATGATTAGAGCTGTTAGCGATAAGCTGTTTCGCCAGCTGTTAGAGGTATGCTAACACATGGAACATGAGGAGGCCTGTCAACTAAGTGTAGGATCTCTTTGCTTGAATTCCTCTAATTCCGCATTGGCAAGTAATGCAGTTTCTTTGGGTGTAAAATGAAGGTTAGATACCTTGTACCAGGAAGAATCATCCAGGTTGATGTGATAGAATAGACCTAGAGATTGCTTTTATGAGCAGTTGGTATTCCTTACTGTGTTTTTGTTGTAGTTTGGAAATGTGAAATGGTCTAGAGTAATGCTGTCCTCCAGGAGCAGATGTTGCTTGATGTAGGCCTACTTGACTCCATTTAACTTACTCCACTTAGTTACTTCACTTATATTAAGGTACGTTATCCTATTGATTATTGCCAATTGGTTAGTTCCGGCCTCACATTTTTTTGTCAATGTGTAGCGTATTTCAGCCATGACAATTTATTAGGAAAAGTAGTCTTGCTTAGACTGTAATAATCTCATGTAGGCCCTAACCTATGTTCTGCATACAATGTGTATTAACATGTCTTCATAGAAAGTGGCCTTAGGCAGTGAAACTCTGGTGATAGGCTAACTATTCAGTTGTCTGAGTTTCTGCTACACAGGGTTATTATTTTTTTCTTTGGGTTAGGTAGTGTTTCTGAAGTCCCAAAGCTCTTTGATGGGAAACTTGTTCTGTTGGCCAACTCACAGTAAAGTTTGGGGCGGCGAGAAATTGGTCTTGAAAAGCAGCATGAGTCGACTTATCCATCGACCTGGATAAGGTTCAAGTTCAGAACAAGCTTCATTTTCACAATTGGTGTGTGGGGTATTACTGGGAGAGTCCATGACTGTGAAGGTCACTTCTGGTTACTGTTTTAAAGGACATTCTACTTCAAAAATCCTTTGAGGCTCAGTTGAATTTAATCTCTTGATCTTAATGACGTCACCAGCCCGGTGTTACTGGATTTGATTGATTTTGTTCGTTATGCCGAAATCACAATTACATCCACACAATAGTACATTCAATTAAAAATGTCCTAGCTTACAAGATTTTAGCTAACAATTATTTAGCTGTGCACCCTTTTACTAAATTAGATATAGGAGAAACACTGATCATGCTGCTCACATTTCAGTCTGACTTGGGGATCTGAAGTCAGTTAGTTAGGTTTGATTCAGTGCAGGTTTAGTGCTGATGCATTTGGCCTACATCGTTTAACAGCTGCAACAGCGTGCTTGTATGTCTTTACATTCCTTACACCATCTGCAAAGATCAACTGGGAGTTTTCCTTGAAAGTAATTTTGTCTGAAAGTAGACCAGAAGGAATGATTGAGAAAGGCAGAGGTAAGGAAAGAAGAGACCATATGGAAGGAGAGCGACAGAAGGGACCATATGAAGGGAAAGAGAGGGTGAAGGAACGAAGAGACCATATGAAGGGAGAGAGAGAGAGGTGGAAGGGACCATACGATGGGAGAGGGGGAAGGAAAGAAGGGACCATATGGGGGAAGGAAAGAAGGGACCATACGAAGGGAAAGAGATGGGGAAGGGACCATACAGAGCGGGAGAGCGAGGGAAGCAGAAGGCTGAGGTGCAGTAATGTCTCCCTGTGTCTGGGGAGTTCTCTGAATGGCGCTGCTGAGCCTATTAATGGAGTTGCTCTTGTTTCTGCCAACTTGTCAGCCTCTGAAGAAGGGTCCTCCCTTCCACCCCACCCCCACGCCCTACTGTATCAACTGCCTGGAAGAAATCAGTGACATGAGGGCCAAGACAATTTCTGTTCAGGTCCATTAGCCAGAAGGCCTTCACTCAATTTACTGAAGCATTTTCCCCTTGGACTGGAGGTGTGATGACAAACGTTACTTGACTCAAGTCCATTATTATTATTATTATTTTTTTTTTTACCTTTATTTAACTAGGCAAGTCAGTTAAGAACAAATTCTTATTTTCAATGACGGCCTAGGAACAGTGGGTTAACTGCCTGTTCAGGGGCAGAACGACAGATTTGTACCTTGTCAGCTCGGGGATTTGAACTTGCAACCTTCCGGTTACTAGTCCAACGCTCTAACCACTAGGCTACGCTGCCGCCCCTTGTTCTGTTGGCCAACTCACAGTAAAGTTTGGGGCGGCTAGAAATTGGTCTTGAAAAGCAGCATTATCTCCCGAGCCCAGCCATAGTGGTAGTACATTATTTCCCGAGCCCAGCCGTAGTGGCAGTGCATTATCTCCCGAGCTCAGCCAGAGTGGCAGTACATTATCTCCCGAGCCCAGCCGTAGTGGCAGTACATTGTCTCCCGAGTCCAGCCGTAGTGGCAGTACATTGTCTCCCGAGTCCAGCCGTAGTGGCAGTACATTGTCTCCCGAGTCCAGCCGTAGTGGCAGTACATTGTCTCCCGAGTCCAGCCGTAGTGGCAGTACATTGTCTCCCGAGTCCAGCCGTAGTGGCAGTACATTGTCTCCCGAGTCCAGCCGTAGTGGCAGTACATTGTCTCCCGAGTCCAGCCGTAGTGGCAGTACATTGTCTCCCGAGTCCAGCCGTAGTGGCAGTACATTGTCTCCCGAGTCCAGCCGTAGTGGCAGTACCTTGCCTCCCGAGCCCAGCCGTAGTGGCAGTACCTTGCCTCCCGAGCCCAGCCGTAGTGGCAGTACCTTGCCTCCCGAGCCCAGCCGTAGTGGCAGTACCTTACCTCCCGAGCCCAGCCGTAGTGGCAGTACCTTACCTCCCGAGCCCAGCCGTAGTGGCAGTACCTTACCTCCCGAGCCCAGCCGTAGTGGCAGTACCTTACCTCCCGAGCCCAGCCGTAGTGGCAGTACCTTACCTCCCGAGCCCAGCCGTAGTGGCAGTACCTTACCTCCCGAGCCCAGCCGTAGTGGCAGTACCTTACCTCCCGAGCCCAGCCGTAGTGGCAGTACCTTACCTCCCGAGCCCAGCCGTAGTGGCAGTACCTTACCTCCCGAGCCCAGCCGTAGTGGCAGTACCTTACCTCCCGAGCCCAGCCGTAGTGGCAGTACCTTACCTCCCGAGCCCAGCCGTAGTGGCAGTACCTTACCTCCCGAGCCCAGCCGTAGTGGCAGTACCTTACCTCCCGAGCCCAGCCGTAGTGGCAGTACCTTACCTCCCGAGCCCAGCCGTAGTGGCAGTACCTTACCTCCCGAGCCCAGCCGTAGTGGCAGTACCTTACCTCCCGAGCCCAGCCGTAGTGGCAGTACCTTACCTCCCGAGCCCAGCCGTAGTGGCAGTACCTTACCTCCCGAGCCCAGCCGTAGTGGCAGTACCTTACCTCCCGAGCCCAGCCGTAGTGGCAGTACCTTACCTCCCGAGCCCAGCCGCAGTGGCAGTACCTTACCTCCCGAGCCCAGCCGTAGTGGCAGAATTGAAAATAAAAGTACAGAATCTTCTTTATTATGCAGCATCATGGAGCCACTTGATTGTGAGTGATGGGTTACATTATGAGGCAGCTGGCCATGGGTCGGCACTGTCCATTACACTGTTGTTAACCAGTATATTGATTCTCCCCTTTTGGCTCATGTGCTGCTGAAAAGACACTGCATTGCTTGATAATGTTCAGCGGTGTCTGGCTTCAGTTCTTTTTCCACACACACAGAACCGGCAATGGAAAAGATTACTTTTCATAACATCGCTCACAAATTTATATTGCTTTGTTTATATGTACTCTGGGACTAGATAAAATCTACAGGAAATAGCCTACTTGAAGTGTTTTCACCGCTTAGGTTTTAGACTGTGTACTTCACCACCGTCTGAGCGATGGGGATGTTTTCAAAGCACTGTAGACACTTCACACACAAGATGGGAGTGTGGTTAGTGTACATGCTACAGTTGAATCAGATTAAATGTGTCAGATTGGGATGTGGCAGCTGAGCATTACTATTGTCGTATTGATGTAGGGCTTCCCAGCTACGCGGCAGAAAGGCAGTAGCAAGTTAATACTGGCAGTATTGTATGTCAATATAGCAGTAACCATTGTTGCCTTGCAGACACATAAACCAGTAGTGGACAGACTGGACTTTTTAATGAGCTCTGTTGCATGCCACAGGAAATGGAAGTCCCACTGTGAATGGGAGCTTGTTCTCCCCAGGTTGACATTAGCTGATATGGAAGCTGGCTGACCCGCAGGCTCCTGATTCCCATCACCTGGAGTTCCCTGTGCAGTTCTATTTTGGTAACCAGCTCCAAGCACACAATCCAATTACATGGAGGTTACTGTTTGGCTCTCTGGACGGGGACCTGTCTTATACCAGGAGGCAGGGAAAAATTGCTCCTGTGCCAGGTTCTGCACTATTCAATTGAGGTTTTATTGGGTTATTACTCTGCCGCAGTAAATTATTGGGAAGGTCTTGGCAGGTGCCACAGAATCTTTTTAATCTGCCGACGACTGTCAGCTTTCTCTGCATCGTAACCCTGTGACTTTTTGCACACTGGTGTTGTGTGGTGAGAAAAACCTCTCTTTATTTCATGGCACTCAAACAGCCAATGTGTTGTTGAGAAACTCTTACCCTTCACTGAAACTGGGAGTGGTGTTCTGCTAACTAAGAACTGCGTGTGTAGCTTTAACATCCGATCCATTCCAATAAGACAGGGTTAGGAGAGAAGGGCTGAATGAGTCTAGCGGTGTTGCTTGTCACTGATTCTATTCAGGTTCTGTTCGTGTCTGGTTATCCATGACTGATTAGCCTGGGCTACGTGTTCTAGTCCCTAGTGTCTGCACAGATGGTACCCTCTAACATTAGGATGGAGAAACTAGCCTATATCAGCTCATTTTAATTAAAGGGATACTTACATTTTTCTACTTACGCAGTCGATGAACTTGTGGATACTATTTATATGTCTATGTGTACACTATGAAGGAAGTTTAGAGGCTGTTTCGCCAATTAACTAGCGTTAGCGCAATAACTGGAAGTCAACAGGTAAAGTAGCATACACTAGCGTACTTATAGACTTCCAGTCATTGCGCTAACGCTACTTAGCACTGGCTTGTGAAACTACCTCCAACTTCCTTCATACTGCATGCATAGACATAAAATGATATCCACAAGTTCATCTGACTCTGGGTAAGTAGAACAACAGCTTCATTTTAAAGGTAACTCTTGTAGAGTTGGTACATTCTGTGTGCAAATAATAGAACATGGACAAATCCTTTCGGTAAAGAGGTGTGTGTCTTTGTGCAGGCCAGATATAATCCCCACCCTGACATGGGTGTCTGATGGATTGCTGGGGGAAATTGGATCTCTGAGAAAAAGACAAGCACCGAGGGAGGTACATAGCCTCATGCCTTCGGTCAACAGGCCGCTCACTGGGACGTTTCCTCTGTGGGTCTTTTCAAAAAGCTTGCTCTGCAGTTCTGGCGAAGGGCAGTACAGTAGGTCAACCGCAAATAGAGCTACAACCCCTCTTTTATGAAGGTGTCGGATGATTTAGACCCCACCACTGTTTAGCCAGCCAAACGCCACAGCTGAAACCCCCCCCCCCCCCCCCGTTTTACTACACTTCATATGGCAGTTTACTTGTTTTACTACACTTCCATGTAGGCTCATCATATGGCAGTTTACTTGTTTTACTACACTTCCATGTAGGCTCATCATATGGCAGTTTACTTGTTTTACTACACTTCCATGTAGGCTCATCATATGGCAGTTTACCTGTTTTACTACACTTCCATGTAGGCTCATATGGCAGTTTACCAGTTTTACCACACTTCCACGTAGGCTCATCATATGGCAGTTTACCAGTTTTACCACACTTCCACGTAGGCTCATCATATGGCAGTTTACCAGTTTTACCACACTTCCACGTAGGCTCATCATATGGCAGTTTACCAGTTTTACCACACTTCCACGTAGGCTCATCATATGGCAGTTTACCAGTTTTACCACACTTCCACGTAGGCTCATCATATGGCAGTTTACCAGTTTTACCACACTTCCACGTAGGCTCATCATATGGCAGTTTACCAGTTTTACCACACTTCCACGTAGGCTCATCATATGGCAGTTTACCAGTTTTACCACACTTCCACGTAGGCTCATCATATGGCAGTTTACCAGTTTTACCACACTTCCACGTAGGCTCATCATATGGCAGTTTACCAGTTTTACCACACTTCCACGTAGGCTCATCATATGGCAGTTTACCAGTTTTACCACACTTCCACGTAGGCTCATCATATGGCAGTTTACCCGTTTTACCACACTTCCACGTAGGCTCATCATATGGCAGTTTACCCGTTTTACCACACTTCCACGTAGGCTCATCATATGGCAGTTTACCAGTTTTACCACACTTCCACGTAGGCTCATCATATGGCAGTTTACCCGTTTTACCACACTTCCAGGTGGAGGTTGCTGTGAATCGGCTGTTGTTAGGCTGCTGTGAATCGGCTGTTGTTAGGCTGCCATGAAAGCGCCCATTTGGGAGTCTACCGTTAAGGAGAGCTGAATAATGTGGACGCCTCCTGCTTCCTTTCCTCCCACCTCCTTTAGGTCAGTAGGGACAAGCCTGAGAGCTGAATAATGTGGACGCCTCCTGCTTCCTTTCCTCCCATCTCCATTAGGTCAGCAGGGACAAGCCTGAGAGCTGAATAATGTGGACGCCTCCTGCTTCCTTTCCTCCCACCTCCATTAGGTCAGCAGGGACAAGCCTGAGAACTGAATAATGTGGAGGCCTCCTGCTTCCTTTCCTCCATCTCCGTTAGGTCAGCAGGGACAAGCCTGAGAGCTGAATAATGTGGACGCCTCCTGCTTCCTTTCCTCCATCTCTGTTAGGTCAGCAGGGACAAGCCTGAGAGCTGAATAATGTGGACGCCTCCTGCTTCCTTTCCTCCCATCTCCATTAGATCTCCATTAGGTCAGCAGGGACAAGCCTGAGAGCTGAATAATGTGGACGCCTCCTGCTTCCTTTCCTCCCATCTCCATTAGATCTCCATTAGGTCAGCAGGGACAAGACTGAGAGCTGAATAATGTGGACGCCTCCTGCTCCCTTTCCTCCCGTCTCCATTAGGTCAGCAGGGACAAGCCTGCGAGTGGAATTGTGTCAAAAGCAGAACAGCTGATGTCAGAGCAGCTAATGCAGACGCTGAGAGTGCGTCTGGAGCACAGGAGGTTGGTGGCACCTTAATTGGGGAGGACGGACTCGTGGTAATGGCTGGAGCAGAATATGTGGAATGGTTTCCATGTGTTTGATGCCATTTCATTCATTCTGTTCCAGCCATTATTATGAACCGTCCTCCCCTCAACAGCCTCCACTGGTCGGAAGTCATTGGAGAAAGTGGCCAACTGAATAAAAAATAAAAAATGTGTTTCCAATCAGAAGATCCATAAGGCTTTGTCTGCTCAAGTAGGGGAAAAGATGCAATAGGTTTTATCATGGCTTTCCTCCCTCACACAAGCAGGAGCCTGCTGAGCACGCTTTCTGAGAGCAGCAATTCAAACGTTTCACGGCAATGACCTTCCAAATGGTGCAGATTCTTTTCATTTAATTTCAGATCCTAAATTGCATCTCAGCGACAGAGGAATTAGAAAATGAAAGGTTTTGGCCAGCTATCAGAGGCAGGAGCCTTTTCTCTCCACAAACAGGTTGGCTGAAGTCCTGTTGTGTACACAGTTTGGCCCTGTGTTTTTGTCAGTGGCAGTGTGCAGCACAAAGAGAATCATCAGAATTCAGGCCTCTGAGGCGGTATTGATCTCATCTCCACAGACCCCCTCTGAAGAGTCTTTTGTGCTGGGTTTATTTGCCCCTGCACGTTCCTTATCACAGGGGGAGACGAGCAGTGCAGATGTGAGTGTTAATTATTTACTGGTTTGTGTTGGAGGGAGGGGTGCTGCAGGGGCAGAGGGGTCACGATGCTCAGACAGGAGGCAGTGTCTTCCACTTTGCTCCTGTTCAACCCAGCCAGCCCGATGCTCAGCGACGTGGAGAAGAATGATAAATGAGTTTCTGGAGGTTGTTTAAAGCCCCTGAAAGGGCAGCAGTAGCACAGACATGCTAAAATCCGCTGCTTGTGGAGCTTTTATAGGAGTCCGTGGAAAGGACCACGTGTTTGGGCTGGAGGGAGTTATTGTCTGTTACATGCTGACCAGACCGCGTCCGCCCGCCATCGCGCACATTTGATTTTGTCCAACCACACCAGACGCGATCAGGACACGCAGGTTGAAATATCAAACAAACTCTGAACCAATTATATTTATTTGGGGACAGGTCGAAACCATTCAACATTTATGGTAATTTAGCTAGCTTGGCTTGCTGTTGCTAGCTAATTTGTCCTGGGATATTAACATTGGGTTGTTATTTTACCTGAAATGCGTAAGGTCTCATACTCTGACAATGAATCCACAGATAAAACGGTAAACTGAGTTTGTTTCTAGTAATTTCTCCTACTTCAGGCTGCTTCTTCTTTGGAGTTTTTATGGCGGTTGGCAACCAACTTTAAGGTGCATTACCACAACCGACTGTAGTGTGGACCTCAGTTCATCTTTCAATCACCCACGTGGGTATATGCTCCTAAAAAACAATGAGGAGATGGGAGAGGTGGGACTTGCAGCTCGTCGAACATCACAAATAGAACCAAATTTGATTTTAGCGCCTGGCTACATAGATGTTCGTTGACTCACGCAAGCTATGATTGAATAACATGTATTTGTAAATATATTTTGCAACGCAGGTGACGCAAGCAGTGTGGTCAGCATGTTAGAGCAGGCATGTGTATAAATATATTTATCCATCCATTTATAAGTGAATTACAAATACAGAGGCCATGTTGGAGAAAGCCTTCACATCTGGTGCAGTAGACTGTATTTGAAGAAATGGTAGGCCTAGGCTATATGAAGCTAAGTGCTAACATGATCACAATGCGTTTGTGTAAGGCATGCCTTTTAACAGCGCTTTATTTAGCCTACATTATGGTGTTGGGCTGTGCCTTTCCTCTGGCATCATTCAAGTGTTTTCTTAAGCTGCCCTGTTGATGCAGAGGTTGTCAGTGTCCACTTGACAGAGTATGGCTATGTTAACCCTGTGAGGGTGAGTAGTGAGGCCAGTTAGTCTTCATCCGTCACCAGTGACATTATCAGCAGTCCTTGTGGAATGAGCCAGTCACTCAGAACAGTGGGGCCACGGTTGGCCGTCAATCAGGATTTACGTTTCCCAGGGTTGCCATGGTGACTGTGGGACATGGTTATGGAGATCCGGATTTCTGTGCAACGCTGTAGCACCTTTGGGATTATGGTGGAGTTTGGGCAGCTTTTAGATAATGTAGTGTTAAAGGATGGATCATTGTCCCTGTTTAGTCACATTTGGTTAACAAAATACATCTTTTGCTACAAGCATTTGGTTGTATTTAATCAAGAAAACAATGTCTCTACTACTGGGTAAAGAGAACTGTGGCTCCAGGATAAATAAGCCTATTTGACACCTATTTACTTACTTGCAGGACTAGTTGAATCTTTCTTTACCTTACCCCCGACCTTCTTGATTACCAGTTTGATTGAATAGGTCCCAATGTAATGGCATGTCGTTGTTTTGTTTTTCTTACTAGTAAAGACATCACAAGCCTTCCTAATCCAAATAATGTTAGATCAAGCTGTAGGCCTGTGTCAGTTGTGTGTAGTGTTAGATCAATCTGTAGGCCTGTGTCAGTTGTGTGTAGTGTTAGATCAATCTGTAGGCCTGTGTCAGTTGTGAGTAGTGTTAGATCAAGCTGTAGGCCCGTGTCAGTTGTGAATAGTGTTAGATCAAGCCTCTAACTTGAAGCATCAGCTGTTAGAGCAACTTACCGATCACTGTACCTGTACACAGCCGGTCTGTAAATAGCACACCCAACTACCTCATCCCCATATTGTTATTTATCCTCTTGCTCTTTTGCACCCAAGTATCTCTACTTGCACATAATCATCTGCACATCTATCACTCCAGTGTTAATGCTAAATTTGAAAATTTGCAATTTATTTATTGCCTTTCCTCCCTGCTCTTCTACATTTGCACACACTGTACATAGACTGTACGATTGTTTATGTGTAACTCTGTGTTTGCAGTTGTTTGCGGTTGCAGTTGTAAATGAGAACTTTTTCACAACTGGCCTACCTGGTTAAATAATAAAAAGTTGTAGGCCTATGTCAGTTGCATGAATGGAGGACATGTGCTTAAATGTTTTGCCTTGTGGTCTTCACTCAGTCTTCATAGAGGTCTGGAGGGCTGCACTGAAATGTTATATTTTCTCCTCATTAGAATTTGCAATAGCCCTCTGTCCATTAAAAAAATAAATATATATGTTTTATCCAATGTTCCCTGACTCTGTAGCTTTTGTTTCAGTAGTTTGTTTGCAAGCTGGACAGAGTGAAGTGACAAATTGTAGGGCTGTTATCATTTCTACACAGTTTCGGTTTGGTTTTAGTCATTTCAATGTAGATTTAGGGCTCAGACACACCAATATAACTTTTGCTGACCGAGAGAACTTAGCACCGCCGGCTGTAATTTGCCAATCGAATGCACACCAATTTTACCTGTAGAATTGCATGAAAATGTCAGCAGTCAGACATCTACAGCGGGTGGTCCCTAAAACACAAGGAGCTGAACGATTGGCAGACCAACGCTAGATCCACATTAGTGCAATGAGTTTGAGCCTTTAGGTTGTTTTCATTGGCAATTAAAACATCTCTTGAACCTTTATTCTTCATTGCTGTGAGAAGTTGCTGTAAGGTTTTATCACCTTCAAACTTTCTGTGAATTTTTGTTGTCTTCTGTGGTGCTGCTCAGCCCTTTTTGTTTTATGTCATTGGTTGGCTGAGCATTACCTACTGTATTGGATAGATGTAACTATTTTTCTCTTTTTTTCCCCCCCAGGGCAAAATGTGGGTAAATAGGAAGGGGATACCTAGACCCTAAGGATTCTCTCAACCCAGTCCCCCAGCAGTCAGAGAAGGTGGCGGACCTCATTGAGGCAAACCTGGGCCGTTGGCACTAAAATGTCCTTAAGTAGTGGCACTGCAGGCGGGAAAGGTGTGGACTCGAATGCGGTGGACACTTACGACAGCGGTGATGAGTGGGACATCGGTGTAGGAAATCTGATTATTGACCTAGACGCTGACTTAGAAAAGGACAAACTTGAGATGTCTGGAACCAAGGACGGCGGGGGTATGACGGCTCCGTCCAGTGCTGTTGCAGCTTTGCCTGACAACATCCGATTTGTTAGTCCTGTACCTGGCCCTCAAGGCAAGGAGAGTAAATCTAAATCCAAACGCAGCAAAAACTCAAAAGACAATAGTAGCAAGGTCTCAGCTGGAGATGGGGCCAAGAAAGAAGGGCAGACGCGAACCCAAGGGGAACCAACCAACACTGGTGCTACTGCAGGAGCCACTAGCAACAATTCCACTACTGGCAAAGGAATGGAGAAGGGTGGCAAAGTCTCTCGGAGCAGTGGTAAAAAAGACAAGGAAGGGGCAAGTGGGAAAAGTAAGAAGGAGAAAAGCGAGGGAGTGCCAGTGGTAGTAATAGCTGCCACTGAAAAGGAGGTGGTTTCTCAAGTAGCTTTGGGGGTTAACCGTAGTGCCCCCTTTGAGAACACACAATCTACAGACTTGGTAGGGGACGATCAGCTGGGAAATATTGCACTTGAGCCTGTTGGGATAGTTCCAGCATTGACAATTAAAACTGAACCGCAGGAGCTGGACAATATAGAATGCAGAACATTAAAGAAAGTGAAAAATGAAAAGGTAAGAGTGCTATTAAACAAAATGATTGCTTGGAATGTTTCAGCTGAATGTGTATCACAATGCAAGACCAATTTCCAAACCTTTGCCAAGCTGTAGTCTCAGATTTCATTCCATTTGAGATGTGCTTTTTGGTTGAACTATATTTTAACTTTGATCTTTATTGGAACATGATGTAGCCTTGTCAGGCGTTTGGAGATGTGCCTGCTGTTTCTCACCACTTTAGTTTTGTCTAATTGAAGACGTTGCCCTCATTTCACATCAGTTGTGAGTATCAGTCAGGACAATCTGGTCATGATGGCTTTTCTGAAATATCTTGTCTTTCGTTAAACAGGAAAAGCCTGGAAGAACTTTAAAGTGCTTGGCTACAGTTCATTATTATTACAATTGTGTCTGTGGTTATCAAACTACATAAATATCATAACATGTTCTACACAGGATATTTGTTTTTCAAACTGAATCAATTAGCTTGCTGACTAGCTAGTTGATTGCTGATGGCAACGCTAGTTTTCCTCTTTTCAAACATAGACATTGTCATGCAAGAAACTCATGAAGAGTTGCTTAACTATTTACCAGCACTTATCCTGTCTCCTCATTGAGCTGGTCTATCAGTGTGTCTATTGTGTGCTCAGAAACAGCCTTTTCATGCTCTGTTAGTACCAGCAGTGGAGGGAGGTGCTGGGGATTGTTTTGTCTGTCATCGTGTTCAATTCTTAATCCCACAAGCCCCAGCAATGCCTGGTGGGTGGGGGAGGGGGTGGCAGAGCACGCCCTCACTTTCGCTGCTGCTCTGAAAGTGAAGTGGGGGGAAGGGCATTCGAAGAAGCAAGTTTCCCTCTGTCAGGAATGCAAAGCTGTGAAGTCTCCTCAGATAACTCAAACAGGGAAGGAAATCTAAGGACAAAAGGCTTAGCAATCAGAAAGTACTCGGGCAACCCGATGAGCTCGGCATGGATTGGTTGACGACCTTGAACAAAGGGTCAGACCCAGCACTGGGTTCTTAGACTCATCAGGGTCTCCAGAAAACGGTTGCCGATAGCGTTTCACTAAATTCATATCTGATTCCTTGAGACCCGATGGAAGTTGTCCCATGCCACGTTCTAGATTCGTAAGCTAAAGGCCTACGTTTAAACTGAGGCCTCAACACGTTAATTATGTTTTATGACATTTCATTTTTACATTTTTTTACCTTTTCTTTAACTAGGCAAGTCAGTTAATAACAAATTCTTATTTACAATGACGGCCTAGCATCTGGACAGTGGATTAACTGCCTTGTTCATTGGGCAGAACGACAGATTTTGACCTTGTCAGCTCGGGGATTCGATCCAGCAACCTTTCGGTTACTGGCCCAACGCTCTAACCACTAGGCTTCCTGCCGCCCCAAAAATATGGCATATCGAATGTTGTTCAAATGCTAAAATTAACCTAATCTTTATCAATGTTGTCCAACGTGTCTCATCTCCATGCCATGGGTGTTCCAGAGTTGCCCAAACTGTGAACAGTATCTATAGTACAAGTCAATAAGATATTTGAATGGCATGTTAAGTCATCCAGACGGTTCCCAGTTAGTAGCTTGTTAGAGGTTCTGTGCTGTAGCTTAATAAAGGTGTTGTACGTGACGAGGCACGTGCTCTGCCTTCTACACATTTGACAGTCACTGGGTGTGATTTTGTTATTCATCTCAAATACATTATTTTTTAAATTTAATGATGACTTACTAACTCATGCTCTTATCCCCTGAGTGTGTGACTGTGCTTGCACTGTCTCCATCTTCAGACAGAGCTCCTAAAGCATTGGCTCTTGTTTCTGAAATAAAACATCTCTGCTCCCTTAACTACAGCACTGCCCCCCCCCCCCCCCCCCCTCTCTCTCTTGCGCTCTCTCGCTCACTCATTATACAAGCCTGGAGGAGCCAGGCGTTCGTCAGCTGCCTCGACATGATGCTGGCCTTGACGAATGGAGCAGCTCTTATGGAAAATTACATTAGCAATGTCAGTTCAAAAGAGGAAGGAGGAAAAAAGGTTCTGTGCTTGAGAGTGAAAGAGCCTGGTCACCACTGTGTAGTCGCTGATGTGCAGTTAGGGGAGAAAGGAGTCTCATGACAAATGTATTTCCTTTTCTTGCCTCTGACTTACTGGTGCTATTGTGTTACAGCTCATTCCTTTTAAATAACACCAAGGCTTTGAGGACTCTGGACGAGGAGGGCGGGATGACTGGATTTGAGGGGAGTGTCAATTGCGTAGACGAGGGTAGGCTATACCTGTTCATATATGCTGGTTAGCCCAATTCCAACAAGAGACCTGATGTGTAGTCCTAAACACAGAACTTAATATTCTGCCATTTACATTTTTATGTGTAAAAACAAGGCGACACAGCAAGCAGGGATTGGTGAAAACCTGTATTTCCCCAATCTGTTCAGCCGAATCCTACCTGGAATGTTAACTTGCTTGGTCCTGCTGAGGCACCTTGCCATGAAGACACATTGTTTCAGCCCTAGCACCATGACGGTGCTTTCTTTTCAGCTGTTAGTCGTCTAGCCTAGACGTGTTCCTTTTGAACTGCTGAACAAAGCATTATGAAATGTAGCCGAAATCTACTCCATGTCGACCTGTTCATTTCAATCAGTTATTTTTATAGATATTTTACCACCTTTTTCTTCACAATTTTGTGATATCCAATTGGTAGTTACAATCTTGTCTCATCGCCGCTGCAACTCCCCCAATGGACTCGGGAGAAGCGAAGGTCGAGAGCCATGTGTCCTGCGAAACATGACCTGCCAAGCCGCACTGCTCGCTTAACCCAGAAGTCAGCCTCACCAATGTGTCCGAGGAAACACCGTCCAACTGACGTCCGCTGTCAGCTTGCAGCCGCTAGAGTAAAATGAGCCAAGGAAATTCCCCCGGCCCAACCCAATTGTGAGCGGCCCTATAGGGCTTCTGGCCACGGCCGGCTGTGACACAGCCTGGGATCGAACCCGACGCTGTAGTGGCGCCTGAGCACTGCGATCCAGTCCCTTAGACCGCTGCGCCACTCGGGAGGGCCTCCATGTTTTGGCCCTAGCACTATGACGAAGCATTCTTTTCAGCGTCCAGCCTCGACGTGTTCCTTTTCAACTGCTTCCTCACCAATATCAGTCTGGGTTCAAACTGAGCATTATGAAATGCAGCCTAAGTCTACTAATGAGTCCAATGTTAAATGACTACACTTCGCCCCGTGGAGCGCACAGGGACTGATTCTTTTTGCCCTCATTTCAGAGCAGAGAAACCATCCGATAAAGATGCGTGCAGCGCAGTGCTCTGTTGTCGCCTCAAGCGAGTGTGGAGAAGTGATTCCTCTTGATCAGCAGGCTTGTATGTTCCATGTGATTGCCGCAAATGAAGAGCCCTCATTCAGGCTGTCGTGAGAGGCCTCTGTAGGTAATGGGAATCGCACAGTGAAATTGTTATCTTGTTAAATGCTTTGAAGGCAAGAATGATTGAATATCCTAATGCTTGGAAATGTGTATCATAGTTTTACTATGTTGAATCAATGGTATTTTCTTTGCCTTGGTGGTAACTATCCATGCTTGAATTGCTTTTCCTGGTATTAGCAACCTTGATTTCTCATTCCTCAAGGTGTTATTCTGTTCACTAGGTTCCTGACAGCCATCTGTCTGTGGTATAATTCATTAGCATAATAGAAAATCCAATGTGGAAAGTGAAAAAATACACTCCTTCCCCTGGCTCTCCTTAGCTCTTTGCCTGTGGTTGGCCTCCACCATTGCCCGGCTTCAATTTCATTGAAAACAAAGCTTGTTGGCCCTACATGCCTATTTTCAGTTGATTTGACAACCTACTGTTGAGAGCACCTGCATGCGTGTTTAGATACGTGTGTGTGAGGAACAGATGAAGGGAGGCATTTTGCAGCAGTGGACTCAGTCAGTGCTGCTGTGATTCCTGTAGTGCTGCCTCTATCTGTTAGAAACTCTCCCCCACAGGGAGCCCCCCTCTCTACTCCAGTAAAAACACTCGACACTAATTGTTTTCCACGTCTGTCATTAGCCTCTGTCTCCACAACAACGTAAAAGGCTGTGAGGCTAAACACAATACAAGGGAGGGTTAGTGACGGCAAATCTACTTTGCCCACCTATTTAGAAAAAGCTATAGCCTTGGATTATTGAGGCTAGGTCAGTTAACTTTTGACCCCTTAATGGTGTTAAGGAGATACGGATTGTAAGCTGATCTCTGACAACTTTTTAGTTGAGCTAGTCTGTTTCTCTCAGATCCAGAAACATTTAGGCTAGAGTTTGCCTGAAGTTGCGGTTGAATTCAGTGTTTAATGTGTTTCCTTTTGTCTCTTTATGAAAAGGACACATTCATTATCCTCTTTGTTTCCTCAGAGCATGTGCAGGCAAGCATGCCTTTTGTCTCAGCTCTTCTGAATTTCTCTAACTGTTGGGAAGCATAAATACGTTTCCTTTCAGTGTTTTATATAAATTGAGATCAGACAAGCTTTCATAATACTGAGGAAAAGACCCAACATTTGTCACAATCTTTAGGCTGTCAGTTGCTGCAGATAATTGCCATAATCTATTCACATCAATATTATGCTAGATTCATTTTTGGCATGCCAGCACAAAGCAGCCTTGAACCTGGAATTTGTGTCAGTGTTGCTACTGGCTCCTCTGCAGTATACGCAAGGAGTTTGCTTCGGTAAGTGGGTCTTGTTTCCTTTCCAACTTTCCCCACTTAAGAAAGCCTTGTTATCTGGGGTTGCTATTGTCGTAGGGTGATGAGGCAACACGATGAAGTGGGAAATACTGATTCCTACTCCTCACGCGGGTGAAATCCTGTCCAGGCATATTCTGCTGTATAGCCACCACTTAGCCTTCTGCTCTCTCTTTACACTCACCCGCTTAGTCCCTCCTATACAAATGTGTTTCTTTGTTCTGTAGGCTAGATGGTGTGAATGATTCATTAACAGTCGGTCACAAATGTCTACCCTCAAGATGTCTATATTTAACCAGCAATTTGCAAAAACGTTTCAGTTTGCTGTCAGCTAGCACAATTCTCTCTAGTCCTTTTCCAAAATGGTACAGGTGTGAGAATTTACATTACTGCCAAGAACGTCTCACCAAATGTTTGTGCAGTGGCCTCAATGTACCATTACAAAAGGAGCCTTAGCTCAGGGCTATTTTTTGTCTGGGTGTCGTATTCCTGGTGTCCAATGTCACTTTACTGTGGCTGGGATTAAAGCCACGCCAGAACAGTGACTGTAGTTGTAGCAGAGCCATTCCCAGAGCTGGTTCTGCCTCAGGAACAAGGTTCCTCCCCATCCCCCACGGTCAGACCAGAGGCCTCGTCAGGGAATGGGAAAGCTGCGGCCCACTGAGTTTATAGTGCTGTCGGACAGTGTTCCAGGAAATCCTTGTCAAGAGCCTTGAGAGACCCTTGTGTGGAAATATTTAATATTGGAACCCAGTCCACGCTGGTCGTAAACTGTGTCTGTAGACATTTAGCAGGCTCCTTGACCTGGAGACGCACGGGCTTGATTTGTGCCCTCTTGTTCCTTTCTGAAGGCTGCTGAGAGCACTGAAAGATCTGCTTTTGTACACAAGAGAAGACGTTTACTTCCAGCTAGGTTTACATTGAATAAAACAAACTCTCACCGTCTTCACAAGGACTACGATGTATTTCTGAAAGACAACACCATTGTCTTAAAGAAGAGTTGAAATGTGTTAGGCCTTCTGTGCGTTCTGCCTTCTATTTGCTGTTGCTCATAACCTAGAACGGTTTGGAGCAGTCTATTTCAGCTAACCATTGTTGGCCTAATCATTGTAACCATTTTAATCATGGATCTTTTGAAAATGGATAACTGTCAGCCTGTGCATGTTCTGTAACTTACTTTTCAAATTGTTTTCGTAACATATGGGGTCTTTGTCAATAGGGGGATGTGCCTGTTTTTAATTTGCTCCTGAAGGTGTCGCAATAAAATGTTGACTTTGACAAAGCTTGTGGAGGAGCCTATAAACCTCGCTGCACCGTGCTGGGAGGCCACATGCTATTTTGTTCCTCCTCTATTGGGATAACAAGGAGACTTTTCTGGGAATGGCAGCACTGTAGCCTGAGCCTTCATGCTGAAATAATGTCGCTATCAATGTCCATTGTGATCATTTCACAATTCATGATGTTCTGATATCTAACAGAAGCATACAGTTATTTACTTTCCTAATGAGCGGTAAACTGGGTAACACCTCGGAGGCTAGATTATAGATTAGATTAATGTATAGCAAAGGAAATGGAGGAGTAGGCTTATAATCATCGTGAATGAGCCTGTGAATTGATCTGTGTTCATATGGTTTGAGTTGCCGAGGAAGTCTTTGAATGCCCTCATGTTTTCCTCAGGTACCATAGGCTATTTGTCAACTAGATGTCGACCGATTCATCGGAATGGCTGATTAATTAGGGCCGATTTCAAGTTTTCATAACAATCGGTAATGCGGATTACATTGCACTCCACGAGGAGACTGCGTGGCAGGCTGACCACCTGTTACACGAGTGCAGCAAGGAGCCAAGGTAAATTGCTAGCTAGCATTAAACTTATCTTATAAAAAACAATTAATCTTAACATAATCACTAGTTAACTACACATGGTTGATGATATTACTAGTTTATCTAACTTGTCCTGTGTTGCATATAATCGATGCGGTGCCTGTTAATTTCTCATTGAATCACAGCCTACTTCGCCAAACGGGTGACGATTTAACAAGCGCATTTAAAAAAAGAACTGTCGTTGCACCAATGTGTACCTAACCATAAACATCAACACCTTTCTTAAAATCAATACACAAGTAAAACATTTTTAACCTGCATATTTAGTTAATATTGCCTGCTAACATGATTTTTTGTTAACTAGGGACATTGTGTCACTTCTCTTGCGTTCTGTGCAAGCAGAGTAAGGGTATATGCAGCATTTTGGGCCGCCTCGCTCATTGCGAACTGTGTGACGACCATTTCTACCTAACAAAGACCGTAATTAATTTGCCAGAATTTTACATAATTATGACATAACAGTGAAGGTTGTGCAATGTAACAGCAATATTTATTCTTAGGGTTGCCGCCCGTTCGATTAAATACAGAACGGTTCCGTATTTCACTGAAAGAATAAACGTTTTGTTTTCGAAATGATAGTTTCGGGATTTGACCATATTAATGACCTAAGGCTCATATTTCTGTGTGTTGGTTATATTCAAATTAAGTCTATGGTTTCATAGAGCAGTCTGACTGAGCTGTGGTAGGCAGCAGCAGGCTCGTAAGCATTCATTCAAACAGCACTTTCCTGTATTTGCCAGCAGCTCTTCGCTGTGCTTCAAGCATTGCGCTGTTTGACTTCAAGCATATCAACTCGCGAGATTAGGCTGGCAATACTAAAGTACCTATTAGAACATCCAATAGTCAAAGGTATATGAAATACAAATGGTATAGAGAGAAATAGTCCTAATTCCTATAATAACTACAACCTAAAACTTCTTAACGGGGAATATTGAAGACTCATGTTTAAAGGAACCACCAGCTTTCATATGTTCTCATGTTCTGAGCAATGAACTTAAACGTTAGCTTTTTTACATGGACATATTGCACTTTTACTTTCTTCTCCATCACTGTTTTTGCATTATTTAAATCAAATTGAACATGTTTATTTATGTATTATATTAAGTTAAAATAAGTGTTCATTCAGTATTGTTGTAATTGTCTTCATTACATATATATATATATATAAATCAGCAGATTAATCGGTATTGGCTTTTTTTGGTCCTCAAATAATCGGTATCGGCGTTGAAAAATCATAGTCGGTCGACCTCTAGTTAAAACGTGAGCTGTCGCTGTGTACACCTAGCACCAATATCCTCATAGAAAATGTATGGGGAGGATGGCTTCAAGGTCGCAAAACATCTTTGGCTCGTCCTGCAAAAGTGATCACAGTTCTGAGAAACAAAGCCCTTTCATGTTTTGTCTCTCTCCACCCTCCTCTGTCTCCCAAGCTTTGTACAAGGCTAGGCGTGTGCGTGTGTCTGGATCAGTGTGCTGTCAGGGAAGCATGTGGGGGGAAGGGAGAGAGGCTAGCCCACGCTGCTAATTCAGCTCATGAAAGACTTATGCAGTGAGAGCAGCTGTCTTCCATTGTCAGCCAGCAAATTTCCAACGCGCCTCATTTCGCCTATCAATGCGGGAGTAGCAGGAAAGCCCGGGTGGGGGCAGAGGGAAACAAACAAACAAAGAACGAGAGGGGGGAAAAGGGAGAAGGCCAAGATTTGAGATTTTGATGGTCTGGAGTCGATGTATTTTCTCTGCTTAGGGGCGGAGAGGATGTGGAGTTGGTCAGCGGTCTAGTAATAAACCATTCATCTATTCATACGCCAGCTACACAAGGAAAAAGGGCTCTGCTGTTGAGGGAAGAGAGGGCACATGGTGGCTAGAGGAGTGAGGGAAATAGGGGGGTAGAGGACCAACTGGGGTTAAGGAAGGGGGAGGACAGCCTGAATGGATCACCACTAGCGGAGTTGCCAATAACCGGATGAGCTCTCCGTTCAGGCGTTTCTTTTACGCCAGCTACGTTAGGTTATGAATGGATGAAGTCTTTAACCCCCTACACACTGAATGGTTTGTCTGCTCAGCTTCAGCTGCGTGGGGCTGGTGGAATGACAGGGAGGGGCTGGCTGGAAGCGCTGCTCTATTAAGACGGACACAGTTCCAGGGTTCTTGAATCCTTGAGGCATTTGGTCTGATTAGCAGAACAAAACCCACACAGTGGGGAGGAGCAGACGTGGCTTTCCTCTGGCCTGGAATGTTCTGCCTGTGAGCGAAAGCTGGCACAGTGTCTGTTACAGAGTCACTCTTGTTGTACTGTGTGTTTCAGGATTGTTGCCTGTTTTCAAAGGGTTTGGCTTAGTGCATTCTGTGGTGTGTCAATAATTTAGACCTAGGCTGTGCAATACATGAAAGTGTCTTCCCCAGGCCTTAACTCATTTAGCACTTTGTCATTTTGTTCAAAGTGTTAACTGTATTATGAAACCACTCACTGTTGGACAAGCTTCCTCCACAAGGAGACATTCATGACTCGACCACTCATGGAAAAACTATTTTCAGCTTGAAAGAAATGTAGATTTGTGCGTACTGTTGGTGAGGCAACTCTTAAAAGAGGTTTAGCTAGGGCTTTCAACGTAGGAATGTGAAACCCCCCCATTGGGTTCCTCTTTATGGAGGAAAGTTCTTTGCACAGAAGTGCAGTGGGAGAGGACTAGAGGCAGCTTCTAGAAGACAGTGAGATAAAAGAGAGATTGATGTCTGTGTGCTGCGAACCTGCGGCTGCCATTAGTAATCTTGTCTTTTTGCCTTCCCACTTTGCGTTAGAAAAAAAATATGATTTTAGAGGCTTCTACTTCTACTATGAGGGGTTCTTTTACAATATGGGTAAACCAGAGGATTGCCTTTGAACAGTCAATTTACAGGGCTAGTTTTAGCCTGGTTTGGTTTTGAGAACTTACATTGGAAATCATCTAGGTTTCTGCTTGTTGTTTAAAAAAAAGCCACTAATTGAAAAATACCCAAATCCCTTGGAAATGTTATTTCCACTTAAAGCCTCCTGCGTCAATTGAATGCTCATCCTAAGCATTCGTTGAGACTGTGATCTGCTACTCCGCTGCAAACTGTACTGTATACTGGATTCTAATGGGTGTGCTGTGTCCAGTGGCCAAAGCATGCCTGCTATTTGCTTGTGTGGTTAGCCTAATTAGTCAGTTAAATCGAGTGAGTCAGAATGAAACACTGGCATTCATTTATATTTATCAGCCTGTTTCTCAAGCTACTTTTATAGGCTTGAAATGCAAGTGGGAGTGTACAGGTTAGCCTGTTGTTCAACCTGAGGAGTCGTTCCCCATTCCTTTCCCTTGTAGCAAGTCATTTTACTGCAGATTGAAAGAGTCTGGTTACAAATAGGATTATCTTCATAAAGGTAGGCTATATATCCAGTTCTGCGCTCATCTTGAAAGAGAGGCTTTGGTATTTTGTTGGTGACTGAGGCTCCATTCTACCCTGTACTCTTGACACAAATCCGTGTCTCATTGCTTGATATAAGAACCAGGGTAGCAAGGTGTCAGGACCTTACATTTCACCCTGGTACTGAAATCACTACCATCATTTAAAAACTAGACTCTGAATGGTTAATGCCAGCTGCTCAATACAATAAGGGTAGCTGTGAAGTCTAGCCTAATGCCTTTCTTTTCCTCTTGCCATTGGGCCTCTGTACCTTAGCAACTGTACCTTGGCAACGCTCTCTTACCAATAGACACCATTCTGTTTTCACATTGAAATACTGGTGAACCAACATAGGAGGAAGACCAAGACATTCTCCATATTTGCAACATGGACTTAGCCCTGTAACTGGGACTGTTTGCCTTGTTATCCCATAGGCTTTTTCTAACATACTAATTAAAGCACACTTGCTGTGTACTGTCCTACTGTTAACTTCAGGAAATTGCTGAGGAATTACGTCAGCAAGGTGGGTTACATTTCTGGGCAAATGGGTTCAGTCTGGCTGGACTGGTTTTGGCTCTATGCATTTAAATATGTCCAACGAGGGACGATCAAGTACAATTTATATGTGGGTTAGCATTCGCCATTTGGTGGAGCTAATTAAAAAAACAACAAAATAATGTGCAAATACTTTGTGAAACAAATAGGGAAAATCATATGGAAGTGTTTCTTCAGGAAAAAACACTCCTCTTGTCACAACAACTATTGAAAGTAGGTCAATATTTTCAGGTTAGGTTAGTTGACCTTGGAATTGTGTAGAATAAAGGCTTGTTCTGTATTAGAAACAGACCAGGAGTAGGCATTTGGAAGACCCTCTCTCTCTTGCTGTCATTTTTCACCAGACTCTTCATGCTCCAACCACAATTTCTTCTATGTTAAACCACTACTCCATCACATTACTCAAACCCTATTTAACTCCAACCACAATGTTTAGCCATATTGTTGCTGTTTTCATTAAGGCCTTGTAGACTATCTGCATAATCCTCCAAAATACTTTGTCGGTGTAATTGTTACTAAATATGTTGGTCACTGTGGGCTTTTTGAAATGCCAAATAAACCCGGGCTTCAAAGCAAATTGTATTAGTCACATGCGCCGAATACAACAGGTGTAGACCTTACAGTGAAATGCGTACTTACGAGCCCCTAACCGACAGTGCAGTTTAAAAAAATACGGTTAAAAGTAACAAGTAATTAAAGAGGAGTAGTAAAAAATAACAATATATACACGGGGGTGCCGGTACAGAGTCAATATGCAGGGGCACCGGTTAGTTGAGGTAGTATGTACATATAGGTAGAGATAATTAAAGTGACTATGCATAGACGACAACAGAGTGGTGTGGGGAGGGGGAGGGGGGGCAGGCGGGCAATGTGAATAGTCTGGGTAGCCATTTGACTAGATGTTCAGGAGTCTTATGGCTTTGGGGTAGAAGCTGTTTAGAAGCCTCTTGGACCTAGACTTGGCGCTCTGGTACCGCTTTCCGTGTGGTAGCAGGGAGAACAGTCTATGACTAGGGTGGCTGGAGTCTTTGACAATTTTTAGGGCCTTCCTCTGACACCGCCTGGTATAGAGGTCCTGGATGGCAGGAAGCTTGGCCCCAGTGATGTACAGGGCTGTTCAAACTACCCTCTGTAGTGCCTTATGGTCGGAGGCCAAGTAGTTGCCATACCAGGCAGTGAACCAATCAGTCAGAATGCTCTCGATGGTGCAGCTGTAGAACCCTTTGAGCGTCTGAGGACCCATGCCAAATCTTTTCAGTCTCCTGAGGGGAATAGACGTTGTCGTGCCCTCTTCACGACTGTCGTGGTGTGCTTGGACCATGTTAGTTTGTTGGTGATGTGGACACCAATGAACTTGAAGCTCTCAACCTGCTCCACTACAGCCGGGTCGATGAGAATGGGGGCGTGCTCTGTCCTCTTTGTCCTGTAGTCCACAATCATCTCCTTTGTCTTGATCACGTTGAGGGAGAGGTTGTTATCCTGGCACCACACGGCCAAGTCTCTGACCTCCCTATAGGCTGACTCGTTGTTGTCGTTGATCATGCCAAGCACTGTTGTCATCGGCAAATGTAATGATGGTGTTGGAGTCGTGCCTGGCCGTGTCATGCTAGGCATGATCACCGACAACAACGAGACAGCCAATAGGGAGGTCATAGACTTGGCCGTCTGAGTGATCAGGTAGTACAGGAGGGGACTGAGCACGCACCCCCGAGGGGCCCCTGTGTTGAGGATGTGTGGTTACCTACCTTTACCACCTGGGGGAGGCCCGTCAGGAAGTCCAGGATCCAGTTGCAGAGGGAGGTGTTTAGTCCCAGGGTTCTTAGCTTATTGGGCACAATGGTGTTGAACGCTGAGCTGTAGTCAATGCATTACATTCTCACATAGGTGTTCCTTCTGTCCAGGTGTGAAAGGGCAGTGTGGAGTGCAATACAGACTGCATCATCTCTGGATCTGTTGGGGCGGTATGCAAATTGGAGTGGATCTAGGGTTTCTGGGATGATGGTGTTGTGAGCCATGACCCGCCTTTCAAAGCACTTCATGGCTACAGATGAGAGTGCTACGGGTCGGTAGTCATTCAGGCAGGTTACCTTAGTGTTCTTGGGCACAGGCACTATGGTGGTCTGCTTGAAACATGTTGGTGTTGGACAGGGAGCGGTTGAAAATGTCTGTGAAGACACTTGCTAGTTGGTCAGCGCGTGCTCGCAGTACACGTCCTGGTAATCCGTCTGGCTCTGCGGCCTTGTGAATGTTGACCTGTCTAAAGGTATTACTCACATCGGCTACAGAGAGCGTGATCACACAGTCTTTCAGTACAGCTGGTGCTCTCATGCATGTTTCAGTGTTATTTGCATCGAAGCGAGCATAGAAGTTATTTAGCTCGTCTGGTAGGCTCGTGTCACTGTGCAGCTCTCGGCTGCGCTTCCCTTTGTAGTCTGTAATGGTTTGCAGGCCCTGCCACATCCGATGAGCGTCAGAGCCGGTGTAGTACGACTCGATCTTAGTCCTATATTGATGCTTTGCTTGTTTGATGGTTCATCGGAGGGCATAGCGGGATTTCTTATAAGCTTCCGGGTTAGAGTCCCAAAGCGGCATCTCTAGCCTTTAGCTCAGTGCGAATGCTGCCTCTGATCATGTTTTTTGGATTGGGTATGTACTAGAGCTCGACCGATTTAATCGGAATGGCCGGTTAATTAGGGCCGATTTCAAGTTTTCATAACAATCGGATATCGGTCTTTTTGGGCGCACCGATTTGCCGATATATTTTTTTTACACCTTTTTATTTATCTAGGCAAGTCAGTTAAGAACACATTCTTATCTTCAATGACGGCCTAGGAACGTTCTGCCTCGTTCAGGAGCAGAACGACAGATTTTTAACCTTGTCGGTTCGGGGGATCCAATCTTGCAGGTAACTAGTCCAATGCTCTAACACCTGATTACATTGCACTCCACGAGGAGCCTGCCTGTTACGCGAATGCAGTAAGCTAAGGTAAGTTGCTAGCTAGCATTAAACTTATCTTATAAAAAACAATCAATCAATGACTGTCATTGCTCCAATGTGTACTTAACCATAAACATCAATGCCTTTCTTAAAATCAATACACAAGTATATATTTTTAAACCTGCATATTTAGCTAAAAGAAATCCAGGTTAGCAGGCAATATTAACCAGGTGAAATTGTGTCATTTCTCTTGCGTTCATTGCACGCAGAGTCAGGGTATATGCAACAGTTTGCGGCGCCTGGCTCTTTGCGAATTAATTTGCCAGAATTTTACGTAATTATGACAACATTGAAGGTTGTGCAATGTAACAGGAATATTTAGACTCATGGATGCCACCCGTTAGATAAAATACGTAACGGAATAAACGTTTTGTTTTCGAGGTGATAGTTTCTGGATTAGTCAAAGGTATATGGTTTAGAGAGAAATAGTCGACGCGTTATAATTCCTGTAATAACTTGCGGCTGAACTTGAAAGGGGTTCCTTAGTTATTTTACCGTTCATGTCTTCCATAGAGAATGTCTTGATCTACTTTAAATAAGGTCTGTGTTTCGCGGAGGAGCAGACTGACAGGGGACTATGCAGACAAGCTCTGCTTTCTGCACTACAACCTAAAACTTAACTGGGAATATTGAAGACCCATGAAAGCTGGTGGTTCGTTTTAACATATGTTCTCATGTTATTTGAGACTAAATTGATTTTATTTATGTATTATATTAAAATAAAAGTGTTCATTGTTCATTCAGTATTGTTGCAATTGTCATTATTACAAAAATGTGCGTGTGTGTGATATACACTGCTCAAAAAAATAAAGGGAACACTTAAACAACACAATGTAACTCCAAGTCAATCACACTTCTGTGAAATCAAACTGTCCACTTAGGAAGCAACACTGATTGACATTCACATGCTGTTGTGCAAATGGAATAGACAACAGGTGGAAATTATAGGCAATTAGCAAGACACCCCCAATAAAGGAGTGGTTCTGCAGGTGGTGACCACAGACCACTTCTCAGTTCCTATGCTTCCTGGCTGATGTTTTGGTCACTTTTGAATGCTGGCAGTGCTTTCACTCTAGTGGTAGCATGAGACGGAGTCTACAACCCACACAAGGTTGTGCAGCTCATCCATTTTTTTCATCCATCCTCATTTTAGTGTGCCCTTTATTTTTTTGAGCAGTGTATATATATATATATATATACGTTTTTTTAAATCGGCCGATTTAATCGGTATCGGCCTTTTTGTCCTCCAATAATCGGTATCGGCGTTGAAAGATCATAATCGGCCGACCTCTAGTATGTACATACGGTCACCGTGGGGACGACATCATCTTATTGATTGCACTTATTGATGACGCCAATGACATATGTAGAGGAATCCTGGAACAAATTCCAGTCTGTGCTAGCAAAACAGTCCTGTAGCTTAGCATCTGCTTCATCTGACCACTTTTTTATTGATCTAGTCACTGGTGCTTCCTGCTTTAATTTTTGCTTGTAGGTGGTGTAGAATTGTTTTCGCTCTGGTTGCACATTTAACATGTTGATAGAAATGAGGTAAAACTGATTTAAGTTTCACCTGCATTAAAATCCATGGCTACTAGGAGCGCCGCCTCTGGGTGAGCGTTTTCTTGTTTGATCATGGTGGAATACAGCTCATTCAATGCTAACTTGGTACCAGTCTGACTGTGGTGGTATGTAAAACAGCTACAAAGAATATAGACAAACTCTCTGTAGGTAATGTGGTCTGCAGCTTTTCGTGAGCAATGGCTCGAGACTTCCATAGATATCATGCACCATCTGTTATTTACAAAAATACATAGACCGCCGCTGTTCTATTCTGCTGCTACATCATATAATCAGCCAACTGTATGTTGATATTGTCATCGTTCATCCACAATTCCGTGAAGCATAAGATGTTACAGTTTTTAATGTCCCGTTGGTAGTTTAATCTTCCCAATAACGCGTCCATTTTATTGCCCAAAGATTGCATGTTTGCGCGCAGATTTGAGGGGAGTGGCGGTTTATTCGATCGCCTCCTACTCCTCAGAAGGCAGCCCGTCCTCGGCCTCTTCACGCAGATCATTGGGGTCGGAGCCTTTTCCAGAGGGAACCTGTTACGCACGCCTCTAAGAAGAGGGAACGCAACACCCTGCTACAACTCAACTCCCCGTGAAGTGAAAGAGGTATGGGACTGTAGGTGCGAGTAAGGATGACAAAAGGCAGAATTTACCGTTTACTAGGGATTTATTCCTTCACACGGTAATATGGGGAAACGGGGCTGGACGGAACCAAAGCAAAGAAAGTATATATCAAAGCCCCCTCCTACCTTACCTGCCTACCCAACTTAGCGCTAACCAAAATACAGGGGGTGGTCCGCCCAGGTCTTACCTAGTGTGCCTAGACAGTGAATATACTACAGGTATATGTATGCCCGCGGGCCTCTTGTCTAAGCACTCCCTAGGTGCATTCCCCTTCCCCCCTGGGAACAAATGAAACAGAATATTAAACAATCTCACAAATAAACCGAGAAACACAGGACATCAAATAAACTCTCTGAGTAACAAACAAACACTGAACATTCCAAATCTGCTCCCATCAATGATCTCTCTGAGAACACAACCAGCATATGATATAACCCTCTGCAATGATTCCTCTCTCTCAGCAAGAATCTCAGGATATACAATCAATCTCTCTCTGCATTCTCCCTTCTGAACAGAAAACTGGCTTTTATATAGCGTCAGAAGAAATGGGTAATTGGAGACAGCTGCGTCTTGGAGAGGGGGCGGGGTCAGCTCCAATTAGCCTTGGAGTTGACCAATCAGCTGCTTGGGGAGAATTCAGGAAGCCATCTCCTGAAACACACACTGAAATACACAAACTACAACACAGAAACGTAACAGAGTTGTATATCCTTTGCCTCGGGCTCGTCAGAGTCGTGAAAGAAGAAAAAGGATTCTGCTAGTCCATGGTGAGTAATCACAGTCCTGATGTCTCAAAGTTATTTTTGGTCATAAGAGACGGTAGCGGCAACATTATGTACAACAATAGGGTTTAGCATAATCGACTCACCCCAATAGCGTTACATAGCAAATTGGCTAACCCTCCTGCAACAGGTAGGCCTACCCTGACACATCTAACAGTTTTGTGCAGTGACTTTGTGGTTTCAACTTGCTTTGCTCTAATGAGGTTAGTGTCACCTAGCAGGAATCCTTTACTGTGATTTAAAAGCATTCTTAAAGACTGGCAACAGACATTTGATGGGAATGACATGCTGTTTTTTTCCCTCCACTAAAGGCGTCCGCGTGCTTCAGTTCGGCTGGCGCCTAGCAGAAGTCGGCGAACCGAAAGTGTGCTCGCGTACTTCCTTAAAAGACCTTTGCTTGAAAAATGAGAAAAAAGCGGCATTGTACTGTTTGTCCATTTTGAGACGCCATAGCCAGTATACACTTCTTTAAAATAGTCAGAAATAATGTAAGAAATCTATCATTCATTTTAAAGTTTTTGCAGAGGAGAGCTTAGTCACACAATTTTACATCTAAGATATTTGATGCAGTATTTCTCAATGAAGAAAAACTGCATAAACGAGTCGTCTCTCGTTGAATGACAAGAATCCCTACTGTTGACCAATCACGGACGAAGGGGCGTAGTCTCCGGCTTGCCTCCAGAAAAAATGCCAACTCACAGAAGTCCAAAACTAACGAAAACATCCCAAAATGTAATCATAATATATGCATAAACTCTTCTGAAATGATTCTGCTGGGAAGCATGCGGACACCTTTAGAGAAGTCACTCACTCTGCAAGCAGCATGTTTACCGCAAGCAGCACTAATGTCATTGTTTGAAGAATGTCTTCTCAGAAATCACACTCAGATGAAACATGTCTCTCTAAAATGAGATTGGCAAACAACCGCAGACAAACAAGTGATGGTCGTGGGCCTTTCATTATACCATGCAGAACATTTAACAGTCAATGCTTTAACTGTAGATAATCTGTCATGATGTAGGAATATCAATTTGTGGGAATTGTGGTTACTTTTTATGTTTTTCAGTAGTAACAATAAAGAATTGTAGGTCCATTGTTGCGATATAGTCAAGGCCTAGACTTTGTCAGGGAGACTTTGGTTTGTCCCACCTGCTCCTTCCTCTGGTTTCTCAGTTGCAGATAACGCCCATATAATGTGCAGTTATGACCATGAGTCAGTCCTGTCAAAACGCCTCCACACTGAGGTTAGTCCATAGAGCAAGTCTTTCATATCAGCTTGTCTTCAATCTAGTAGATTAACTATCGTTATAAACAGAATTTAATCATCTGTCATCTATTTAAACAAGGCAAAGATGACTCGATTTCTTTACAGAAGATAATTTCACAAAAAAACACATTTCCCCATCTGGTGTATGTGTCAATAAAACGTGTGTGTGAGAGAGCTGTGAAGTGCGGATCTGAGATGAAAGGATTTTCTTTGCCATTCTAATCCACGTAGACCACAAGGGCCTTGGGATTATTACCAGCCCCTTCTCTCTCCACTCATCTCTTTGAATACGGCGCCTTTCTAATTCACCCTAAAAAGGGTTTGAAAAGGGGATTATGCTGCTGATAGAAATGAAAGAGGGTACATGGCCGTCCTTGGGGAGCAATGTCTAACACTCATGATTATTGGTTGGAAGCACAGTGCACAGTATGCGATTTTTATTCTGAGAGACTAACTGTTGCTGCTCATATTGGAAACCTGAGCTACCCCCCCATCCCCCACTCCGTTCCAACTGTAATAACATTAACCCACTGGCCTGCTAGTATGAAATGGAAGAGATTACACTGTTATACAATTGAATTGTTATGTTCTGTTGCCTGTTTTGTAAATGTGTGATCTGTGCAACGAACCCCCCCAAGAAAAGTTTAGTTTTTTTTGTCAGATGGTACAATGATCTTACTACTAAGGGTCTCCCTTTTTTAAAGCCTCTGCTAATTGGTTTAAAGGAATTAATTTGATTGGAGATCATCTTGGGAGCTCTTTTGACAGAGAACAGGCTTGATTGAGCTCTGAGCTGCACAGTAGTCATGGCTACAAGGCTTGTCTTCAGAGTAGCACAGTAGAGCTGTTGTTGAAGAACATGGAGAGACCTTGTGTGTGACCGAGGGAGGGAGGAGCATACTATCCTGGTCTTTGGACAAAGGCCTCATCACCACAAAATCCTCACCCAAATCAAATGCTCCCAGATTAGATTGTTATTGGAGCATTAACGTCCCAGTCCTGTTGAAATCTATTTCCGTTCAGCACTGGTTGCTGCCAAGTTGTTCTAAACTCTGCGACATGGAGCCATTGGCTTTGGCACAGTCCACCAGTCAGTTGGTGTTTACATGACATTTACATCTATTCAATTGGCACACACACTGCCATCATGGCCAAATTGGCTGAATGCATTAGAACAAGGCATGTGAAGAGAAGTAGCCTATAGATACCTCATAATACTCATATAGTTACGAGGGACCGGCAGGGAGGATGTATAAACAACCTAGTCAAACACACAGTTTGGAGTGCACGCTAAGTTTCAAGAAATTTATTGCCGTACACGAGCCATAGCATGTTTACAGAGCCCAGCTGAATCGTGGTCTCGTTTCTGTCAGCGTACAATTTGATGTTTGTCTTTCTGCTTTTCAGAAGACATCCTCAGCATATCGTATCTAGATCACAGGAGGCTGCTGAAGTGAGGACGGCTTATAATAAATGGCCAGAACAGAGCGAATGGAATGGCATCAAACGCATGGAAACCCTGTTTGATGTAGTTGATACATTCTACTTATTCCGCTCGAGCCATTACAACGAGCCCGTCCTCCCAAATGAAGGTGTCACCAACCTCCTGTGATCTAGATTCTTGATCTCTGTGTGAATTACATTTCATATTTATAAATGAGTTACCACTTGAAAAGCACTAAATGCCATCAGTGAAAATGTAGCTCGTCGAGTGGCACAGCGGTCTAAGGCACTGCATCTGGTTCGAATACAGGCTGTATCACAACCGTCCGTGATTGGGAGTCCCATAGGGCAGCGCATAATTGTCCCAGCGTCGTCCGGGTTTGGCCGGTGTAGGCCATCATTGAAAATAAAAATGTGTTCGTAACTTCTACCGCCTCAGAAACCCGGATCCGGGAGCACCCCCCACCTCCCCCACCAGTAAAAAAGCTGAATAGCATAGCTAGCATAGCGTCACAGGTAAATACTAGCATCTAAATATCATTCAATCACAAGTCCAAGATACCAGATGAAAGATCCACTTCTTGTGAATCCAGCAATTATTTCTGATTTGTCAAATGTTTTACAGGGAAGACACAATATGTAAATCTATTAGCTAACCACGTTAGCAAAAGACACCATTTTTCTTTGTCCGCCATTTTTTTTCTCTCCACCAGTAGCTATCACCAATTCGGCCAAATAAAGATATTGATAGCCACTAACCAAGAAAAAACCTCATCAGATGACAGTCTGATAACATATTTATTGTATAGGATAGGTTTTGTTAGAAAAATGTGCATATTTCAGGTAGAAATCATAGTTTACAATTGCACCCACCATCACAACTCGACTAGAATTAATACAGAGAGCAACGTGTATTACCTAATTACTAATCATAAAACATTTCTTAAAAATACACAGCGTACAGTAATTGAAAGACACAGATCCTGTGAATCCAGACAATATTTCAGATTTTCTAAGTGTCTTACAGCGAAAACACAATAAATCGTTATATTAGCATACCACATGTGCAAACATTACCCCAGCATTGATTCAATGCAAAAAGAGCGATAGCATTATCACCACCAAAATGTATTAATTTTTTCACTAACCTTCTCAGAATTCTTCCGATGACACTCCTGTAACATCATATTACAACATACATATAGAGTTTGTTCGAAAATGTGCATATTTAGCCACAAAAAAACGTGGTTATACAATGAGAATAGTAGCAAAACTGGCCTGAAAATGTTGGGCGCCATATTGGACAGTGATCTAGTCTAATGAATAAATATTCATAAACTTGACTAAAAAATACAGGGTGGACAGCAATTGAAAGACAAATTAGTTCTTAATGCAATCGCTGAATTACATTTTTTAAATTATCCTTACTGTGCAATACAGGGTGCGCCAAAGCGAAGCTACCCCAAAGAAAATGGCGGAATATGCGTTTAACATTTTTCTACAGAACAACGATTTATCATCATAAATAGTTCTTACTATTAGCTGAACTCTCATCAGAATCTTGGGCAATGTATCCTTTCTCCGGTCTAATCGTCTTTTGGTCGAAAGATGTCCTCTTGTCCTGTCGAAATGGCCACTAACGTTCGGCATGTACTGGAAAAGTGCCCAGCTCTTGGGAGTGCGTCACAAAGAAATGCCAGAAAATCGCACTAAACGGATATAAATTGCTATAAAACGGTTTAAATTAACTACCGTATGATGTTTTTAACACCTATAACGAGTAAACATGACCGGCGATATATTACTGGCTAAACCAAAGCTTGGAAGGAGGCCAGTCCGACGTCCATCGTGCGCCAAGCGCAGGGAAGAAAAGACATGTACTTCCGGTCATTGGTCTTTTACACAGGCCCTGATTGCGCAATCGACTCCATTCAAATTGTCACCACTTACTGACATCTAGAGGAAGGCGTAGGCAGTGTTTGTATCCCCATAGCATTGACAGGGACCTTAAAACTGACCTGGGAGCAGAGGCCAAGATTTCTGAAATCTCACTCCGTCAGGAAAAGTGCTGTAGAATGAGTTCTGTTTCACTCAGAGACATAATTCCAACGGTTATAGAAACTAGAGAGTGTTTTCTATCCAATAATAGTAATAATATGCATATTGTACGAGCAAGAATTGAGAACTGGGCAGTTTAATTTGGCAACGTCCAGAAAAAAAAAGTGCTAACAGCTCCGCCTATTGAGTAGAGGTTAACTGACTTGCCTAGTTAAATAAAGGTAAACAAATAAAATATATCTCCTACTTACTCTCCTCTAACCTTGGTTGTGTGCCAGTGGATTTTATGTTCTCAGGAAGGACAAGGTTAGATTTTTTTCCCCTCACTGCTATTTTCTACAGACGGTAGTACCAGTACAGTCACCCAGCCGATGAAGAGCTCTCTGATGAATGCTGATGTGCTCAGTGGAGACTGTGGTGGAGTGTCCTTGAATAAGCTGTCTTTACACTGTCTGTTATGGACATGAAAAGACTCCTTGTCAAAACACTCTTATCTCTTTGCTCCATCTCCCCTTGATGCATTTTTCTTCCACCCCCAACCCGACCATAAGATCTGGATCCTGATCCAGGACCTGATAGGAATGGATTCTACCAACTCATTCCAAAGTCTTTCATCTTTGCCACACAGACGCAGCCCATTTTTAATTCAACTACAGGGATATTTGTGATAATTACATATTTTTGGTTTCTCAGTATTCCCTGTGGTGTTTCTCGATTTGAAGGGATTTAGAAATTAAACCTGGGGTAGTTTCAACATTGTAGAGAATGCATGAATGTGTTCTCTGATAACTCGATGTGAAGGATCAAATTCCTGAATTATTGATTGACTTTGGTGTGTGTGGTAACTTTGATCTGACATCCAGAATGTGTTGCCGCTGGGCTAGACTGCCTTCTTTTCTAAATAAACAAAGCATTTACTTATCCGCATTATTTAGGAACGGTACGCTCTATTTACAAAGCCTATGTATGAGAAAATAACACTGGAGCGTCTGCTAAATGACTCAAATGTTAATGTCATAAGGCTCCCAAAATGGCTTCTATGCTGTGTTTTCTGCAGAGCCCGGGAGATGATGAAAGGCCCCTGGATCAATAAAGGTGAAGTTAGAAGGGAAGGAGTTCATTGGAGAGGCTGGGGACTTGCTCAGTCCTTGGATTATGCTGAGCTCACACACACCATTATGTTCTCCCATCTGGAGAACCAAATTCTATTTCATCATATCAATTAGCTTTATGTCTTTTAAGAGAATGAGACGGCCTGCTGTGAAGTCTAGTCACTCGGGTCAAATGTAATCGTTGTGGCATTTTACTAACGTTAACAACATAGCCAATGCTAATAGCGGAGAAGTCGTAGAATGTGTTAAACCCCCTATAGGATGAACTGATGATACAGATCCTCATGCTCTACTAGATGACCTGATACAGATCCTCATGCTCTACTAGATGACCTGATAATACAGATCCTCATGCTCTGCTAGATGACCTGATGATACAGATCCTCATGCTCTACTAGATGACCTGATGATACAGATCCTCATGCTCTGCTAGATGACCTGATGATACAGATCCTCATGCTCTGCTAGATGACCTGATGATACAAATCCTCATGCTCTGCTAGATGACCTGATGATACAGATCCTCGTGCTCTGCTAGATGACCTGATGATACAGATCCTCATGCTCTGCTAGATGACCTGATGATACAGATCCTCATGCTCTGCTAGATGACCTGATGATACAGATCCTCATGCTCTGCTAGATGACCTGATGATACAGATCCTCATGCTCTACTAGATGAACTGATACAGATCCTCATGCTCTACTAGATGAACTGATGATACAGATCCTCATGCTCTACTAGATGACCTGATAATACAGATCCTCATGCTCTGCTAGATGACTTGATGATACAGATCCTCATGCTCTATTAGATGAACTGATGATACAGATCCTCATGCTCTACTAGATGAACTGATGATACAGATCCTCGTGCTCTGCTAGATGACCTGATGATACAGATCCTCGTGCTCTGCTAGATGACCTGATGATACAGATCCTCATGCTCTACTAGATGACCTGATAATACAGATCCTCATGCTCTGCTAGATGACCTGATAATACAGATCCTCATGCTCTGCTAGATGACCTGATGATACAGATCCTCATGCTCTGCTAGATGACCTGATGATACAGATCCTCATGCTCTACTAGATGAACTGATGATACAGATCCTCGTGCTCTGCTAGATGACCTGATGATACAGATCCTCATGCTCTGCTAGGTGACCTGATGATACAGATCCTCATGCTCTGCTAGATGACCTGATGATACAGATCCTCGTGCTCTACTAGATGACCTGATGATACAGATCCTCGTGCTCTGCTAGATGACCTGATGATACAGATCCTCATGCTCTGCTAGATGACCTGATGATACAGATCCTCATGCTCTGCTAGATGACCTGATGATACAGATCCTCATGCTCTGCTAGATGACCTGATACAGATCCTCATGCTCTGCTAGATGACCTGATGATACAGATCCTCATGCTCTGCTAGATGACCTGATGATACAGATCCTCATGCTCTGCTAGATGACCTGATGATACAGATCCTCATGCTCTGCTAGATGACCTGATGATACAGATCCTCATGCTCTGCTAGATGACCTGATGATACAGATCCTCATGCTCTGCTAGATGACCTGATGATACAGATCCTCATGCTCTGCTAGATGACCTGATGATACAGATCCTCATGCTCTGCTAGATGACCTGATGATACAGATCCTCATGCTCTGCTAGATGACCTGATGATACAGATCCTCGTGCTCTGCTAGATGACCTGATGATACAGATCCTCGTGCTCTACTAGATGACCTGATGATACAGATCCTCGTGCTCTACTAGATGACCTGATGATACAGATCCTCGTGCTCTGCTAGATGACCTGATGATACAGATCCTCGTGCTCTGCTAGATGACCTGATGATACAGATCCTCGTGCTCTGCTAGATGACCTGATGATACAGATCCTCATGCTCTGCTAGATGACCTGATGATACAGATCCTCATGCTCTGCTAGATGACCTGATGATACAGATCCTCGTGCTCTGCTAGATGACCTGATGATACAGATCCTCGTGCTCTGCTAGATGACCTGATGATACAGATCCTCGTGCTCTGCTAGATGACCTGATGATACAGATCCTCGTGCTCTGCTAGATGACCTGATGATACAGATCCTCATGCTCTGCTAGATCAGCTGCTCTTGGTTTTGACCTCTGAGAATAGCCTCTGCTTGTTTTCCTTCTCCTCCATACTGATCGAATACAGTAGAACCGGAGTTGTTGACATCAGAGATTGGGTTGATTGTTATGCACACTGGAAGCACTACCCACTCTGGTCTTTATTTGAAGTGTTGATATAGGTCTCAATGCAGAATGCTTGCTCCTCCCTTTGCAGGTTTGTGCCAGTAAGGACTTGGTGCCAACCCCTTCACTCACTGAGAGATTGGTTCATGCAGTTTGACCATGCTCCCTGCTGTAACCTCAATGGCCGTGACAGTATCAGCTGTGCCCGTGGACAGCAGCTGTAGAGGGGGGAATACTAGCAGGCAGCTGTCCTCCCAGTTTTCTTTTTATCCGAGCATTAGCAGATTAGGGACTGGAACTAACGAGGTCATCAAACTATGATGGCTGTGCAGACTTCTGGGACTGTCAGGGGGGGGCGTTAGAGCTGTATTTTCAGAGGTAATTTATTTCATTTTTCTCTTCCTTGACACCTCCCACTGACTCCACTGTTCCTTAATGATTTGAATGGCATGTAGGTGTCATTTGTTTAGTGTGATCCCTTACCTGTGGCCGCTTGCTGTGGTCGACCCGCACGTCTCTGCACGTCCTACCTGTGGCCGCTCGCTGTGGTCGACCCACACGTCTCTGTACGTCCTACCAGTGGCCGCTCGCTGTGGTCCACCCACACGTCTTGCTGCACGTCTTCTGATTTTAAGAAACTGTCTTGGGGATTTCAGGGGCCTCCATGTGGGATCACAGCTGTGCCCTTATCGTTTATTGTTACACCGTAGTCCCCTCTATCTCGCTGAAAAACCTTGACAGGCAGATTACACTAGGCTAGATTTAGGAGCAACATGGTTTGTCAGATTTGGAGTGGCTTTATTGTCACATGAATTCACACCCACCTGCCCCTTCCCTTCCTCCTCCATGTTTCTACCTCCTCCATGTAGAACAGTACTAGTAGAAGGCCTGTTTTAATCAGTATGAAATGATGCTTGCAGCAGACTACCACCTACTGTGATTCTGCTCATTACTCTATGGCACATGTGTCAAACACATTCCACGGAGTGCCGAGTGTATGCCGGTTTTCACTCCACCCTTGTACTTGATTGATTTAAGGTCACTAATTAGTAAGGAACTCCCGTCATCTGGTTGTCCAGGTCTTAACTGTGGAATGAGTTTGACACCCCTGTTCTATGGCCTTTGGTGCAGTGTGTGTTTCTACTATATCCTGTAATGCCATAGCCCAGGAACTGCTCTTTGCAGTATAGTGCACATCACCATCCATCAAGCTTGAGGCCTAGACATGGCTCAATAGAACCGTTGTGAGACACCCAACAGAAAAGGTTTGTCAGAGAAACAGGATGCAGCCTGTGTGAGAACAGGGGACTGTGTTAGTGTGTCTATCCTGTCTGCAGACAGGGATCAACCCCCATACAAAAGGTCGTAGTTCACTCCCAGCTCATCTGCCCATCTGTCTGCCCTGTAGAAGACCCCATTGGCTTTTTTAGTTTTTTCAGTCAACAAACAATTGTCTGTGGATAATATTGTAGCTATAGCCTTGGCTCCTGAAACAGCCTCCAGAATTATACTTGTATTTTTACATCACGATATAGTAAGGTTATGGGACTGCAATTTCTGTTGATGGGTGATTTACATTTTTGTTATCAGATTTTGTTTCGAAAGCAAATCATTTTTAACCGTTGTCTAGAAATGCAACCAAACTTGTGAAAGCATCGATGCTCAACTGAAGGATAGGGTTTTGTAGTTCCTGTGGTTGGATGACGCACCACCCACAGAGTAGCATCTGCACAAAGGGAACAGGCAAATGCAGAACATCTCTCTAAATAGTTTTGTGGTTGTGGTCTCTGGTGAAATCTCACAGGCTGCATAACAACTTGTTTTCCTTGTTTTGATATGCGGGCTAGTAAAATGTCTATTGTGTTCTTAGCCGTTCACGACCTCGTAGGATCCATCCAGTAGGGACTTGAAGGCCAGCCGCTTATTGTTGTAATTTGACCATCCAAAACCCTTCAGGCGTTTAGCCTTTAGTCTTAGCTTCAAAGAAGAACCTCATACAGGCTCAAGTGTTGTGTGAAAGCCTCCAATAACATTGGGGGGAGAGAAACTATGAAGTGACCAATTTGGGGGTTTGGTTCTCGTATTTGAATTAATATTGGCGTCGCGTTAATGCAGAATTCTGTCTTTTCCGCATAAAAAATAAATAATAAAATATAAAACGTTTAAGAATTATTTTGATGTGTTTTATAAACGCAGATCTAAAATGCTTCTTATTGTAATTTCTGCTGTCATCAGACCAATTTTGTGCTTCAGTAGAACAGCATTCTATCAGTAGACAGCACTCTGACTGGTGTAGTCTACTTTTCTCTGGTAAAATGCAAGATTAACTTTAAGCATAACATTAGGAAATGTAGCTGGCTGTATTCTTTCTATAATAAACATTAGAAATAGGATGGACATGCATCGTTTTAACAAAGACCTTGCTTTTTCATTGTCTTCCCATTTACTTGTGTTGCACTTTTGTTGTCATATGAAGAAAGTGTATATATTTTATGCCGACTGTGTTGCAGGAAAACTATAGTTCCACTCCCCTGATCACTCTATTGAACGAAAAACGATTGACTTTATATAAACACAGGTGAAAATGTTTAAAATGCAGATTTTGTAATGGTCTGCGTTTTGGAATACTGCGTTCTGGAATACAGCGGACTATGCTTAGCAAATAGCAAGTAGCCTATACAAACAACTATCAGTTAGTTCTCTGTTATGGAATTGTACTCATTTCCTACTAGAGATTTATCATGTCATATTATTTGCAGATGAAATAGTTTCATAATGCACAAATGAGTAAACAAATGTAGGCCTAGCGTTAGCAAATTACCCATAAAGCTTGCATGTTTTTCAGCTTCTTGTCTACACATTGGCTATCCCAATCACCTTTAGGTAGTCCTGGAATGATAGTGGTGTGTTTGGGTGGGATTTCATCCTGCTCAGCAGTGGATGGCGGCTTCCTGGTTTGTTGTCAGGTTTTTCCCTTTGGTGTGAGAAGGTTTATGACTACAGAGAGGGCGGGGAGACAGAATCCTTCCAGGCTCAGTACAGCTTATCTGGATTTCTGCTCCCAGACTCAGCCTCTCTCTCTCTCTCTCTCTGAGCTTGAGTGGGTGACCTTGACAAGAATGTGGCTTATTATTGTAATCGATGCTGTTGTTTTGGAATGACTTTCTGTCAGAGTGGGAGGCTGGGCATGGGGGAGGGAATATCCACACAGATGGGACTTTGTTGGAGCAGGTCATGGTAGTATTGACATTTGTGTTTCTTATAACAAGGCCAGACTCAATTCATTGGATATTCACAGTACATATTTAGTTGATAATGAAAAAGAGCTGTAACAATATTAGTATTGCAATATGTTTTCCATGGAATGAAAACACGAAGCAACGCTTTGGTCCTTTTAAAAAGCTGCTATATGTTAAATGTGAGCTATAGCTTGGAAAATAAATAAATGTGACTGGAAGACAACATAATTATGTTTGTTTTCAGCATTAGGGCTGTTTCCCTAAAGAGAGTAAATCCACTTTGAGTTTTGTTTCCTTACCATGATACTAAGGAGTATTGAGATACTGGTATTGTCCCGGCCCTATAACCAAGGCTGCCCAGCAGTAGAATCACATTGTTCTCTTGTTTAACTACCAGTAGCACTATGAATGGAACTCCACACTGCCAAGCTTGCGAACTAGGCAAGGGAAATACGTCCTGTTTGGAACTAGGCAAGGGAAACACGTCCTGTTTGGAACTAGGCAAGGGAAACACTTCCTGTTTGGAACTAGGCAAGGGAAACACTTCCTGTTTCTGTTATAGCAGTGGGGGAATAAATGGTTGCAGGCAATTTCCCATGCATTAATGCACCACCTTGGTCTGCAGCAGTGCATAGTTCAGGTTGCTACTAAGGGAAGAATGAGGCCTTCTCTGCTTCCAGTCTTAACAATATATCATCTGACTTCAGCCTACCACACCATACTCCAGTCCTGCCCAACCCCCACCCTGACAGCTAGCAAACAATACCAGGCACAGCCAGCTGCGCCTGAGGAAAGTGGGAGGTTTGGGGGGCAGGGTCAAGCTGGATCTAACTTTGACAAGAGAATAGTGTACCAAAACACATCCTTGGTGCAAGCCAGCCAACCAGACAAATCTCAGAGCTGAGGAGGTACAGCTGCAGTCCACCTCCCTGAAAATGAGTTTACGTTAGCAAATTAGAATGAGCTTTCCCCAAGCTGTGCGAGTTAGTCTATTGCCAGGATGCTGTTGTGGCTAAGGGAGAAAGACGATCACCTCATGGAACTGGAATTATTTCAAGTCTTGCTCTCGTAGCTACAGAACGGTGCTTTAGAGTTAGGTAGGAGATATGAACGTCAAGCACATTTTACCTCCATAGTTGGAGTTGATGTTTGATTGGCGTGATCAAACTAGGTCTATTCTGGAGAAATAGTTATCATGGCAGTTTATATTTGTAATGTTTTCTGTTTGTCTGGCCTAGTTTTCCCCCAACCCTTGGACACAGTAGAAGCTGTAGTATGGCCTTCATGATGAGCCATTGCATTACTTTGACAATCCCAAGGAGGTTATTTATTGTGGAACAGCATGGTCAGGCCCGGCTGATTTGATGGAAGCCTACATCTGAATGGTAAGCTGTAAGCCCATCACCTTATCTTGGTTGTTGTGCCGCCTACAGATAAGATGCTTAGCCTCCTCTCTCTCTCCACTCACTCACTCACTCACAAATGAAAAGCTCTTCTGCTTTCTTTCATAAGGGTGGAGTAGTGTCGCTTGAGGAATGTGTTGCCTGTCTGGATGCCCCAACGAGGCACCGCTTTTAGACTGGGTGTTTAATCTTTCATTGTCGATGTTGAAAGTGCTAAATTAGTGGTTGCTAATTTCCCCCTCTCTTCTGCCTGACCTAGCTGCCTCAGAGGCGTCAGTGCCGTTTATGATGTAGGCTGAGCTGTGTTGTGCTTCGGGGCCTTCAATGTTTTGCAAGAATTTTGGCTCAATTGTTTGTTTGATGTGCCTGTCAGTTAGGCTTTTTAGGGATTTAAATGAGCTTTTGTGTGAGTTTGTCTCCATTAGAGCAGACAATCTGTTTGTCTTTGAACGCAGAGCTACTAAAGGTAGAAATGATGGATGTAAATGTTAGTACATTTTGCTGCTGACTAACCAGCCCTCATTAACCAAACGGTACGTTTTTTTTTCTCTCCAAAAAAAGAAATGCTGTGACCAACAGAAAATATGATGCATGTATACAAGGGTTGGACTTAATGAAAACATGCAACAATAGCAAGCCTATTGTCTGACAGGGCCTAATGAAGTAGCTAATAAAAAGTCATTTTCAAACATCTGCCAAAATTCAGTTTGTAGGAGTTGGAAACAGTGCAGTGGTTCCGTATGTGACAGCAATGAAGCTCTCTGTTAGAAACCTAGAAAGAGACGGCAATGAAGCTCTCTGTTAGAAACCTAGAAAGAGACGGCAATGAAGCTCTCTGTTAGAAACGTAGAAAGAGACGGCAATGAAGCTCTCTGTTAGAAACCTAGAAAGAGACAGCAATGAAGCACTCTGTTAGAAACCTAGAAAGAGACAGCAATGAAGCTCTCTGTTAGAAACCTAGAAAGAGACGGCAATGAAGCTCTCTGTTAGAAACCTAGAAAGAGACAGCAATGAAGCTCTCTGTTAGAAACCTAGAAAGACACGGCAATGAAGCTCTCTGTTAGAAACCTAGAAAGAGACGGCAATGAAGCTCTCTGTTAGAAACCTAGAAAGAGACGGCAATGAAGCTCTCTGTTAGAAACCTAGAAAGAGACAGCAATGAAGCACTCTGTTAGAAACCTAGAAAGAGACAGCAATGAAGCTCTCTGTTAGAAACCTAGAAAGAGACGGCAATGAAGCTCTCTGTTAGAAACCTAGAAAGAGACAGCAATGAAGCTCTCTGTTAGAAACCTAGAAAGACACGGCAATGAAGCTCTCTGTTAGAAACCTAGAAAGAGACGGCAATGAAGCTCTCTGTTAGAAACCTAGAAAGAGACGGCAATGAAGCTCTCTGTTAGAAACCTAGAAAAAGACGGCAATGAAGCTCTCTGTTAGAAACCTAGAAAGAGACGGCAATGAAGCTCTCTGTTAGAAACCTAGAAAGACACGGCAATGAAGCTCTCTGTTAGAAACCTAGAAAGAGACGGCAATGAAGCTCTCTGTTAGAAACCTAGAAAGAGACGGCAATCGAGCTCTCTGTTAGAAACCTAGAAAAAGACGGCAATGGAGCTCTCTGTTAGAAACCTAGAAAAAGACGGCAATGAAGCTCTCTGTTAGAAACCTAGAAAGAGACGGCAATGAAGCTCTCTGTTAGAAACCTAGAAAGAGACGGCAATGAAGCTCTCTGTTAGAAACCTAGAAAGAGGGGAATTCAATAGCAACAACTAGGATGGGTTGCTCCTGATTTGGCTCTTCGGTCTAAGGCACTGCCTCTCGGTGCAAGATAGTACCTGGTTCCATTCCAGGCTGTATCACATCCGGCTGTGATTGGGAGTCACATAGAGCGGCGCACAATTGGCCCAGCATCGTCCGGGTTTGGCCGGAGTAGGCCGTCATTGTAAATAAGAATTTGTTCTTAACTGACTTGCCTAGTTATAGGTAAAATAAAAAAAATATGACTAGGGTGGTGCCTTTGGTTTCTGGACAACAAAAGAAAGTTGATAAGAATTCAAGGCCCTCAAGTTTCCATTAAAGTGGTGTGTGATTCCCAGATAGCCTGCCTACCCTTCAATATATCCTATACACTCCAATGGTGAATGGGAGGCGTACTTTTAATTACAAGTTGAGATTGAGAAATGAAAAGGTGCTCTTTTTACATTTTATTTATTGTGTTTCATCAAAACAGTTTAACATGGGATTGTATTTAGAATGGTTATTTGTTGCGCAATGACTGGGCTTATAAAAGGCTGCTTCACTCCAGTAGCAGCTTTTTGGGGCGGCAGGTAGCCTAGTGATTAGTGTTGGGCCGGTAAACAAAAAGTTGCTAGATTGAATCCCTGAGCTGACAAGGTGAACATCTATCATTCTGCCCCTGAACAAGGCAGTTAACCCACTGTTCCTAGGCCGTCATTGAAAATAAGAATTTGTTCTTAACTGACTTGCCTAGTTAAATAAAAAATGTGAGTGGCTTCTCACTCTGACAGGTGATATGCTTTTCCATTCCTCAAACTAGGCTCCGTATGCTGTGTGATAAGATACGTGACGACTAACGACAATACCTCCCTTATCCACACACTGTCTGGGGCCTTCTGTCTGCCTCGGTCACCTTCACTCTCATTCACACTTCTTGTAGGACAGAGAGGAATCTAGTGTCTCTGTGAAGCACCTGCTGTTCTTTCATCACTGAATACAGATGTCTCTTCAGGTAAAGCTCTTCACATCTGCCTCGAGTGGCTCCTCTGGCTGCTTTCCCTTCCCTGCCTCTGCTCGTTAGCCTTGGGCAACATTGGGTAGGTGGTGGTGTCAGGTTGACACTGGCTTTGTTTGCTTAGGAAGAGTTCCTTAATTTGCAAGGAAGTGCTATGTTTCGTTCCACTAAGTAACAGGTGAGCTGCAACCCAAAGTGATTGTTAAGGACTGTTAGATTGATGGGAACCCACAAGGTACATTCACATCTTATGTTTGTGGGGCGGCAGGTAGCCTAGTGGTTAGAGCGTTGGACTAGTAACCGAAAGTCGTTCTGCCCCTGAACAAGGCAGTTAACCCACTGTTCCTAGGCCGTCATTGTGAATAAGAATTTGTTCCTAACTGACTTGCCTAGTTAAATAAAGGTAAACAAAAAAATAATGTTTAGTTTTTTAGATGTGTTATCTTGTTTGACTCACCTAGTCACAGTTTCTTAGTCGAGGTTGTCTTGCTTGGCTTCTAGGCTACATTCTAGTTCCTTTAAATATATGATCTGAAGGTATGCCTTGTGAGATGTTCTTGTAAAGATTGTCAGAAGCAGAATTGTAATATTTTTTAAATATATATTTTTTTACATCTAGGCTAGTAGCTGATACACCATATCAGCCATCTTGTTTGATGTAGCCCATTTAGTCTCTGGGAGAAAAAATCCACTTGAAACCTTGGCACAGGCCTATACATGCAAAGGAACCATATGGCATAGAGTGTATTTCTTGTGTGTGTTATCTACTTGAAATGAGCAACTGGCTTACTGTTCATGGTTATGGGTGACTGACTTCATCACAGGTTAGTTTTTCTTCTGTATTATTTATGAGTGTTACAAGTGTGGTCCTAAAAGCCTACGGTTAGCAGCTGAAACAGAGAGTTGCCTAGAAACCGAAAGTGCCCGTTTAACAGCTGGTGGTAATGGGTCTACTTCAGGTTGTTTGTATTCTGTGTAGTTCTCTTGCAGTGTCTGGAAGCTTCAGCGTCTGCAATATTGTCAAGCAGCCTTAAACAGTCTTGCTCTCTGGAAGCTTGCTACATCCATGGTTGTGTCATACTAGGCTTTTAGTCACCTCAAATGTGAGGAGTATAACCATTTTTTTCTGAGGATCATTGGTTCACTATAGGTACTGCAATTTGTACACTCGGTCCAAGTATATCTTTTGCATATGAGTCATCGCAATCAATGCAGTACTAGAGAATCTCTAAGTAGACTAACATGGCTTGAGAGGATTAAATGACTTAGCCGAGACTAGTGTCCTCATTGAAACTGCAGCATAGGGACACAATCAGTGTGGCAACATTCACATTAGTGTTTGATTGCAGGATGGCTTTATTTCAAGAGATCATCAAGCACGGCTGTTTTCATCCACTGTCTTGTACCAGGAAACTAGGCTACTGTGTGTTAAAGTAAACATGAAGATGTACTGACTAATCTAATAAGGAACATGGCTGCTGTTCTCCATGAACCGCTGTGCTTTACTGGTAGTAGATGATGCAGAGAGGGGGACTGGTAGCCGAGGGTGCAGAGAGGGGGACTGGTAGCCGCTGGTGCAGAGAGGGGGGACTGGTAGCCGCTGGTGCAGAGAGGGGGGACTGGTAGCCGCTGGTGCAGAGAGGGGGGACTGGTAGCCGCTGGTGCAGAGAGGGGGGACTGGTAGCCGCTGGTGCAGAGAGGGGGGACTGGTAGCCGCTGGTGCAGAGAGGGGGGACTGGTAGCCGCTGGTGCAGAGAGGGGGGACTGGTAGCCGCTGGTGCAGAGAGGGGGGACTGGTAGCCGCTGGTGCAGAGAGGGGGGACTGGTAGCCGCTGGTGCAGAGAGGGGGGACTGGTAGCCGCGGGTGCAGAGAGGGGGGACTGGTAGCCGCGGGTGCAGAGAGGGGGGACTGGTAGCCGCGGGTGCAGAGAGGGGGGACTGGTAGCCGCGGGTGCAGAGAGGGGGGACTGGTAGCCGCGGGTGCAGAGAGGGGGGACTGGTAGCCGCGGGTGCAGAGAGGGGGGACTGGTAGCCGCGGGTGCAGAGAGGGGGGACTGGTAGCCGCGGGTGCAGAGAGGGGGGACTGGTAGCCGCGGGTGCAGAGAGGGGGGACTGGTAGCCGCGGGTGCAGAGAGGGGGGACTGGTAGCCGCGGGTGCAGAGAGGGGGGACTGGTAGCCGCGGGTGCAGAGAGGGGGGACTGGTAGCCGCGGGTGCAGAGAGGGGGGACTGGTAGCCGCGGGTGCAGAGAGGGGGGACTGGTAGCCGCGGGTGCAGAGAGGGGGGACTGGTAGCCGCGGGTGCAGAGAGGGGGACTCTGGACTCTCACGGCTCAGGCATTTAGGTGAAGCCGACAGAGGGTGACGTCACCTCTGATGGCCTGACTCCAGGGAAGCCACCGATCCACAAAGCACTTTCCCTGGCATCAAAATGAATTGTAGAACTGAAGTGGAAACATGCAGTTTGGCAACTTTCTAAGACTACGGGCAGTTTATTTCCTGCTTAATCAATCATACCCTCTTACCTCAAACTCACACGTTTCCTCTTCTTTCTTTCTTTGCTTTCGTTCTTTCTTTCTCTGGTGTTAAGATTAAATTCCTCATACCTCACCCACGCTGAAAATGAATACGGATGACTGTTCAATGCTCAACATAGCTCATAGTACCTGGTGTTTTGCATAAGCCAGGGGGCCGTGTTTGAGGTCTGGAGTTGTGTTTGTTGCTGAGTTTCAACAGGGCAGGAGGCATTACAGTTGATGGCGTAACCTTGTTACTGTGGGATTTGGGATTTGCCGTTTCATTCTTTTTCATCCTATTGTATATAGAATATTTATGTCCATGAGTGTAAGCAAATTACTAATTACTGGGACGCTCCAACACAGAGCTTGCCTTCCATTACTGGGACGCTCCAACACAGAGCTTGCCTTCCATTACTGGGACGCTCCAACACAGAGCTTGCCTTCCATTACTGGGACGCTCCAACACAGAGCTTGCTTGCCTTCCATTACTGGGACGCTCCAACACAGAGCTTGCCTTCCATTACTGGGACGCTCCAACACAGAGCTTGCCTTCATTACTGGGACGCTCCAACACAGAGCTTGCCTTCATTACTGGGACGCTCCAACACAGAGCATGCCTTCCAATACTGGGACGCTCCAACACAGAGCTTGCCTTCCAATACTGGGACGCTCCAACACAGAGCTTGCCTTCCATTACTGGGACGCTCCAACACAGAGCTTGCCTTCCATTACTGGGACGCTCCAACACAGAGCTTGCCTTCCATTACTGGGACGCTCCAACACAGAGCTTGCCTTCCATTACTGGGACGCTCCAACACAGAGCTTGCCTTCCTTCCATTACTGGGACGCTCCAACACAGAGCTTGCCTTCCTTCCATTACTGGGACGCTCCAACACAGAGCTTGCCTTCATTACTGGGACGCTCCAACACAGAGCTTGCCTTCATTACTGGGACGCTCCAACACAGAGCTTGCCTTCCATTACTGGGACGCTCCAACACAGAGCATGCCTTCCAATACTGGGACGCTCCAACACAGAGCTTGCCTTCATTACTGGGACGCTCCAACACAGAGCTTGCCTTCCATTACTGGGACGCTCCAACACAGAGCTTGCCTTCCAGTCCAAACAGCCTGAATTGATTCAGCTTGCGTTGTAATTCCTTTCAGAGGACTATCTGATTTTGCCGTTCTGATACGGTTATTCGATCCACAAAAGAGAACCCATCTTGTCCAAGGCAAGCTTCGGGGTTTTGCTAAATGAGATAAAGATTAGGTTAACTACTCCCTTTTGCAAAACACTAATTGTACCCACTGACAAACAAAGCTGGGTCTTGTCTTTGTGTTTTGTCACTGTTGTATCGCTGGATGAGTTGGTACTGTAGCTAAGTTGATTCAATTTGGGGTTCAAATGAATTTACAGCCAGTTGATCCATCTGGGAAATCTCAACCTGTCAATCTAGAAGTAGGCCTACGTTGTTTCCAGAAAGCATAGCCTACTCTTCTGTACTGGTGGATCCTACTTACTCAACCTTTTGTCATGGGGAGGATCCTACTTACTCAACCTTTGTCATGGGGTGGATCCTGCTTACTCAACCTGTCAATCTAGAAGTAGGCCTGCGTTGTTTCCAGAAAGCATAGCCTACTCTTCTGTACTGGTGGATCCTACTTATTCAACCTTTTGTCATGGGGTGGATCCTACTTACTCAACCTGTCAATCTAGAAGTAGCCCTACGTTGTTTCTAGAAAGCATAGCCTACTCTTCTATACTGGTGGATCCTACTTACTCAACCTTTGTCATGGGGTGGATCCTACTTACTCAACCTTTGTCATGGGGAGGATCCTACTTACTCAACCTTTGTCATGGGGTGGATCCTACTTACTCAACCTTTGTCATGGGGAGGATCCTACTTACTCAACCTTTGTCATGGGGTGGATCCTACTTACTCAACCTTTGTCATGGGGTGGATCCTACTTACTCAACCTTTGTCATGGGGTGGATCCTACTTACTCAACCTTTGTCATGGGGTGGATCCTACTTACTCAACCTTTGTCATGGGGTGGATCCTACTTACTCAACCTTTGTCATGGGGTGGATCCTACTTACTCAACCTGTCAATCTAGAAGTAGGCCTGCGTTGTTTCCAGAAAGCATAGCCTACTCTTCTGTACTGGTGGATCCTACTTACTCAACCTTTGTCATGTGGTGGATCCTACTTACTCAACCTTTGTCATGGGGTGGTTCCTACTTACTCAACCTTTGTCATGGGGTGGATCCTACTTACTCAACCTTTGTCATGGGGTGGATCCTACTTACTCAACCTTTGTCATGGGGTGGATCCTACTTACTCAACCTTTGTCATGGGGTGGATCCTACTTACTCAACCTTTGTCATGGGGTGGATCCTACTTACTCAACCTTTGTCATGGGGTGGATCCTACTTACTCAACGTTTGTCATGGGGTGGATCCTACTTACTCAACCTGTCAATCTAGAAGTAGGCCTACGTTGTTTCCAGAAAGCATAGCCTACTCTTCTGTACTGGTGGATCCTACTTACTCAACCTTTGTCATGGGGAGGATCCTACTTACTCAACCTTTGTCATGGGGAGGATCCTACTTACTCAACCTTTGTCAGGGGTGGATCCTACTTACTCAACCTTTGTCATGGGGTGGATCCTACTTACTCAACCTTTGTCATGGGGTGGATCCTACTTACTCAACCTTTGTCATGGGGTGGATCCTACTTACTCAACTTTTTGTCATGGGGTGGATCCTACTTACTCAACCTTTGTCATGGGGAGGATCCTACTTACTCAACCTTTGTCATGGGGAGGATCCTACTTACTCAACCTTTGTCATGGGGAGGATCCTACTTACTCAACCTTTGTCATGGGGAGGATCCTACTTACTCAACCTTTGTCATGGGGAAGATCCTACTTACTCAACCTTTGTCATGGGGAGGATCCTACTTACTCAACCTTTGTCATGGGGAGGATCCTACTTACTCAACCTTTGTCATGGGGAGGATCCTACTTACTCAACCTTTGTCATGGGGAGGATCCTACTTACTCAACCTTTGTCATGGGGAGGATCCTACTGATGACACTGCAGTGTATTTATGGCTGAGCTCTAGTCAATGAACAGCATTCTTACGTAGGTATTCCTCTTGTCCAGATGGGGTAGGGCAGTGAGATGCCGATTGCATCATCTGTGGATCTGTTTGGGTGGTATGCAAATTGCAGGGTGTCGGGTAAGGTGGAGGCGATATGATCCTTAACTAGCCTCTCAAAAGTACTTCATGATGTGTCACGAACCGGCTCGAAGCCCGTAACAAAATGGAGACAACGTGGAGGTAAAGAATAACAAAATATATTTATTAACTGAAGTAAAGTAAATCCAATTAACAATGGTGTGTGTAGTCAGTAGTGTAAGTGAGTGGTCGCGTGTATACATGTGATAATGAGGGGTGTTGAAAGGTGTCAACGAAAACAAGCCAAATAGCCACAAAAATGCCACAACCAAAATCTGTCTATGTCTGCATGGAGAGAGTTTCCCCAATGAATGGGGAAGAGGTGCAATTATCCTGGGACACACCCGAGCCCAGGTGTGTCCCGTTTCACTGACGACACTCCCGGCTCCGCCCACCGACATCCTATTAAGTTCTTATGGCTGCATCCCGCTAACGGGATCGATATGACAACAGCCATTGAAAGTGCAGGGCGCCAAATTCAAACAAATCTCATAATTAAAATTCCTCAAACATACATGTGTCTTATATCATTTTAAAGGTAATCTTGTTGTTAATCCCACCAAATTGTCCGATTTTCAAATATGCTTTTCAGCGAAAGCACTACAAATGTATATGTTAGGTCACCACCAAACCACAATAAGCACAGCCATTTTCTCAGCTAAATATAGCAGTCACAAAAAGCAGAAATAGAGAGAATTAATCACTAACCTTTGATTTTCATCAGATGACACTCATAGGACTTCATGTTACACAATACATGCATGGTTTGTTTGATAAAGTTCATATAAAAAATTCTGAGTTTACATTGGCGCGTTACATTCACTAGTACCAAAAACATCAAGTGATTTTGCATAGCCACATCGTTTCAACAGAAATACTCATCATAAATGTAGATGATAATACAAGTTATACACATGTAATTAAAGAAATACCTCTCCTTAATGCAACCGCTGTGTCAGATTTCAAAAAATAGTTGAGGAAAAAGCAAACCATGCAATAGCTGAGAATGCGCTCAGAACAATAGCCAAATTAGCCGCCATGTTGGAGTCAACAGAAACCAGAAAATACATTATAAATGTTTCCTTACCTTTGATGAACTTCATCAGAATGCAGTCCGATGAATCATCATTCTCCACACCAACTTCTTCCAGAAATTGCTTCTTGGTCTTGGGGTATCCCACCAAAATAGAACCCATCATGTCAGATGCCAGTCTCTTCCTCTTCTAAATGCTTGATTTGTCTGTTATTTATGTCCAATTAGCTACTTTGGTTAGCGCGTTTGGTAAACCATTCCAAAGTCACAAAGCGCGTCCACTATAACGTGACGAAATGTCCAAAAGTTCCATAAGTCAGTAGAAACATGTCAAACGATGTACTGAATCAATCTTTAGAATGTTGTTAACATGCATCTTGAATAACGTTCAAACCGGAGAATTAGATTAACTTCAGTTGAGCGATGGATCGGAGCTGCTTATCATGTGAATGCGCGTGGTCAAAGCATAGTCAGCTCGTGGCAGTGGTGACTAATTCCTGTCTCCTTCGGCCCCCCTTCACGTTGTCTGATGACTAAAGTTCTATTGACTGTTGACATCTAGTAGAAGCCGTAGGAAGGGGAAACTCATCTATCTCGTAATTTCAATGAGAGCATGGTTGAAAATCTGCCACCTCAGAAAAAATCCAAACAGGAAGTAGAACTTCTCAGTTTTTTTGCCTGCCATATGAGTTCTGTTATACTCACAGACATAATTCAAACAGTTTTAGAAACTTCATAGTGTTTTCTATCCAATACTAATAATACTATGCAAATATTAGCAACTATGACTGAGGAGCAGGCCGTTTACTCTGGTCACCTCTGTGCACCTTTCATCCAAGCTACTCAATACTGCCCCTGCAGCCATAAGAAGTTAAGGAAAACAAGAGCAAAGAGCGAATTTGGCAGACAGAGTGGAAGGGTCATCACAGGTGACAGAAGTGAGTGCTACGGGGCGATAGTCATTTAGTTCACTTACCTTCGCTTTCTTGGGTACAGGAACAATGGTGGAGATCTTGACGCAAGTGGGGACCGCAGACTGGGATGGGGAACGATTGAATAGGTCCGTAAACACTCCAGCCAGCTGGAAGACGTGGCTAGGGATGCTGTCTGGCAGCTGGTCTACTTATGCTCTGAGAACTCGGCTAGGGATGCTGTCTGGACCGGCTGCCTTGTGAGGGTTAACACAATTAAATGTCTTACTCACGGGCCTCCCGAGTGGTGCAGAGATCTAAGGCACTGCATCGCAATGCTAGCTGTGTCACTACAGATCCTGGTTCGATCCCAGGATGTGTCGCAGCCAGCCGTGACCGGGAGACCCATGAGGCGGTGCACAATTGGCCCAGCGTAGTCCGGGTTAGGGGAGATTTTGGCCGGCCCAGTTGTCCTTGTCCCATCCGCTCTGGCGACTCCTGTGGCGGGCTGGGCGCAGTTCACGCTGACTCGGTCGCCAGGTGTACGGTTTTTCCTCTGACACATTGGTGCGGCTGGCTTCCGGGTTAAGCAAACATTGTGTCAAGAAGCAGGGGTCGTGTTTCGGAGGACGCATGGCTCTCGATCTTCGCCTCATTCGAGTCCATACGGGAGTTGTAGTGATGGGACAAGACTGTAACTACCAATTTGATAACATGAAATTGGGGAGAAAAAGGAGTAAAGCTTGTCCAGGAGCAAGACGTCGGTGTCGTGGCTGGTTTTCCCTTGATGATCTGTGATTCTCTGGAGTCTCGTGACTGAGCCGTTAAAATGTGACCCCACTTTGCCTCTGTACTGACGTGTTTGATTGCCTTACGGAGGGTATAGCTGGACTGTTTTCTATTCGGTCATATTCCCAGTCATCTTGTCATGGTTAAATGCGGTGGTTCGTGCTTTCAGTTTTGCATGAATACTGCCACCTAGCCACAGTTTTTGGTTTGGATAGGTTTTAATCGTCACAGTGGGAACAACATCCCCTGTACACTTCCTGATGAACTAAGTCACTATATACGTCAATATTATTCTGAGGCAACCCGGAACATGTACCAGTCCGCGTGATCAAAATAATCTTGAAGCATAGATTCTGATTGGTCAGACCAGCGTTGAATAGACTTTAGCACGGGTACTTCCTGTTTTGAGTTTCTGCCTGTAGAATGGGGAGGAGCAACCCAGCCAGGTGTGTTGATATTTACAGGGTAAATCCCTTTGTAATCCTTGCCCTAGCCATAAGATCAGTTTCTAAATCCCAATTCCAATAAACAAATTGAAGCCAAGGTTTATGTCCGGCAAAAAGTGCAGCAGCATCCCCAGTCAGGGGAAATTACTGTGAGAAGATGAACTGAAAATCCATGCAAAGATTTTCCTCTCAATCTAATACATTTAGTCATTCTGTCAGCAGCTTGGTATGCTCCACATCACTCCCCAATCTATTCAAAATCCTTTCACTCAGCTAAACATCTTTCTTGGCCATTGTGGCTTTCTCAAGAAATTGGCATGGGGCTGTTTTTGAAGGGAGGGCTCGCGTGACACTGCAGAAACCTCTCAAACATTGTGGTTTGGGGGAGTTTTTATAAACCAGACTGTAAATCCTGTGGGAGGGTAAAGCTACTAAATTCAGTGTTGGCTGAGTGTTGAGGCAGAGACTTGTTTAATCTATCAGTTTTGTCCTTTCCTCACCATGCGGCTGTTGGAACCCCAGAATGGACAAGCACTTCACTGTGTGTGTAAAGCCTGCCACGAAATGAAAGTGTTTGTTGTTTTGTGCGGAGTATGAGGGAACCTAGAAATAGAGAGTCATCTCTTGGCGTTTCCCTGCGCCTCTGGTTCAGGAGGACGTCCTTTCCGTTTCATTCTCCTTAGTCATTCAATACACGAAGCAACTTATCAATGAAAGTAGTCTAAATGTATCAGGTCATTTATCATGGTATTTTATATTCTTGGACAGGCATGGTGAATAGAATTTCACAGTCCCGTATCATTCAGACAGTAAGAGCGTTCAAGAGTATCTAAATAATTATCACCCTCAGAGATCCTCAAGTTGGTGATGTACCCAACTGTTCCAGCCTCTCACCACGCACAAAGAAACAACCAGTCAAGGACCAGGAACCAACCATCACCACTCAGCCCTGTGTCTAAGTGAACACTACTACTGTACTATGCTCAAAGTACAGAGGATGTTAATGGCTTCAGTGACCTTAACTCTTCAGTTCAGAGGTCGGCTAGGTTAATCAACTGTGAACATGAGAACATTTACTCCAGTTTTAAAATCCCTGTAGAATTTCTTAGACACGATTTACACTCCAACAGCCAACAGACTGAGGCCTCGGCACCCAGCGTCTTATAGAAACTTGTGTTGCGGCCCCAGCTCCCAGCGTCTTAAAGGAGCCTTCTGTTGAGGCCTCAGCACCCAGCGTCTTAAAGGAGCCTTCTGTTGAGGCCTCAGCACCCAGCGTCTTAAAGGAGCCTTCTGTTGAGGCCTCAGCACCCAGCGTCTTAAAGGAGACTTCTGTTGAGGCCTCAGCTCCCAGCGTCTTAAAGGAGCTCTCTGAGTGAGACCTTGTGGTGAACAAAAGGCCTCTCCTACTGATGCTTAGTGGTTACCATCTGGAGAATCCCTTTAATTCAACACCTCCTGGACACTTAACCTGTCATCGTCACCCTGTTGTTTCTAATGTCGTTTCCATGCCACCACGATGGTTTCATTAGTTTCCCAGGGATCTAAAGGAGGCTGTAAATTAAGTCACAGCCCAACTTGTGATCATTCTTGCCTCAAATTTGCAAAGGAGAGATATGATCGAGGAAGAGCGGCCGATTCTCTCCAGGGTAGTTTCTTTTAACCCTCTGTTGTAGCCCGCTTGATTTATTTATTTTCCATCTAGAAATCAAGAATGAGCAATGAGTGGACTGTAGTGTAGAAAATAATATTATTCTGCAGTAAATTTCAGGACTAGCCTGCTTCTGTAATGCCTGTCTGGAAACGTGGTTTGAGAAGCAAAGTGCATTAGTTGTGTTCTGTTCTGTTTGCATCTGTCTTTACATGGCTTTCACTTTGAGGATAGGGTTCTTTGTGTAGGCTTGCCTGCTGGCTCACTGTGTCTCCATAATGCCCAGGAACAGAACAGGTTGACAGCAGGCTGATTACCTGTCCTGTCCCATTCACTCAGCACACTGCAGCCACAGTTTGGCCACGTCATGCATCATAACGAGACTTGCATCTGACACAGAGTGATTACGATGTCATTAGGCCCCTCTCACCGCAGCTCGCCGCCACATTGATTTGCTAGCTCTTCTCTCCCAGTGAGTGAACAAAAATGTACATATATTATCTCCCCACAAATATACCTACAGATCAAACTGGAATGATGGTATTTTGAGTATTCAGGCTGCATTCTGTCACACGGTTCCGGCCACATTCTGTCACACGGGTTTTTCTATGTTTTGACTATTTTCTACATTGTAGAATAATAGTGAAGACGTAAACTACGAAATAACACATATGGAATCATGTAGTAACCAAAAAAGTATTAAACAAATCAAAATATATTTTAAATGTGAGTTTCTTCAAAGTAGCCACCCTTTGCCTTGATGACAGCATTGCACACACTTTACATTCTCTTAACCTCTCTAGGGGGTGTGGGACGGTAGCGTCCCACCTGACCAACATCCAGTGAAATTTCAGAGCGCCAAATTCAAAAACAAAGTACTCATTATAAAAATTAATAAAACATACAAGTGTTATACATTGGTTTAAAGATTAACTTCTTGTTAATCCAACCATTATGTCAGATTTCAAAAAGACTTTACTGCGAAAGCATACCATGCGATTATCTGAGAACAGCGCCCAGCGGACAAATAATTACAAACAGTTACCAGCCAAGTAGAGGAGTTACAGAAGTCAAAATAGCAATAAAATGTATCACTTACCTTTGATCTTCATACGGTTGCACTCACAAGACTCCCATTTACTCAAATGTTTGTTTTGTTCGATAAAGTCAAAAACCAATAAAGCCAAAAACCTCGGTTTTGTTCGCGTTTTGTTCAGTAATCCACAGGCTCAAAGGCAGTCAAAACAGGCAGACGACAAATCCTAAAACTATCAGTAAAGTTCGTAGAAACATGTTTATAATCAATCCTCGGGTTGTTTTTAGTCAAAATAATTAATAATATTTCAGCCGGACAAAAGCTTTGTCAATATAAAAGGAAAACAAGAAAGGCGCGCTCTCGGTCGTGCGCATGAAAAACCTCTGGGACAATGCAGTGTCCACTCATTCAGAGTGGTCTTACTCCCTAATTTTTCAGAATATAAGCCTGAAACAATTTCTAAAGACTGTTGACATCTAGTGGAAGCCATAGGAAGTGCAATTTGAGTCCTAAGTCAACGGAATCTGTATTGGCAGTCAATGGAAAACTACGAACATAAAACAAATCCCACTTCCTGGACCAGTTTTTCTCAGGTTTTCGCCTGCCATTTCAGTTCTGTTATACTCACAGACATTATTTTAACAGTTTTAGAAACTTTGGAGTGTTTTCTATCCAAATCTACTATATGCATATCCTAGCTTCTGGGCCTGAGTAGCAGGCCGTTTACTTTGGGCACGCTTTTCATCCAGAGGTGAAAATAGTGCCCCCTACCCGAGTGAGGTTAACCAGCTTCATGAGAAATGCTTTTCCAAAAGTCTTGAAGGAGTTCCCACATGCTGAGCACTTGTTGGCTGCTTTTCCTTCACTCTGCGGTCCAACTCATCTCAAACATTCTCAATTGGGTTGAGGTCGGGTGATTGTGGAGGCTAGGTCATCTGATACAGCACTCCATCACTCTCCTCCTTGGTCAAATAGCCCTTACACAGCCTGGAGGTGTGTTTTGTGTCATAGTCCTGTTGAAAAACGAATGGTCCCACTAAGCACAAACCAGATGGGATGGTGTATTGATGCAGTATGCTGTGGTAGCCATGCTGATTATGTGTGCCTTGAATTGTAAATAAATCAGACTGTGTCACCAGCAAAGCACCATCACACCTCCTCCTCCATGCTTCACAGTGGGAACCACACATGCAGAGATCATCTGTTCACCTTCTCTGCGTCTCACAAAGACACAGCGGTTGGAAGCAAAAATCAAAGAATTTGGACTCATCAGACCAAATGACAGATTTCCACTTGTCTAATGTCTATTACTCGTGTTTCTTGGCCCAAGCAAGTCTCTTCTTCTCTTCCACTTTAGTAGTGGTTTCTCTGCAGCAATTCGACCATGAAGGCCTGATTCACACAGTCTCCTCTGAACAGTTAATTTTGAGATGTGTCTGTTACTTGAACTCTGAAGCTTTTTATTTAGGCTGGAATCTGAGGTGCAGTTAACTCTAATGAAGTTACCCTCTGCAGCAGAGGTAACTCTGGCTCTTCCTTTCCTGTAGCGGTCCTCATGAGAGCCAGTTTCATCATAGTACTTTATGTTTTTTGCAACTGCACTTGAAGAAACATTCGAAGTTCTTGATATTTTCCGTATTGACTGACCATGTCTTAAAGTAATGATAGACTATTATTTCTCTTTGATTATTTGAGCTGTTCTTGCCATAATATGGACTTGGTCTTTTACCAAATAGGGCTATCTTCTGTATACCACCCCTACCTTGTCGCAACACAATTGATTGGCTCAAACGCATTAAGAAAATAAAATTAGGTACACCTGTTAATTGAAATGCGTTCCAGGTGACTACCTCATGAAGCTTTTTGACAATGCCAAGTGTGTAAAGCTGTCATCAAGGCAAAGGGTGGCTACTTTGAAGAATCTCAAATATATTCTGATTTAACACTTTTTGGTTACTACATGATTCCATATGTGTTATTACATTGCTTTGGTGTATTCACTATTATTCTACAATGTAGAAAATAGTAAAAAATAAAAACCCTTGAATGAGTAGGTGTCCAAACTTTTGACTGGTACAGTATGCCAAACAACCATTGCTTTCTAAGTTTAACAAACCATACAATTACGTGGGAATATCTCACCCTGGTTTTTATGCGACCATATTTTCCAAAAACTCATCTGTTCTAGATTAACATTCAAAGATATCTGCAGATAGAATGGGATGTCAGCTATGACATTGCACCTTGATTTTGAAAAAATATATATATATTTTGGTTATTGAACTACAGTAAGTGAAGTGGATTTACATCTGGTAACATAATTACATCATGGGTCCCTGATCTATACTACACAGAAATGCATCAGTATGGATATGAATGTCATTCTCTGTTTTACAAGTTTGGACATCACTGCACAGCACAATACAGAATAGTGGAGTTCTGTACAGTAGAGTACATTACAATATACTGTGATGTACTCTTCTTTTATTGTACTCTACTCATTGTACTGTGCTGTCCAAACTTGTGAAACATACATCTACAATAAGTTCAGATTTGGTCCAGTCCGGTCACGTCTGTGGACGTTAACATCAAGGCCAGGGTGGACTGACCAAATTAACTACTTTTCAACGTCCATGGACGTCCGGTGTCGGTCGGTGCTGAGTGGCTGAGGATGCTGGTTTCAGGTAATGGAAAGAGATGGGTGGGTGTCAGTAAGGGCTGGGAGAGGTGACATTTAAGTGGAGAGAGAGAGAGAGAGAGAGCAGTCTGACTGGTTTAATAGTCTTGGTTTGACCAACAGAAAGAGCTGAGTTGAACATAACAGTATGTCAGTGGAAGGGAGGACAGTAGCAGGTGACCCAACTGTGATTTCTCACTATTTTGAGTTCCCGTTGTAGCCAATTCCATTGCAGTAATTACCTTAACGGAATTACAAGTTTTTAAATAATTTCATGATTTATAAGTAAAATGTCAGTAATACTTGTTACTCCTGTGAACTTGAATTATCCTCCTCATGAGAGAAATTACAAAAATGTCTGAAAGATATATCTGGGTTTTAGGTAACGGAATCACAAGGCAGAAAGCAATGTTTCTTCAACTTACAGAAAGTAAAACAATTCTCAAATGAAATATGTGATATTAGTTTGCTGTGGTGTTTACGTCAACGTTATTGTGGTTTGATGTATTTCTGATACCTTAAGACGTTTTCTGGTAGATGTTTATCCACAAATATAAGCCTTTACTTCTGCCCAAAAAAATTGTGATGGAGTATGTTTGAAAAATGTATCTATCCTTAATTTCCCCAAAAGATGCACTCTTAGCTTTCATTATACAACCAATTTAATATGCTCCTATGAACTTCTCATGTTGATTCTCAAGGGTCTTTTTACATGGAAATGCCCAGTGGTGGCAGGCAAATTGTTGTATTTAAACATTATTCATGTGGTCAATAGGACTATAAGCTGCATGTCAATTGTTATTTACTCAAGCCTAATTGGGTCCTGCATTTGCAACAAAAAAACAAAAAAATTGTAGCAGGGAGTGGTTTATGCCCAATTAATGCACAGTGTTTGGCTGTGCCCTGTTCCTCACGCAGATCAGATCTAATCATTTTGAAGCACTCTAATGTTGACTGCCTTGAATTAATGAGCACTGAGCTCAGTGTCACCATGGAGCTTAAATCAGCCGGTATCTCTCTCTCGTTATATCTCTCTCTCTCTGATGCATTGAGAGCGCACACACACACCATCTCTCTTTTCCCTGCACCGTCATAGTGCCTCGGAATCAATTACTGTCCCTCGCCGCCTGTTCCTTCACCACAACCAAGTCTTTAATTGAGGGAATTAGGGATTGTGTCCATGAGATGATGCGGTGTCAGATCTGGCTGAATTAGTGATGATCAGTCCATGAGATGATGCGGTGTCAGATCTGGCTGAATTAGTGATGATCAGTCCATGAGATGATGCGGTGTCAGATCTGGCTGAATTAGTGATGATCAGTCCATGAGATGATGCGGTGTCAGATCTGGCTGAATTAGTGATGATCAGTCCATGAGATGATGCGGTGTCAGATCTGGCTGAATTAGTGATGATCAGTCCACGAGATGATGCGGTGTCAGATCTGGCTGAATTAGTGATGATCAGTCCACGAGATGATGCGGTGTCAGATCTGGCTGAATTAGTGATGATCAGTCCATGAGATGATGCGGTGTCAGATCTGGCTGAATTAGTGATGATCAGTCCATGAGATGATGCGGTGTCAGATCTGGCTGAATGAGTGATGATCAGTCCATGAGATGATGCGGTGTCAGATTTATGTGGCAATAGAAGAGCAGGAGAGACGAGAGGGAGACCAGAGGAGGGAGAGTGCTTAACACCAATCTCTCTCTCCTTCTCTGACCTCCAGTGGTTGGGATTGAAGCAGTTCAATGCCTTCCTGTCCACTAATCATGGTGGTGGAGCAGAGAGAGGAAGGAGAGAGAGGGGCCAAGTCCACATAACAACCACCCTTTGACTAATCAAGGCATCAGTTTACATCAAGGCCTTACTGGCATTCCTGGATGTCTCCCATGCGTTGAGACGCACTTCCTCTCTGTGGCATCCCCTCCCACACAGTATCTGCTGCTGTATACAGAGCTTTTTAAGTGATGTGTCTCGTGTGTCTTCCCCCTTCTCTCTTGCAGATGGAATCTCCTGTCTCCACACCGGCCCCTCCCCCCCTCCACATCCTGGCCGCCGTGGGCGACAACATCGCGTCACCGTGCGAGCAGATAATGGTGCGCACGCGCTCGGTGGCGTCCAACACATCAGACGCGTCCCTGGCCACGGAGCCCGATTGCCTTGGTCCCTGCGAGCCCGGGACTAGCGTCAACCTGGAGGGCATTGTGTGGCAAGAGACCGAAGACGGTGAGTAGGCTAACATTAGCCACTGCGTAGCCCGACAATTGTTGCCGCTGGTGTTCCTTTTGAACAGACAGAACAGCTGTGTTCTATTGGGCCTCAACACGTTTTGTTCAGTCTGGGCCTTGAAGATAACAGAAAGCACTTGTTTTACTCTGCCCGCGGGTAAAGACGCAAACGTGCATCACCTCTAACATTTGGCTTATTCAAGCCTTCCACTGAGGTCAAAGTTCAAGGTCTGTTGTTATTATAGTCCCACTAGCTTTCTCAGGAATTTGCCTAAAGGTTCATGTTATGCTGCAAAAACTGACCTATTGAAGGTCTCCTGACTCAAACCATGACTGGTGAAGCTGCCCCCTGCCTGACTGGGGACGGGTTTGGCCTGACTGGGGGCGGGTTTGGCCTCTTTTATATTCCATGTTGCACAATTCGGACAATGTTAGCAGTAGTTGGCACTTGGCAGGTAGATGGGATCTTCCTGGATGGCCTTAATGATTTGTTAGTATCCATACTCAACAGAACCCCTGGCAACACAAAGCCAGACTTCTTTTCAACTCTGCCTGATGGGTAGGAGGCCATTGGCAACTCCCACAACGTCGGTCTGAGTGAAATGCTACTTCTGTGATCACACACATGCTATACATTCATTCCATTTGAAATGTGTATCACCAGCAGTTTACAGGGCCTGAATAACTTCCCCTAATCTTCTGTCACACATGCAAAATAATGCAAACACCTAATCTTCAAAGCGGTGCATGTTCAATCGCTCGGTAGGCATGCGGGGTACAAATCGCCCACACTGCCATAGTCAGTGCGTCCGTTCTGCGCCACTGAATATAAAGGCCGCCGCCTCATCAACATTCCCAGTCCTCCGCGGCGGCTCCAGCCGTGGGCACTGGGTCTTATTCATCCCAGTCCTCCATGACGGCCCCAGCCGTGGGCACTGGGTCTTATTCATCCCAGTCCTCCGTGGCGGCTCCAGCTGTGGGCACTGGGTCTTATTCATCCCAGTCCTCCATGACGGATCCAGCCGTGGGCACTGGGTCTTATTCATCCCAGTCCTCCATGACGGCCCCAGCCGTGGGCACTGGGTCTTATTCATCCCAGTCCTCCGTGGCGGCTCCAGCTGTGGGCACTGGGTCTTATTCATCCCAGTCCTCCATGATGGCTCCAGCCGTGGGCACTGGGGCTTATTCATCCCAGTCCTCCATGACGGCTCCAGCCGTGGGCACTGGGTCTTATTCATCCCAGTCCTCCATGACGGCTCCAGCCGTGGGCACTGGGTCTTAGTCATCCCAGTCCTCCATGGCGGCTCCAGCCGCTACTACATCTGTTAGTGACATGTCCGTAGCTGCAAGCCAGCCAGCCAGCATCTACTATGAGTGCTGTTTGGTTCTTTCTCCCTGGGTGCTGTTTGGTAGTGGTTGATAGACCCCAGTGTGTTAATGTGACTCGACTCTGCTGGGCTCAGGGAGGAGGTGGGAGGGGGCAGTGGTTTCAGAGGTGGGAGGGGGTCAGTGGTTTCAGAGGTGGGAGGGGGTCAGTGGTTTCAGAGGTGGGAGGGGGTCAGTGGTTTCAGAGGTGGGAGGGGGTCAGTGGTTTCAGAGGTGGGAGGGGGTCAGTGGTTTCAGAGGTGGGAGGGGGTCAGTGGTTTCAGAGGTGGGAGGGGGTCAGTGGTTTCAGAGGTGGGAGGGGGTCAGTGGTTTCAGAGGTGGGAGGGGGTCAGTGGTTTCAGAGGTGGGAGGGGGTCAGTGGTTTCAGAGGTGGGAGGGGGTCAGTGGTTTCAGAGGTGGGAGGGGGTCAGTGGTTTCAGAGGTGGGAGGGGGTCAGTGGTTTCAGAGGTGGGAGGGGGTCAGTGGTTTCAGAGGTGGGAGGGGGTCAGTGGTTTCAGAGGTGGGAGGGGGTCAGTGGTTTCAGAGGTGGGAGGGGGTCAGTGGTTTCAGAGGTGGGAGGGGGTCAGTGGTTTCAGAGGTGGGAGGGGGTCAGTGGTTTCAGAGGTGGGAGGGGGTCAGTGGTTTCAGAGGTGGGAGGGGGTCAGTGGTTTCAGAGGTGGGAGGGGGTCAGTGGTTTCAGAGGGGGTCAGTGGTTTCAGAGGGGGTCAGTGGTTTCAGAGGGGGTCAGTGGTTTCAGAGGGGGTCAGTGGTTTCAGAGGGGGTCAGTGGTTTCAGAGGGGGTCAGTGGTTTCAGAGGGGGTCAGTGGTTTCAGAGGGGGTCAGTGGTTTCAGAGGGGGTCAGTGGTTTCAGAGGTGGGGGATTGGGAGAAGTACTCTGTTCTGCAGGTGTAGACTGTTGTTATGGTCCCCGGTGCTGGAGAAACATTTGGGGTTGCCTGAGTGCATATCCCCTCGCTTTGAAGCCAGTGTTTTGTCTCTCTGAAGTGGACAGATCTATATTTCAGTGACACCCTGTGTGGGTGGACAGTGGAACAAACAAGTCCTCTGGTAGAGATCACATAGATAAAGCACTTTAAAACACCTCCCCGTAGCTTGTAACATATCTAAATTTATTTGTGTTTAAAAAATAAAAAATAAATTTACCTTTTTTATTTAGTCAGGTAAGAACAAATTTTATTTCATAATAGCATAGATTATCCTGTGCTAGTTTTATCCACAGTTGAACAACAACCTACTGGCTAGGGTTTAATCAGAGCCCAGTTACTCAGTTCCTTTTCAAGGCTTCATTTCCCCTTCTCCCCTGAGAGAGACTTAAACAGACAACTTAACACATGGGAACCAAATGAGTAAACCTAGGCATGAGCAGAGCAACGCTACGCAGAGCCCCAGAGCCAATCCGAGAACAGTGTGATTAGCCGTGATGTTAAGCAGTTCTGCCTCCTGCATGGCAACTCTCACATGGAGCTGCTCAGGCATGCAGTGTGGCGAGCATGTAGCTTGTTTAGCATGCCGCACAACAGCTGCATTTTCACCTCTGCCTTTTGCCCTTGTGGGAGTCAATGAACAACAGACACCAGTTAAACATCTGCACCTCGCCGGAATGAAGAGCGCCAGAGAAAGGAAATGTGGTGGAGGGGGAAAAAAGAAGAATCTAGTCCCAAAACACATGCCCTGCCGGATTCATCTTTTCCCCAGGCTTCTGATATTATGTCTAGTCTTAGCATGAAGGATTTATCCAACGCAATTTGCTCATAAAGGTAACAACCTAGATAGATTTGACCTCCAAATAGCCTTTTAAAGGTCAGTTATGCATCCGTATGTGAATCAATTAGCTTTTCACCCATGTCAAGGAGCTGGTAGAGTCTCCACTCTCTCTGACACATTCAACCCTGAACATGAGGCGAGGCGAGAGGAGAGTCTGGCATGGAGGTGTTTGAGTCGGATGGCTTGCAGTGCAGGAAATTAAGACCAAGGGAGTAGCAGGAATGGTATTTTAAGGCTGAGCTCTGACACACATCCCTCAGCGTGGATATGGTGACAGGCTAGGGTCTCCGCTGCAGTGCCCTGGGCCAACCCTCCCAGGCCTCGCACGCCGCTGATACTTCCAAAATGTCAGCTCTGAAAATCGTAGGAAAGTTTATTGCTCTTGAAGCGCGGCCCAGAAAGCCGCTCGCTCCGAGGGCCAGGGAACACAACGGATTCCCAGCCAACGCTGCAGCCCACGCCAAAGCTGTGTTACCCCTGTCAACCTCTCTTTCTCTCTCCACACACAGCAGGCTATTCCCCTAGCGGTCACACAGGCACCTTGCCTTAATATATCAATAATACAGGCTGATTGGGAAAAAATGTTTCCTGTATTATTTATACATTTCCATCATTGGAGGATTAAGACTGTTAGCTTTAGCCGTCATAGTTATTTGGCGTCGGAGCAGAAAAAGAGGTCGCTAGAGAACGGATATTATCAAATAAACATTTGGAGAAGTCTTAAGCAGCGCTGCCTCTAGTCAGTGTTTGGAGGAAGCATGTTGTATGAAAGGTCCTCTGGGTTCTGGAGTGCACTGCCGGTCATGCTGTCTTACTCTTTTCAACACCACCACCTGTCAAAGGCTTCATTGAAATGTTTTTCTAAAGGGCGGCGCCTTGCTCTCCTTGAGCTTGCTCAGTTCTATGCCCTTGATGTACCGGAGCGAACATTGACAAGAGGCCCGTAGCTGTCTACACTGGCCAGCGAGGAAGAAGGGGAGGAAAATAATCTAACACCAAGAGCTCTTGTTTTAACAGTAGAGGAGGACATGTCAGGAAGAACGGAATAATTAAATGGATGTTCAATTGAGCCTTCACTTTCTCCCTCCCTTCACCCCCTCTCTCTTTCCCTTCACCCCCCTCTCTCTTTCCCTTCACCCCCCTCTCTCTTTCCCTTCACCCCCCTCTCTTTCCCTTCACCCCCCTCTCTCTTTCCCTTCACCCCCTCTCTCTTTCCCTTCACCCCCCTCTCTCTTTCCCTTCACCCCCCTCTCTTTCCCTTCACCCCCCTCTCTCTTTCCCTTCACCCCCCTCTCTCTTTCCCTTCACCCCCCTCTCTCTTTCCCTTCACCTCCCTTCTGTAGTCTTCACTCCATATCAATTGTCAAAGTGGCCAATTTCCCAAGTGCTGCTTGCAGCTCACCACACAAGACACATTTGGAATTGAAATTCCATGCTGTTCAGAGGGCAGGCCCATTCTTTCTGGCTGACAACTGCATTCTTCCATACACTCCAATAGGCCGCAACATTATCCCACTCCAATAGGCCGCAACATTATCCCACTCCAATAGGCCGCAACATTATCCCACTCCAATAGGCCGCAACCTTGACCCACTCCAATAGGCCGCAACCTTGACCCACTCCAATAGGCCGCAACCTTGACCCACTCCAATAGGCCGCAACCTTGACCCACTCCAATAGGCCGCAACCTTGACCCACTCCAATAGGCCGCAACCTTGACCCACTCCAATAGGCCGCGACCGTGACCCACTCCAATAGGCCGAACGTTTTGAGATTTAACCAATACGTCAGTATTTTCTTTGTTCAGTGCCGCTCCAGAAGTAATTTCATGTACATTCAATAGAAATGTCAAACAGGCAATGTTATCAACTTATCCTCTCCTCTCCTGTATGTTGCTTTCAGAATGTTGAGTGCACATTCGTACAGAGTGACTTACACACAATACGACCCAACAGGAGCTCATTTTCAGGTGAAAAACGTTGTTCTGCTAACAACATTATAACCATGTGAAATGCATACAAATAAGCCGGATATCACCCAAACCAAGGAAAAATAGGACCTTTTCAGACTTAGCTTTTCTGGTGAAATGTTATTACGGCAAGTGAATCAAATGTTGAACTGAGGTCATAGTTTGAGGATGTGCTACACACACAGCGCCCAATAGAAACGTATGTATCTATTAACCCTTCATCACCCGATGTGAGACAATGCATGATGAAACAAGCCTTGGATTTCAACTTCCACTCTGATTTTAATGTATGGTGGCTGATGGGAAATCAATGTTACTATTATGCTTTCGGACATTGACAGCACAAGAACTAAAGCCACTGATGTGTTTAAATTGAGACTCATATTTTAATTTGAATGCTACTATGTTTGATATATCTTGCGCACATCAAAAGTATTTCACCGTTTCAAATGACACTTGATTTTTATCTTTCTAGATAGATTTTTGTTGCACACCATTAATGCCAGCTCCAGTATTAGCACAATGCCTGTATCATTCCCCTGTAGTTAACTGATGTGTATCCACACCATTTTTCTCAGAGTTCCCTCTTCTCTCCACGGTCCCTTGATGAACCAGGCTGTCATGGCAACATGGCTGGTGTGAGCAAAGTGCTTTAACCCCCACAGGGACACGTAGAGGTTTACAAACCTTATTAGCAGGCATATTTACATCAGTCGCTCGCTGTGTGTGTGCACAGGGATAATTACCTCAGCTGATTGTACGACACATATGAACCATTGAGCTTTTTCTCAGGGCTTTTAGCAGGATTATTAAAGCAATTTACAGAACCTTTTCTCTTAAGCTAAACTTTAAATAAAACCGTTTGGTGAATGATGTACATTGCCATGTGTTCAACCTTCTCTTATTTCAGTGACATGATGCCATGATCGATCATTTGGCTTCGCTGCATTTGTATCAGTTAAAGAGATTGTAACAAAGTCATATTAGCTCCTTACCTGAAAGGGGCAAAACAAGTGGCGGGGTGACCAGTTAGTTGTGGTTTCAACGGCATATCAAATGAAATCCAATGCGCCGAAAACAACCGGTGTGGAGCTCACGTGAAATGCTTTCTTACAAGCTCTTAACCTGCAGTTCAAGAAATAGAGTTAAGTAAGATTTACAAAAAATAAAATGAAAAGTAACACAATAAAATAACAATAACGATGCTGTATACAGGGGGTACCGGTACCAAGTCAATTTGTGGAGGTACAGGTTAGTCAAAGTGACTATGCATAGATAATACACAGCGAGAAGGAGCATTGTAAAAACAAAGGAGGTGGGGGGGGGGGGGGTGTAAATAATCTGGGTGGCTACCCTCTGTCAGAATGCTCTCCATGGTTCAGCTGTTGAAATTCTTGAGGATCTGGGGACTCATGCCAAATCTTTTCAGTCTCCTGAGGGGGGAAAAGGCTTTGTCGTGCCAACTGTCTTGGTGTGTTTGGGCTACGATGGTGTCCACATCATCAACAAACTAAGGAACTTGAAACCCTCGACCCACTCCACTACCACAATGTCAATGGGGGCCTGTTCGGGCCTCCTTTTCCTATAGTCCACAATCAGCTCCTTTGTCTTGCTTACATTGAGATGAGAGGTTGTTGTCCTGGAAACACACTGCCAGGTCCCTGACCTCCTGCCTACAGGCTGTCTCATCGTTGTCGGTGATCAGGCCTACCACCGTTGTCGTCAGCAAACTTAATGATGGTGTTGGAGTCGTGTTTGGCCACACAGTCGTGGGTGAGCAGGGAGTACAGGAGGGGACTAAGCATGCACCCCATGTTGAGGATCAGCGTGGCAGATGTGGTGTTGCCTACCCTTACAAAACTGGGGGCGGCCTGTCAGGAAGTATAGGATCCAGTTGCAGAGGGAGGTGTTTAGTCCCAGGGTCCTTAGCTTTGTGATGAGATTAGAGGGCACTATGGTGTTGAATGCTGCACTCTAGTCTATGAACAGCATTCTCACATAGGTGTTCATTTTGTCCAGGTGGGAAAGGGCAGTGTGGAGTGCATTTGAGATTGCATCATCTGTGGAGCTGTTGGGACGGTATGCGAATTGGAGCGGGTCTAGGGTTTCCGGGATGATGGTACTGTGAGCCATGACCAGCCTTTCAAAGCACTTCATGGCCCCCGACGTGAGTGCTTAGTCATTTAGGCATGTTACCTTCGCTTTCTTGGGCACAGGGACTGTGACGGTCTGCTTGAAACGTGTGGTTATTAGATTCGGTCAGGGAGAGGTTGAAAATATCAGATTGCCCCTTTGATTGGAATGGTCAGAGTAAAGGCCAAAGCCATTTGGATTCATGTGGAGAAGGAGAAATCTGAGGTTACCTGAAGGACTTGGATTAGCTTTAAACCTTCATAATCGCAGTCGGAGACGGAGAATGCTGAGAAGCGGCTAAATGTGTGTTGAGTAGGAGAGGTTCAGGGGTCGGCCGTGTCCCTGTGGCCGGCAGGCTTGACCAGCTGCAGGGGAGCTGATTATGGAGCTCCCAGTAACCTAATGAAACGTGTCAGTGGGGACCTGGGAGCCGCTGACCCATGCATCCAGGAGCAACCTCCTGACTGATAGTCTCTGCCATTAGGGTCTTATTCATTAGTAGTATACAAGAACCAAGGAGTCCAGTGGTGGAGCGTTTAGGGACAGGGGCACTATTTGTTGCTCAGTGGAAATTAGAGGTGAAATACAGGCCAATCGTTCTCATTAATGTTGGTTTCAATCACTTGGCTCAGGCGACCCTAATGAGGTTTATGGAAAGGGGGGGGGGGGGGGGGGGGGGGAGTGAGGGGGGAGGGAGAGGGTAGGGGGTGAAGTGGGGGGAGGAGGGAGAGGGTAGGGGGTGAAGTGAGAGGGGAGGGGGAGGGTGGGCCACTGGTGTCTCTGCCTGCTTCCCCCACTGAACTCTCATTTCAAAGGGTTGGCCTTGTTTTTTTAACTGACCCCGTCTGGTCCCTTTACTGCCAACAAGTCCAGAGACTACACAGAGAGATCACAAACGCACGTCTTCCCGATTAATCAAGCTACAAACACCTTGAGGATTTCAGCCTGTCAGTTTTAACTGCCTTCTGAACTGTTGAAATGATCTGCTTCATTTGTTATGTCCTAGGATGACTTTGTTTGCTGATAATGGCGTTGGGATTTTGGCACGGAGTGCATTGGTGATTAAGTTATGTTTCCATATGTACGCCGACACGGCTACAATAAACCCCTCTCCTAACCTGATTAGCTGTACAGTTTAGCAGATAGTATTTCCATCAACATTTTTTGTTGCTTTTAATACGTATTAACATGCGCCTACAAATTCTGCCAATATTGGAGCACAGCACAGTCACTGAGTGAGTTAAATGCTGACAAAATGCCAAAGACAACATAGCTGTTCAGTTGCTTTTTCCTATTCCGCCAGTATTGGCTGCCAGTATCATTTTGCATTAGCTTGTCTGTCGAGACAGGGGTGGGCAGGGTGTTAAAGGTGCTGGATAAGCCCTCTAACGTCACGCAAGGCCAAACTCAATGGCCTTGGCCGGCCCATCACAATGCTTTCCAGTTGGTGCCGGTTGAAAGAGCAAGAGCTGGGGGTGAGCACTAGTGTTTACCATCTGGACTGGAGTAGGACGGGGCCAGTGGCCAAGTGTCACCAGGTTCCTGTAAACGTATGTAGAAATGACTTCTACGCTCACCAACTGGCAACCACTTTCAGTGCCAGAGGCAGTCCTGCAGCAGAAAGACAGACGAGACCTGCACTAGGGAAGATGGAGGGGAGAGGGTTTGACACAGGAAAGGGAGAGGGGGGGGACGGGGGGAGGAGAGGTTTCCTGAGCTAATAAAATACGTGCAGGAATGGAAGCTGCCAGCCAGCATTCTTGTGCTATTAGACAAGTTACTTCACTGCAGACTCCAGTTTCTACTGCAGTGCTGAGATGGCATGCTGAGGTCACTGGGCGGTGGGCTATGGGGTAATAAATCTAGGCTGTTTTTAAACCGGGAGACTACTTGCTCTCTTCTGCAACCCTATGCTTTTTTTGTAGGTGTTTTTATTATTGAATTTGTCAATGAAAAAAATGACTTGCCTTGCAAATGATCACCTGTCATAAATTCTCATCAGCTTTAGATCAGTTTGTGTCATATTATGATCAGCCTTAAACACTTATGTTTTTATTTTATGCGTGGTCATTGATAAGTAACAAAGTTATGGAGAGAGGTGTAGCACACTTCCTAACCTATCGGCGTTGGTGAATATTGTATTCTCCAAACTGATCTGTGATATCCACTATTGTGTGTGTGTGATATAGGCTATTGTATGATCTCACCCCAAGTCATCCCATTGGATGATCTCACCTCAAGCTAAAGTTGGATTTAACGTGCCAGGTCATGTATCTCCTAGCCTGGCCATGCATGCCTAGAGAAACTAGTGGTTCTGAGTGCTGCCAACTTAACGCCAGCGAAATGACAACACAGTAGCCCTCTAGTCAGCGGCATACCAGAAAAGTTGAGGATATTTCTGTACCGGGTTCTTGCTTCTCTCCTGCAGCGCTGGCTGCTGATGCCCAGAACATCAGACATTAATTTAACAATATCTTTGCTTTAGCACTCTGCTATGGGCTCCTAGCAGAATCATTAAGCTCTGCTGGATCGTTACACCCTCAGGCTGAATAGGAACTACAGAGCCATCACTAAAGCAAAGGCCTCATATGTTTTTCCCTGTAATAGCACAATCTTTTTCTCTCTGGGAAGTCTGATGCTTGGTAGCAAAGTCAAGATGGAGGACGGCAAATCATTTTACATACAAATAAGAAAACTATCGGTGCTACTGAAGGATCTTGCAGTGGTAATGTAGAACTGACAACATAATAGACAGCAGTAATGGAGAACTGACAACATTATAATAGACAGCAGTAATGGAGAACTGACAACATTATAATAGACAGCAGTAATGGAGAACTGACAACATTATAATAGACAGCAGTAATGGAGAACTGACAACATTTATAATAGACAGCAGTAATGGAGAACTGACAACATTATAATAGACAGCAGTAATGGAGAACTGACAACATTATAATAGACAGCAGTAATGGAGAACTGACAACATTATAATAGACAGCAGTAATGGAGAACTGACAACATTATAATAGACAGCAGTAATGGAGAACTGACAACATTATAATAGACAGCAGTAATGGAGAACTGACAACATTATAATAGACAGCAGTAATGGAGAACTGACAACATTATAATAGACAGCAGTAATGGAGAACTGACAACATTATAATAGACAGCAGTAATGGAGAACTGACAACATTATAATAGACAGCAGTAATGGAGAACTGACAACATTATAATAGACAGCAGTAATGGAGAACTGACAACAATATAATAGACAGCAGTAATGGAGAACTGACAACAATATAATAGACAGCAGTAATGGAGAACTGACAACATTATAATAGACAGCAGTAATGGAGAACTGACAACATTATAATAGACAGCAGTAATGGAGAACTGACAACATTATAATAGACAGCAGTAATGGAGAACTGACAACATTATAATAGACAGCAGTAATGGACAACTGACAACATTATAATAGACAGCAGTAATGGAGAACTGACAACATTATAATAGACAGCAGTAATGGAGAACTGACAACATTATAATAGACAGCAGTAATGGAGAACTGACAACAATATAATAGACAGCAGTAATGGACAACTGACAACATTATAATAGACAGCAGTAATGGAGAACTGACAACATTATAATAGACAGCAGTAATGGAGAACTGACAACATTATAGTAGGGATCCTGCTTTGAGAGTATGCCCAGGAACCCCTGTCTGATCTATTTAAATGGGAGCTGTTGCGTTGGCCCCGGTTAGTTGAAGAATACAACGTGAGGTCATTCTTAATGATGGAGAAACTGTTAAATTCTGTCTTGGCACTATGGTGTGAATGTGAGATCGTTAATCCAGATGATGTATAGTAGTCTCGTTACTCTTATGAATGACGAATTAACACTTGTGTTCTTTTCCCACAGGCATGCTGGTGGTGAATGTGACCTGGAGGAACAAGAGCTACGTCGGTACCCTGTTGGACTGTACTCGACACGATTGGGCGCCTCCCAGGTAAGCCCGTATCCATACATTATCTACACTGTTATTCCAGTCTGGTCACATTTTGGTACTTTGTCTTTCATTCATTGTATTCAACTGAACATTTTGAAATGGATGTTAGGCATATGGCTTCCGTATACTGAATTGTATTTGAAAAATGGTCGCTGGCCGTAATCTTTACACAGTATCATAAGTCATGTAGTTATTAGTGTTTGATGTCGAATAAGAGCATTACCAGGGGCCATCAAACATCAGATACTCCATTTCTTTTCAAATCATTTACCCTTCCAGCACTTGGTTTCTCACCTTTCCTTGCATAAAGAGGGAACTCCGATATGAATCTACCAATCTGCCATCTATATCACGCTAGCTGTTGGATATTAGTCCTCACCTCTGTCTCTAGGGGGCCAGCAGTGCTTGCCTATCCACTGTAGTCTTTAACTTGGGCTCGGAGATACATTCTGCGAACTGCTGACGTCCCGAGAGGAAGTGATAGAAATAGAATCCTCCAACAAGCCAGATCGCCGGATCCAATTATTGCGCTAATAGCTTTTCCCAACACTGTATCACATTCTCCACTGTCGTGGTGGGACCACACCGCCTATCAGCAGCATTGTCTCAGCACTGGCTCATTTTCTCATTTTCTCATCTCATTTTTTTCCCTACACGAGATATCTTAATTCCTGGAGTCCCCATCTCATTTAACTACCGCAGAGAGTTTAGCTTACATTTTTTGATAGACCATACCACTCAAGGGCTGCACGTCCACGGCCAACTTGAGTCACTCTCAAAACGGCTCACTCTGTACAAGGAGACGTGGGAGAATGACTGTGTGTTTGGAAAGTCTATCGCTTTTATCCTGTGACATACTGGCTTTCAGAATTGCATTGTAGCTGGGCTTACTGTGACACAGTTTGATTTGAAGGCTCTCAGCAAAGTAACAGCTCAACAAACTTTCAGGAAACCAAATCCGCAGGCTCTCCAGCTCCACGATGAGTAATGACTAATGAGTCTGGATTCCTCAATCTCCGAGGGCCTACGGATTTACTCTCATCCCCTGCTGCTGGTGAAATAGTTTGGAGTGATTGGAGGGGGAAGTTATGAGTCATCCCAGGCCCCGGTGTCTTTGTCACGGACTGTTAACCTTCACTGCTGGGATAATTACATTATTATCATAGAGACATGGGGGCCCAACTCTATTTTAGGGATGTGAATTATGCTACTTATGATTTACCAGGTAGGTACGCTGCATAACCAAAAGTATGTGGACACCTGCTCGTCGAACAAATCATTCCAAAATCATGGGCATTAAGAGTTAGTCCCCCCCGTTGCTGCTATAAAAGCTTTCCACTAGATGTTGGAACATTGCTGCGGGGACTTGCTTGCTTCCAAGTTGCTTCCAACATTGCTTCCAAGTTCTTCCACACCAATCGACAAACCATTTCTGTATGGACCTCGCTTTGTGGACGGGAGCATTGTCATGCTGAAACAGAAAAGGGCCTTCCCCAAGCTGCCATTGTATGCTGTTGCTTTACAGTTGGCACTATGCATTGGGGCACAGGTAGCGTTCTCCTGGCATCCGCCAAACCCAGATTTGTCCGTCGGACTGACAGATGGTGATGCATTATTCATCCAGAGAGCGCATTTCCATTGCTCCGGAGTCCAATGGCGGCGAGCTTTACTCCACTCCAACCGACGGTTGCCATTGCGCATGGTGATCTTAGGCTTGTGTGCAGCTGCTCGGCCATGGAAACCCGTTTCATGAAGCTCCCGACCAACAGTTCTTGTGCTGACGTTGCTTCCAGAGGCAGTGTTGCAACAGAGGACGGATGATTTTTATGCACTTCAGCACTCGGCAGTCCCGTTCTGTGAACTTGTGGCCTACCAGTTCGCGGCTGAGCCGTTGTTGCTTCTAAACGTTTCCACTTCACAATAACAGCACTTACAGTTGACTGGGGTAGCTTTAGCAGGGCAGAAATTTGACGTACTGACTTGGTGAAAACGTGGCATCCCATGACGGTGCCACATTGAAAGTCACTGAGCTCTAAAGTAAGGCCATTCTACTGCCAATGTTTGTCTATGGAGATTGCATGGCTGTGTGCTCGATGTTATACACCTGTCAGCAACGGGTTTGGCGGAAATAGCCAAATCCACTCATTTGAAGGGGTGTCCACATGCCTTTTGTGTATATATAGTGTAGATGTTCACCCTCTTCCTTCTGCAACTAATGTTCACTCTTTATTTGGTCAAAACGAAAGACAGAAAGGAATTCCACCCCATATTTTTTTGTGTAAGGCTTGATGATACAGATCCAATTTAATGCTGTCTTATTTAGAATTTGAGCAAATCATTAACCAGGTTTCCTTCCAACCATTTCATATGAATGAATTACCTGCCGCATGAAAACAGTCACAGCTGGGCTGATGGAAACAGGATATGCCGATACAATTTTAAAAACGGTGACGGACTATTTGTTTGTTCGACATGGTGGGATCTTTGTGTCGGGGAAATTGATTATGTGAGAAATGGTGATCGAAGCGCCTTTATGCGCAAATATTTATGTAATAACCATTATATTGAAATAAACTTATGTTGTGTGGTCCTCCCACTATGACTCAGGAAAGCATGCAGTTTATTAGGCTACAGATGAATTAAGTTATGATGAACTTCACAGGGTGGTGAAAGTGCACGGTGATGAGCTTGATGCTCCTTTCCAATAAATATCAAGGGTCTTATTCTGGTGACATAATGATCGATGCTTTGCTACCATTTGACAAATACAAATAATATTGTTCTTCTCCATAATAATCTCATAATGCAGGTAGCCTACCCACACTGTATCTGCCAGCTGTTGGGTAAAGTGTACGTGCCAAGATCAGAGTGGGCCCCCTTGCTCTAAAACCAATAGGTTTTGTGACAAAATATATGTTTATGTGCACTATGTCATCACACACACAGCCTTTTATCCACAACAAGTTAATTTGATGGACCCATCTCTGGTGGAAAATGCGCATATTGTGTTATGCAGAAATTCTGCCTACATTTGTCAGTCAACCCTTTTAAATGACGGTTGTTTTTGGCATGCGTAATGTAATTTGCTAACGTCTACGTCCTCTTGTCTCCTCAGGTTCTGTGAGTCTCCCACCAGTGACTTGGAGATGAGGAATGGCCGGGGCCGGGGCAAGAGGATGAGGCCCAACAGCAACACACCCGTCAACGAGAACAGCAACTCGTCGGACAACAAGGGCAGCGGCACCAGCAAGACACGCGCCGCCAACAACAACAGTAAGGGCCGGCGGGGCAGCCAGACGTCGTCGGAGCGCCGCACGCCACCCAACAGCAACACAGAGGACGTCAAGGCCAGCCCCTCATCGGCCAGCAAGCGCAAGTCCAAACCTGCCTCAGACATGGAGCCCAACTCCAGCTCTGAGGACACCAAAGGCAACAAGCGCATGCGCACCAACTCCAACAGCGGCGGAGGAGGGGCGCCTCCCCCTGTCCTTCCCCCCATCCCCTCAATTAAAACTGAGCCCCAGCCTCCGACGCTCGACCGCAACTGCCCCTCGCCGGTCCTCATCGACTGCCCACACCCCGGGTGCAACAAGAAGTACAAGCACATCAACGGCCTCAAGTACCACCAGGCACGCGCACACAACGACGACGACGACATCAAGCTGGACCTGGATGGAGACAGTGAGTACGGGGAGGACTCCACGCTTCATCCTGAGCCGGGGAACTGCAACGGGGCCTCCAGTTCTCACAAAGGCTGCCTGTCTCCCGCACGGTCCGTCACCCCAAAAGGAAGGGGCTTTGACTGCCAGAGTCCGTCTCCTTCCCCTGGCAAGTTTGGTTCCAAACAGAGTAAAAAGAAAGGTGGTGACGCTGACCCTGAAGCAAGCGGCATGCCGATAGAAGGCTGTGACGACGGGCCCTGTCTCACCGACGAGGCCAGCAACGACGGCATGGAAAAGTCCAAGTCCCACAAAAAGTCCAAGACCGACAAACTTTCTCAGAAGAACATGAAGTCATCGTCCCGGCCTGTACCACCAGGGAGCGTAGCTTCCCAGCAGCTCTACTCCCTACAGGCCGCCTCTTTCCCTGCAGGGGGGAACCCCAATGCCTCCCTAGGGATCCCCCCTATGATACAGGGCATCCCCAAAAGCCCCCAGATGAAGTGCGTCCAGCCCACCAAACCTCCCGCCGCGACGGGAGACCCTCCCGCGCTGAACCCTGCTTCCGGTGCCTCAAAAGAGAAGAAGAAGAAGGAGAAGAAGAAGAGAGACAGCAGGAAGGAGGCAGACAGCCCCAAGCCTCCGGGTAAAGGGGGGAAACCAGAAGAGGGCAAGAGCCCCTACGCTGAGTCCTCAGAGCCAGGAAAAGGTGAAGGGCTCCTTAACGGCTCCTCTGACCCTCACCAGAGCCGTCTTGCCAGCATCAAGGCAGAGGCGGATAAGATCTACAGCTTCACCGACAACGCCCCCAGTCTGTCCATAGGGGTGGCCAGCCGGATAGAGGGCACGGGAATGCCTCAGCCCCTCACGCCTCTCCACGTGGTCACCCAGAATGGTGGCGGAGCCGACAACTCCTCGGTCAAGACCAACAGCCCGGCGTACTCGGACATCTCGGACGCAGGGGAGGACGGCGAGGGCAGACTTGTGGAAGGGGTTAAGGTCAAGGTGGAGGACCAAGGCATCAGAGAAGGAGCCAAGAAAGCCTTGTTCCCCAGCCAGACGCCCAACAAGGAGTCTCCGTACTATGCCGGCTATGAGGCCTACTACTCGCCCAACTACACCTGCCCCAGCCCCGGTGCCACCAACCCGGGCATGCCGCACACCGAAAGTCCGGCGGTGAAAGTGAAGCGTGAGGACGAACAGGAGAATGTGGAAGACAAGGTCAAAGTGGAGCCTCACGAAGATCGCAAACCCGAGATGAACGCCTCCAGTCAACAACAACAACAACATCATCATCAACAGCAGCAGCAGCAGCAGCACTCAGTCATCCAACAGCGCTCCAACATGTACATGCAGCCTCTCTATTACAACCAGTACTCCTACGTTCCCCCGTACGCCTACCACCCGGACCAGGCCTACCACAACCACCTGCTCAACACCAACCCGGCCTACCGGCACCAGTACGAGGAGCGCCAGCGCCAGGTGATCTCTGAGCAGCACCGGGCGGCAGTGGCAGAGAAGAAGAGCTCTGACGCGGCGGCCATGAAGGAACGCGAGGCCTCCATGAAGGAGGAGTGGAAGCAGAAGGCCTTGGGGCCGCCCACTCTCTCCAAGGCCCCTGGCAAGACAGACAGCCTGGCCAACAAGACCCAACAGAACCAGGGTAAGACCAGAGACTCTCCATCGGAGACCTCCAAGGCCTCCGCCACAGGCCTGAAAGGAGAGGTATCTAAGTCCCAGCAGGCCGAAGGACTGAAGATTAAGCTGAGTGAAGGGGGGCACCATGGGAAGGAGGACTCCAAGCCAAGCCTGGACTCCAGAGCGGGGATAGAGCAAGCCATGTGGTACAGACAGGTAAAAATATATATATATAATTACCCTATTATTTTTCATACTTAGGTGTGTTCTTATATTCTTATTTGTACATGTTTTATTATAATGATTGCAATGTGATGATTGATGCTCATTTTAGATCATGTTTAGATCACTTGTAGCCCTAAAAGAAAGTTGTGTAGTTGTTTTAGAGAGGTATCCCTGAGTTAACTCATTCACACCATCTGTCTACCCCAAGCAGACCCAGATGGAGGACGAGCAGCAACAACCACCACCACCGCGGTGGAAAGACGAGCGAGACCGAGAGCGAGAGAGAGACCGCGACCGCAAAGGGAAGGACGACAGGCCCAACAGGCCCAAGGAGAGTGGCGGTCCCAAAGAGGAGGATGGCGCTGGTCCGAAAGAGGGCCCAGACCCCAGAACGTCTTCTGCTGAGGACCAACGGGCCATGGGCAAAGACCCTCGCGCCAATGCCCACATGCAGTTCTCCTCAGCCCTGGCGCAGCATCAGGGCTACATGCCCTATATGCATGGTTACCCTTATGGGCAGGGCTATGACCCCAGCCACCCCGGGTACAGAGGCATGCCCACGGTCATGATGCAGAATTACCCAGGTAACCACACCAGATCAACTATTGGTATAGAAAGGAACCACTTGGGTGAAAGTGCATTTGCCCAAAAATTCTCTCTACACATTTTTTGATATTAAGCCATAAATGGAATTAACACAATGACCTGTCCCCCATGTTAGGTTCCCCCTACCTGCCCGCGGGCTACCCGTTCTCCCCTTACGGCGGCAAGATGGCCGGCGGTGAGGAGGAGGCGAGGGGAGGTGACAAGTCGCGCGCCAGCCCCACGGTGAGCGGCAAGGCAGCTTCGGTGGACTCCAAGGCCCTGGACATCCTTCAGCAGCACGCCAGCCAGTACAAGAGCAAGTCCCCCACGGTGGGCGACAAGCCGTCCCATGAGAGGGACAGGGGAGAGAGGAGCGGCGGGGAGAGGGACATGGAGCGGCCACGCTCCTCGCCCTCCCAGCGCATCATGCCCTCCCATCACCACCTGGGATACCCGCTGCTCTCGGGCCAGTATGATCTGTCCTACACTACAGGTCAGTCGCAGCCAATCACCACTCTCACTGTTATGACTGACGAGGCTCTCGGAAACTCTGACTGATACACAACTGATGTACCCACCCCAACTGATGTACATGCATTTTCCGCCTCGCACAGGTCTCTCGTCATCAGCTATTGTTGCCAGTCAGCAAGCCGCAGCTCCCTCCCTCTACCCCCCGGCGCGGAGATGAAAACGGTAAGGCCCGTAGTCAGACAGACGGACACACAGACAGAATAAGATGGATCTTAAAGAGAAAAATACATTAGCAGACAGAGCGCAGTTCAATAACCAAATGGACGGTATCACACCAAATACTTGGGACTGTGTACACACTAAGCAAACTGTGTCATGGTGTGTCTTAGCCGACGCCAATGGAGACAGCTAGTCCTACTGGAGTCTGACAAATATAACGACAAAGACATTACAGACAAAATACGTTTACAATTTACATACTTTTAAAACATGAGCATATAGTGTGTGTGTGTGCATCTATCCGTTACACATACACGTCACTACATACACACAACAAGTAGGTCACACCAATGGGAGTATCACGGTCTCATTAGCCAGACAAGTAGACACTCAGACGGACACTGGGGTCAGATGTGGCCGTATGGACAAAGAGTGTGGTGGCAAAAGATGTAGACATGAAGTACTTTGACAACCTGTAGCTTCTATGCCTCATTACATAAGAGAAATTATGCTTTCCTTTACAATCGCACTGACTTAGTACTACTGTACTGTATAACAGTCTGATACACAGCTCTCTGGGAAAATACTTCAACAAAGGCCCGACGGTGCTAGCTAGCAGCCTCAGTATGCAGCAGCAAGAGCTCTTATGCCTTCAGTTCAGTTGTTCGTCCTAAGCAGGTAGGACAGCAGCAGAGCCCAGTGAATCACAGTGGTGATACTGTAATAGAGACAGAGTTATCACAGGCTGCCTTGCCCTCTAGTGGCAGAACTCTGCCTTGTTTCTGGATGTGGAATACCTTATCTAGGGTCTTCTGTTGTATTTGCTTCCTCAGCTTGGTATTCAAGTGTAAAATGTCACTCACATAGACGTCACAGTGGTCAAAACGGCTGCATTTAAATGTTTTAGCGATTTTCTTTACTATTATTACTTTTTTTTTTACATTTTGAGGTAATATTGTAATTTACAATTGTAGTCATTATATTGGGGTCATCTACGTGTCATTATATTGGGGTCATCTACGTGTCATTATATTGGGGTCATCTACGTGTCATTATATTGGGGTCATCTACGTGTCATTATATTGGGGTCATCTACGTGTCATTATATTGGGGTCATCTACGTGTCTTGAACATGGTTTTGAACGTGAATTTAACCAACCATTTTCTGTCTTTTGTGCCATTCCCACAGGGAGCCGACACCTCGCCACCCTGCAAAGATTCATGTGACTGGCTCACATGAGGAAGCCCTGGGCTCGGAGTCCATTTTAGACATCAGTTGAATGGTGTTTCTATATTTTTAGTTCTCTGTCTGAATGTCCGGCAGATTCTTTTTCTTCTCCTAGCAGCATCTTTTTCCCTCGTTTCCCTCCTGCCCCACCGTGGACTAGGACTGACCTCACCCAAGGTTCAAAGCCATCACTGTCTGCCCATGTGCACACCTCCGCTGATATCTATTGGTCTTTGCACTGTTGATGAACGAACACATGCAAAAATAGACCAACTGTGACTGCCTGAAAAGCTGAAAAGGGTTTCTGACTGCATAGTCTTTTTTTAGTCCCGTGCAGAACGGGGCTGGGGGGTGATGGGGAGGGGTCAAACTAAAATAAAGACTGACAAAACTAAACAAGTGAATCATGTTGAAATGTTTGAACTTGCTGTTGGCCTGTTGTACGCAGTGTGCCAGTATATCCTGACAATTGTCATTAGTAGGTTTACTGTGTGTGGTGAGAGGACGCTCGAGGAGAGAGGCTCAACCTCCTCAGACTTCTATAGGTGTTGAAGGGTTTGTTTTCTCGTCCCTCAACCAGCCATTTGCTCGCTAAACACCTCTTGGTTCACTTTTCAGGGATAGACATAATTATTGTGTGAAGGGAACACATTCACCTCAATACAGTTCATGTTTTGTGTTTTCTTGACATTTGCATTGTTCATTTCACTGCATGAGTGACTTTTCTTTCAGTTAACTTGATTCCTCCCCACTTCCCAATCCATCCTTTTAATGGGTTTTTGATACGCCAGTCTCACTTCACCCTTTCCGTACACTGAATCAACCTAATCACACAGATACCGTGGCTCACTGATCAATATTGCACTGACTGATGGACAGTTGTAACCATGGTTTCTGTTCAGAAGTGTAGAGCTGTTTGTTACCTCAGAACACTGGGGATCATTTACTGAAGAGGTCGGCCATTTTCACCTGTCAGCATACAGTACCTTACTGGTCCTTCAATCGGCACAGCAAATGGAACAGCTCGTTATCCTGTCAATTTCCATGGAGGAAGAATCAAACAACTGATTGCAGAGGATGCGGAAGGATGCACAACGTAAAGTCAAGGCAGGGAGGAGCGATGCCCGGCTAGACAACACACAGCCAACCACGCACATCTAGCTGCTAGCTCAGAGCGACCCCACCCCGTCAGCAACACCGCTTCACTCCTATATATCCTTGGCTTAGCAACCCTTCCCCTGTGTTACAGTAGTGCAGCACTGAGCCAATGGGGGAGTCCCAGTAGATTCAACCAAGCCTGGCCCATGTTTGGCACTCCTTTCACTGGGTGGCCCTTCAGGTGACAACTGCCAGAGACTGTTACAAGATCGCATTACCGCTGGGCTCCCCTCAGTAGAGGGACATCACCTGTCTTGACTCCCACTCACTTCATTCAACCCCCTGTCGCTGCCACTCACCTCATTCAACCCCCTGTCGCTGCCACTCACCTCATTCAACCCCCTCTCTCCCACTCAGACCAGTGGGGCAGTAGGGTTTTGGAGATGAGGGGGGAGTGTAGTCTCTCAGACCAGTGGGGCAGTAGGGTTTTGGAGATGAGAGGGGAGTGTAGTCTCTCAGACCAGTGGGGCAGTAGGGTTTTGGAGATGAGGGGGTGTTAATCAAAGGTTATTTAAAAACAGTCACAGTGATCTTAGATTTGTTCTTGGCCTGTTTATTTATTCAATAACCCTTTTTGAAGAAGATCTAGGGATGTTGTCTGGATTGAAGCATGGATGAACTCTTGAGTTGAGAAGCTTAATTTAACCTTTGTGCCCATTTAAGCAAGGAGCCATGAAATGATGCCTCCGTAGTGGGATACAGCACTTAAAACACAATGTCCTCCCCTCCACTAATGTAGGCGCTGCAAAAAGACTCCTTTCCTATTCACACAAAGTAGTCACTATACAATGTATAGAAAAGGCTTCATATGGTGTGTGAGCTGGAGTCGTTGAGTGAAGCTAAACCAGTCATTTAAAGTGAAAGATGTATATTTATTTTTTCTATTTTCAGGGAGGGGTACTTGCGCTATACAAACGAGGCTTGTTGACAGTCTGCCCTGTAAGAAACAATGTGGAATGTTCCAGAAGTCAACATACTGCTGGCCAGAACATTATCACGATTGTCAGGTAGCTTCTTTTTTATTTCTGTTCAGTATTGAAGTACATATATACACCTGGAATTCACTAACTTGAACCTGCTAGCTTGGTGGTGTAACCCCTTGTAAAGGACTAGGACAGTTAACATATTAGTCTCATTGTGTTGCTAGTTTCTGTAAAGGACTAGGACAGTTAACATTTTAGTTTCTTGTCCACAAGTGTCATGGTTCATAAATGGAATGGTGTTGCGACCTGTATATCTGAATGTGACAGTGTTGAGATGTCCTGTACAACTAATATCTAATAGAAATTTAGACCGCTGTGACGTTGTATGACGCATCAGTGGATTGTCATTTCTACATGTCCCAAGTAGGTGGAGTAAGAATGGCGTTCCACTATATTGGAGGAAGAGACTTGTGCATTGCTCCAAAGGACAGGGATTTAGACTTGGTTGAATGAGAATCGTATTGCCTTGGGGGTATTATAAAGCCACACAAGCAAGTACTTTCTATCCAGCAAATGAAAGGAAAAAGCTCTTGATTTTGTGTTATTTTTGGAGGACATCCTTTCTTTGTTGGCGACTCTTTGAGTTGTGTTTTTGTTCTCCAGAATGGCAGTTGCTTCAGTTGTCTCAATTGGTGCTTATGAAAACATCCTTTATCCCTTGGGAACAAAGACACTCTTTCTGACGTCTTAAATTATCAGATCATGTCTTGTCTCCCTCACCTTCCTCACGGGCCCTCTCGTGTCACTCAAAACCCTCAAAGTATCAGTCACTGGTACTTGCAAGGATGTTTACAATGGTTTTCATTTCTATGGTTGAGCCCTGTCTCCTGTGGTCTCACCCCTTCCCTCCCTCTTCTCCTTCATCCTCCCCTTCAGGAGTTTATGTAAAGTGTGCATTACCACCACGGTTCTTTTTTTATACAATACTGTAAACTTGCCTTTGTACATTTGGGCGAAAAATAAATCTTTTTATGAGACAATCATATCTGTCATGTGTGACTGGCTTGCTTTATTCAGTCATTGTAAGGGGTTGGAAGTGGACAATCTAAATAATAGCTGTTGCATATGTTGCAAAATTATTTTGTTTATCAAATGCATGTCAATGCTTCATTAACTTGAATGTTAATAATCGACAAACTTATGTTAATATGATCAAATATATGAAGATGTGATACTGTGGTTCAACAGTAGTGTGTTGCCTTGGCACTGTTTCTCAACCTCTGGTTCCAGGACCAGCACCGGCCCCTGGGATGTTGCTGATTGGTCCCTTACAGGGATGTATTAAAGCAATGAGCTAAAATAACCACTAGAGGGTGGTCTTCCCAAATAATTATGAGAAGTAGGGTATTATGCAAATTGTCTACACAGAATTTCATAATACGCACCGGTAACATTAAGCCTCCATTGACCTAAACAGGCAATTTACTAAGACTTACCTCAAAGTGAAATTTGAGGCTTAGTACAAAGAACATAACATTTTCCTCATCGATCACCACTTCATCCATACTTCAATGCACCTTTTGGTAAACCTTTCAAATGTGTAGTTTTGTCTTAATGGGTGCTGAACCAGCCCAGCCTACAGTTAGGATGATACAGTCCCTTCTCCCCGTCCAGGGTGCTCCGCGTGCAACAACGTGATGATTCTGCTGCAACAGCGGGGGAGAGATTATGCAAGGATGATTTTGTTCCGTGTGAATGTGAAATCTGATTATCCCTTGTTCTCAGTGGGGGAGGGAGAGTAAGGTCCGGGGGGAGGTGGGTGAGCGGGGTTAGCTAGAGGAGAGAGGGTGGAGATGTGCTGAGGCAATGGCTTTTACAGCAGGCGCCTGGGAGTAGGAGGAGCAGGGTAGAGACTTACTGGCAGGGACGACGTGGGGACGCGGTACGGCACAGTAGTACGCAGCGGAGGCTCCTCTTGCTCTGCGACGACAAGGGTGCGGTGGCCGACAGTGCAGGGGTTAATGGGATGCACTATCTACGCAGCCAGCCCTGAGGCCCTGCCAGGCGACGAGGCCACAGGCCGGGACCACCGACACCACCACCACCGACCCCATGGTCCCTGCAACCAGAAGATACCAGCCAGGTCAGTCAGCCCTGTTACCTGTTCACTTTCTTTGGTGAAGAAATACTTAGGTCGGTTTCTCAGACCCAGATTAAGATCATTCCTGGACTAAAAAGCACTCTTGATGAAGATTCTCCATTGGAACTTGCTGTCTAGTCCAGTAGTAGCCATATTTTGGGTTGAAGAAACCATCCTGTACAGTCCAAACATAAGGAACAACGGTGGGATTTCTCCTAGTGTGGAGGTTTGTGTAATGACTTCCTTGAACTAAGATGCAACTTCTATTTACTTGATGTGACTTTTCCCTTGAACCTCAGAGCTATGGAACATCTACCTTCTATACTACTAGTAAAGAAGGTCTATGCTAGCCTCTTCTGTACGTGTATTAGTATGCTCACAGCACACAGGCAGGTGTTGTGTATTCAGTTTAAACCGTGTCTGTCCTCTACGTTGACTTTATTCACCCCTGATGTTGTTCTATGATTAATAGAGCTCAAGGGGGTGAGTGTGTGCATCCTCAGAGTGGCAACAGAAAGGTCAAAGGATATCAGAGACCCATGTGTTCTGGTAGTCAGTTAGCCTATAAGCACTGGAAGGAGGACATTGAATAGAAGGAATACAGTAACAATATGAAACTGGTCCGGTGCAGGAAATGATATTATCAGGATAGAGAGTGGAATAAAGTGATGGTAGTGATGGTCTGGCGTTCCTTATAGGATGGAAATGCTAGTAGCAGGATTTTCAGCACCACAGATCTTTGTACAGTGTCCTCCCTGCACAAGCCAAATAACACCAATATGCACTGTTATTTAAAATAACTTTTGGACTGTAACAGACCAAATACAGCTAGATTTGTTTTTTGGGGGGGGGGGGGGGGGGGGGGCTTAGACCTACTCAGGAAAATGATATGGCATTTTATTGATGTGTAATTTATTCAACTCAGACATGGATTTATCAGTTGTATCACCATATAAAGTCTGAATCAACTTCATATAACAATTATAAACATCTTACTTGAAAAGGCTACTGTGGTAGGCCTAATGTGGTTTGCTTACACCACTCAGTAAGGTTAAAAGGTGCAGTTACGTTCTGCCTTGGAATATAAGAAATAGATAGATTTAAATTGCATTCGGTTGTATCATTACGATCAGTACAAGCGAGCGTAATCGCACGATTAGGTTATTTTAAAACCGTTGATCAAAGCTTTACCATGCCATGAATGACACAGCAGTGGCGTATTCTCAACCAATCTCACTCATTCCCTGCGCAACAAGTTGACAAGCGGCCAGTGTTTCTTGTCTCGCCGCATGTCTCTTTGCTTCAAATTGTGTCATTTTTCGCAATTCAATTTCTTTTTTTCCCCATGGACATTTCGCTATAGTTACTTTGCGACATGTGAAGCTGTGGCTGGTACCAATTCAACTTTGCGGAGGACATGACAGTTACTTTGGCTGAATAAAATAAGACGACTAGCCTACCTGTGCAGCGGTACGTTGCGGAAGGTTATTCGTAAAGGCAAAGATTGCGTGAGTTTACAGTCTGTCTCATCTCTAGAGTTTGTCGTCTATTTTTTTTTGACAGTTGTCAAACGCATAAGTAGTTTATAATGAATCTAGGCCCTAATGTAAGTACCTCAGATGTATGAAGTAGGCCAGGCTGTCTAAGCAGGTTATTAGCCTAGTTTCTAAATCAATTGGGGCAGTCCCGCCAATAACCTCATTATTGTATACCTTGTGTTTACTTTATCACAGCCTACAGGCTTATAACTGTATAAAAATGGTCAGATTTATTTTATTTATCACATTTTAGCCTCTATACTTTCTATATTTAGGGCTCAATGAGTGACATTCCTACAATACATTTGTTTCTGAAAATTATTTGAAGATCGCATTTGTTGACAAAGGATCAACAAAATTGTAAATAATGTAGGTACAGTATGCTACTTTTTTACAATACGTTTTTTGGTTAAAATAAGGGTAGACAGTCATGCCATTTGCGTATTTGAGTCATATTATTCAAAAACTAAGGGGTTAGTCTAAGATTTCCACAACTAATTAGATATATGTGGCTTTAAATCTATCTAAGCGTCAGTGACGCTTGTTTACTGTAGACAGTAGCCTACCTAATCAGAGCCATTTGAAGGGGCGCAAGTGATGTCACCCTCTACACACTCACGTTTGCTTGAATGGAGACCTCAATGTAGCTCCTTTGGAATTCAAATTACTTTTATTTCCTCTAAGGGAACTTTATGTGTGGACACGAATTGTTCAAGACACATCAACACACAACATTAAAACATGTAGGCTACAGTATACATGCAAGCAGATGTGTCAAACAAAACATGTTGCAAAGGATCTGGCCTTGCAATACAAGTACATCCTGTCTAGGATTCTGTAGAGTAACTGTTAAACTCACAAACAGGATATTGACCAACCTCCACTCATATTGTCATCTTGTTTATCTTGTGGGGAGAGAACAGGTCCAGAGAACCGGTCCAGGATGCCAATATAGTCTACAGCCTCCGCTTGTAGTGTAGCAGTGTGGAGACAGTATCTCACAGGCCAAAGTCCTTCTTTGTGTTTTGGTTTCATAGACAACTACCTGCATCACAATTTGCCTGATTTTAGTCCATATGTAGGCTACAGGTACAAATATGGACTAGCCTTCATAACTAATAATAATGGAGGCTACAGATATATTAGGGATTAGGCCATATCAGGACCACAATATGACAAAACCCAGCTGCAGCCAATTTTGCAAAGCATGCCTTTTTCAGATGCAGGTGGTAGCTAAAGTACTCGGGGCCCTATTAAATCCAACTCCACTTCCTCCCTTACCTTCACTGAGCACAACTGTAATTAATAGGCCACCCGACTGCAGGCGTTCAGCTTGAACAAACCCTTTGGTTTGCACAGCTGTGGTGAACCATGAGAGAGGAGAGAAATGGTTGATCACATTCTGTGTTCTATTTAATACATGCTCTTATGGATAATTTATTGCCCATGGTTTGGCTTAGACTTCAATTTGTCCTGCCATTGCTGACTCTTGTAAGCGTCAGCTGTTCTGGAATAAGATAGCTGAGATTGATAATGATCCTTGTTGAGGCCTGCCTCTCTCAGCCCCGTCTGACCCTATAGTAAAGTGACACCATCAGACACTATCTGTGATCAAGAGGGAGCAGCGCATCATAGCCTCTTTGGGTGTGAGGGGACACCGAGAGAGAGAGAGAGTGTGAGACTTTGAGGTATAGGCTTCCACTGACTGCTTACGGAGTATATTGGTCACAATTAACAGAAGATGGATGATATGAATGGCTTCATCATCAATGAAAGATGACATGATCTGTACAGTATGTATCATTATACTGTATTGTGTAATTAGATATCATGATATACTGTATTAGAGGTTGTTGTATTGTTTTGGCTCATTGCAACTTCTACCTGGAACATCATTGACCTTGACAGCCTATAGCCTCCGTTAGATTAGATTGTGTCCATGACTCAGACCTGTTTGTTTGCTTTCCCGTCTCTAGAGAAGACCACGAGACAGGGAGGTGAAGGAGAAATGTTGTGATGCACCTTTAACAGTAGAGGTCCTAGAAACTGCAGCTAGCTTAACTAGATTAGAGTTAATTCGATTGGAGGACGTCTTGTGATGGCTCTGTAGATGTACCCTAATCAGCAGGAGGACAAGGAGGAGGAGAGGGATGAAGGCTCACATTTAACATTCATATATGGACAATGGTGTGGCTTTTGTCACTGTTATAAGCCAAGTCAGAGTGAGAGTACTCAGTACAAGGAGCCAAGAGGTCTGTTTGAATTCGTATTCCACAGATCGTTTTCTTGTAAGTATTCCAAACTAGTTAACATCTCAGATCATCATTGCTTGGTGTCTCAACCACACAAACCATTTTTTGTTTGCATATCTTTGTGCCATTTTCATGTTGTTTCTGGTCATTCTGTTATAACCAAAGTTGACATTGACAAGAAGTTCCATAGCTTGTGATGCGTTGGCTACCATCTCTTGAAACAACATTTTCAGGTTGTGTTTGTGCTGCATTCACAGAACACAAAGAGACTTGGTCCACAGAAAAGTCTGCACTCTGTAACTTAAGGGAAAGGGCTCACCCCACCACTCTGCCCCACTGTTAAATAAGACCAAGTGTGCACAACTCAGGGCCTCCAGTTCTGCTGTCCTGATGACTTTCTGTTTGTCCAATTGAAAACAACGAGTCACACAAAGACGTGACAAAATGTCCCTTGGTCTTCTGACTGTTCGGGGAATGGAGGGGTTTAATAGGGTATTATGGGTAAACAATGTCCACGCCAACGGGCCGTAAAATTTGGTGACATTTTGTGGAAATGATGATACCCAGCCCTGAAGTCGCTCCCTCCCGGCCAGTGAAGGTTTTAGGAGGATTAAAGATGTCTTTGGGTTAAGAGTGGTTTAAGATGACCCCTCTCATATTCCCCAATGTGGAGCTATGATTCATTACTTTAGTTTTCTCCCATCTGCATTTATTCTAAAAACGTTTGCTTCTGTTTCCTTACTTTTAATTTACCATAGACACCTGTTTGCAGCTGGAATAGTTAAATACAGCAACCAAGAAGCTATTGGTCACCAGCCTCATCTACTTTGACTGGCTAGCTACAGTTCATTGCTTATGGACAGGGTGGGGGATTTCTGTGGGAACCATTGAACTAGGACCTTCCGCAACAGGAAGAGGCTTTTTCGTACAGTGAAGTCATTGGTTCAGATGGAATGAACCAGGCCAATTAGAGATAATAAGCAGGAAACTCAGCATGTGATAAATGGCCAGACTGAGTCAGGGGTTTCCTAGAAAACACAAAGCTATTATCAGTCAGTCACACCTGTGATTATACAGAGGATGTGGTAACTACTGCCTTTCTCCCAAAAGGGTCACGGTTTCATCCAGTGTACGTGTGTGTGAATTAGTGGAATGGTGTGTACGTGTGTGTGAATTAGTGGAATGGTGTGCACGTGTGTGTTTGAGGAGCACAAGTGGTTGCTCAACAGTGTGCATGAAAGAGCATGAGAAAGTCACCCAGGCCCTGTGCACAGCTTCATTAACCTGTGTATATTCGCTTGTATATTAATGTAGAATTTGCATGAATGGGTGTGTCCACGCATCGATATGAGCTGTGTTAGAATACGACACATGCTCTGAGCCTGTGGATAACTGATGACAGCTCAACACTTTGGTCTGTGTGTTCAGGCTCAACACCATGACGGAACACCAGGAGCAGAATGAAGAGGGAGTCCTCATCTCAACACAGGACCTGGAGACCTCAAAACACCAGGATACTCAAGGAGGCCATCCACAATTCAGGTAGGTAACATGTACACACACATACACTATTTTAAAGGATCTTTGTCTATAGGAGTTAACTCGGACGTCGATGAACTGGTTGGTGGCTGAATTTAAATACAACTAGAAAGAAAGAATTTGACTGATTTAGTTCAACTCTCATCTTGTTTGATTTTTACACATTATTATGAGTGTTCTGCCTCATGTCCACAGCAACAGGTCCTCTGTATAGACTATTAACACAGACAGACAAACAGTTCCTCTGTATAGACTATTAACACAGACAGACAAACAGTTCCTCTGTATAGACTATTAACACAGACAGACAGGTCCTCTCTTGACTATTTCACACAGACAGACAGGTCCTCTGTATAGACTGTTAACACAGACAGACAGGTCCTCTGTATAGACTGTTAACACAGACACAGACAGATAGACAGGTCCTCTGTATAGACTATTAACACAGCCAGACAGACAGACAGGTCCTCTGTATAGACTATTAACACAGACAGACAGACAGACAGGTCCTCTGTATAGACTATTAACACAGACAGACAGACAGGTCCTCTGTATAGACTATTAACACAAGCAGCCAGACAACCCTTCAGGCTTAATGTTGTCTGAATCCGCTTTTGTCTCTTACATGCCTGCTACGGGTTATGAGACAGCTACGTGAGGAAAGCTGCAGTCTCCTGGTAGATAGGGCACAGTGGTGTCACCTGACTCCACGTCACGGTGGTGTCACCTGACTCCACGTCACGGTGGTGTCACCTGACTCCACGTCACGGTTTGTGTCACCCGACTCCACGTCACGGTTGTGTAACCCGACTCCACGTCACGGTTGTGTAACCCGACTCCACGTCACGGTTGTGTAACCCGACTCCACGTCACGGTTGTGTAACCCGACTCCACGTCACGGTTGTGTAACCCGACTCCACGTCACGGTTGTGTAACCCGACTCCACGTCACGGTGGTGTCACCCGACTCCACGTCACGGTGGTGTCACCCGACTCCACGTCACGGTGGTGTAACCCGACTCCACGTCACGGTGGTGTAACCCGACTCCACGTCACGGTGGTGTCACCCGACTCCACGTCACGGTGGTGTCACCCGACTCCACGTCACGGTGGTGTCACCCGAATCCACGTCACGGTTGTGTAACCCGACTCCACGTCACGGCGGTGTAACCCGACTCCACGTCACGGCGGTGTCACCCGACTCCACGTCACGGCGGTGTCACCCGACTCCACGTCACGGCGGTGTCACCCGACTCCACGTCACGGCGGTGTCACCCGACTCCACGTCACGGCGGTGTCACCCGACTCCACGTCACGGCGGTGTCACCCGACTCCACGTCACGGCGGTGTCACCCGACTCCACGTCACGGCGGTGTCACCCGACTCCACGTCACGGCGGTGTCACCCGACTCCACGTCACGGCGGTGTCACCCGACTCCACGTCACGGCGGTGTCACCCGACTCCACGTCACGGCGGTGTCACCCGACTCCATGTGGCGTTGACAGGTTCTATTTTAGAGTCCCAAATGCCACACCCTATTCCCTATATTGCCATGGGACTCTGATCAAAAGGAGTGCACTATATAGGGAATAGGATGCTCTAACTGTCGAGCTGCTGGGACTTATATAACCAGGCTCTAAGGCAGGAGGGGCATTCTAATCCTGGTGAAGCTGTCCTGGGATGGGATTTGGCAGGGTAGGCTACCGCAGTGTGTTGTAACTGTGGTGTGTTCTCTCTGTCATTGACTAGTGGGTGGGAACTCTGAACTGTGTTGTTCATGGGTGTGTCTCATTGGTCTACAGTGGATTTATTTTCATGGGTGTGTCTCATTGGTCTACAGTGGATTTATTTTCATGGGTGTGTCTCATTGGACTACAGTGGATTTATTTTCATGGGTGTGTCTCATTGGTCTACAGTGGATTTATTTTCATGTATGCGTCTCATTGGTCTACAGTGGATTTATTTTCATGGGTGCTTCTCATTGGTCTACAGTGGATTTATTTTCCTTATTTTGTTTCCTTCATGAATTGATGTGAAAGACAGAGAAGGGAAAGAAAATGGCTGGCCAGTGTCCACCATGTTGCGTCACCTTTCCTATGGTTTTAGATGAATACAGACGCTAGGTTTCTGTCCTAAAGGTGATAGTTCAACCAAATTACAAATGGAAAGGGGATAGTTCAAGTAAATAACAGAACGACACAGAGGTAGGTTATGGCATTGACCTCTCACCTTTGACCTCTGTGCTCTTTGTCCCATTTTTTCTTGTCTTTGTCTGCCTGAGGGAGGTATTCCCTTTCTAATGTATCATTCCTCAGGCTTGTAATTAGCTATGCTATTCAGCGCCGCAGCTAAGGACACTTTGAGACACACATACACACACTGCGGCCCTGGTTACACGTTCCACTTCTCACAGGAAGATAAACAATGCTCCTGCATAAATCAATGTCCTGTTTTGTTTTCAACCTGATGACTAAGGTTCAGGTAAGACAAGGGAAATATACGTTTGATAGATTTTGAACTGTTGGACTCTGCTGGACTTGAATATTGATATTCAGATCAGTCTTGGTATCTTTATGTCTTCAAATATCTAAAGGGAGTCTTCTAGTAGTTTACTGCAGGGAGAGGAAGATGAAGGAAAAGAACAGGAGAGAGGGAGTCTTCCAGTAGTTTACTGCATGGAGAGGGAGATGGAGGAAAAGAACAGGAGAGAGGGAGTCTTCCAGTAGTTTACTGCATGGAGAGGGAGATGGAGGAAAAGAACAGGAGAGAGGGAGTCTTCCAGTAGTTTACTGCAGGGAGAGGAAGATGGAGGAAAAGAACAGGAGAGAGGGAGTCTTCCAGTAGTTTACTGCATGGAGAGGGAGATGGAGGAAAAGAACAGGAGAGAGGGAGTCTTCCAGTAGTTTACTGCATGGAGAGGGAGATGGAGGAAAAGAACAGGAGAGAGAGAGTCTTACAGTAGTTTACTGCATGGAGAGGGAGATGGAGGAAAAGAACAGGAGAGAGGGAGTCTTCCAGTAGTTTACTGCAGGGAGAGGGAGATGGAGGAAAAGAACAGGAGAGAGAGAGTCTTACAGTAGTTTACTGCAGGGAGAGGGAGATGGAGGAAAAGAACAGGAGAGAGAGAAACAGAGCACAGTGCCTGGGTTTTTCAATAACCATGCTTCCCTCCACCTGGGAACCAGACCAGCTGTTATTTATAGCCAGCCTCCAACAGGCAGGCAGGCAGAGGGACAAAATGTAGCCAACAACTCACCCACCTCTCTAATATGGTGCCTTCCCACTATAGATATATGCTTTGTTGTTCAAAGTAATAATACTCTTAGCACCTGTTGATGACAATACATATCTAGAGGAGTGGAGCATATTGTCTTAGTCTATACTGTACAATATTACAGGATAATAAACCCTTCCGGATTGTCCCCACCTGAAACGTTGAGGAAATCAATTCAGCAGAACTTCCATGCCGATGTTTATTGTCATGTTTTAATTATTTCATTGGTGCCCATAAACATTTTAGAACCTTTTATAAACATTCAATCATTACAACTAGAGGTCTACCGATTAATCGGAATGGCCGGTTAATTAGGGCCGATTTCAAGTTTTCATAATAATCGGAAATCGGTATTTTTGGACACCGATTTGGCCGATTTTTTTAAATCTAAAAAATAAAAAAATGTACATCTTTATTTAATCTTTATTTAACTAGGCAAGTCAGTTAAGAACACATTCTTATTTTCAATGATGGCCTAGGAACGGTGGGTTAACTGCCTCGTTCAGGGGCAGAACGACAGATTTTTACCTTGTCAGCTCAGGGGATTCAGTCTTGCAACCTTACAGTTAACTAGTCCAACGCTCTAACCACCTGATTACATTGCACCACGAGGAGCCTACCTGTTACGCGAATGCAGTAAGCCAAGGTAAGTTGCTAGCTAGCATTAAACTTATCTTATAAAAAACAATCAATCAATCAATCATAATCACTAGTTAACTACAGATGGTTGATGATATTACTAGTTTATCTAGCGTGTCCTGCGTTGCATATAATCGATGCGGTGCGTATCATTGCTCCAATGTGCACCTAACCATAAACATCAATGCCTTTCTTAAAATCAATACACAGAAGTATATATTTTTTACCTGCATATTTAGCTAAAAGAAATCCAGGTTAGCAGGCAATATTAACCAGGTGAAATTGTGTCACTTCTCTTGCGTTCATTGTACGCAGAGTCAGTGTATATGCAACAGTTTGGGCCGCCTAATTTGCCAGAATTTTACATAATTATGACATCACATTGAAGGTTGTGCAATGTAACAGGAATATTTAGACTTATGGATGCCACCTGTTAGATAAAATACGTAACGCTTCCGTATTTCACTGAAAGAATAAACGTCTTGTTTTCGAGATGATAGTTTCCGGATTCGACCATATTAATGACCTAAGGCTCGTATTTCTGTGTGTTATTATGTTATAATTAAGTCTATGATTTGATAGAGCAGTCTGACTGAGCGATGGTAGGCACCAGCAGGCTCGTAAGCATTCATTCAAACAGCACTTTCGTGCGTTTTGCCAGCAGCTCGTCGCTGTGCTTCAAGCCTTGAGCTGTTTATGACTTCAAGCCTATCAACTCCTGAGATTAGGCTGGTGTAACCGATGTGAAATGGCTAGCTAGTTAGCGGGGTGTGCGCTAATAGAGTTTCAAACGTCACTCGCTCTGAGACTTGGAGTAGTTGTTCCCCTTGCTCTGCATTGGTAACGCTGCTTCGAGGGTGGCTGTTGTCGATGTGTTCCTGGTTCGAGCCCAGGTAGGAGCGAGGAGAGGGACGAAAGATATACTGTTACACTGGCAATACTAAAATGCCTATAAGAACATCCAATAGTCAAAGGTTAATGAAATACAAATGGTATAGAGAGAAATAGTCCTATAATTCCTATAATAACTACAACCTAAAACTTCTTACCTGGGAATATTGAAGATTCGTGTTAAAAGGAACCACCAGCATGTTCTCATGTTCTGAGCAAGGAACTGAAACGTTAGCTTTCTTACATGGCACATATTGCACTTTTACTTTCTTCTCCAACACTTTGTTTTTGTATTATTTAAACCAAATGTAACATGTTTCATTATTTATTTGAGGCTAAATTGATGTGTTCATTCAGTATTGTTGTAATTGTCATTATTACAAATAAATGTAAAAAAATCGGCAGATTAATCGGTATCGGCTTTTTTGGTCCTCCAATAATCGGTATTGGCGTTGAAAAATCATAATCGGTCGACCTCTAATTACAACATTATAATAAAGAATAGATATAGCCTTGCTAAATGTTATCCATGGAAGATAAATACAGGCATTCTCTGTTGACTAGAGGATTATATGAGTGAGGCAGAACTCTGTCCCAAGAGGAGAAATGAAAACCCCCAGCTATCCTCCACAGGGTTGCTAAGATCCCCCGTTTACTGCAGATGCTTATAGAATGAAAACATTGCCTTTTCCTCAAACAACCTTTCCAGAGAGAGAGAGAGAGAAAGAGAGCGAGCGAGACCTTTATCTGTTATTTTTATTTGTCTCTAGTCAGCAACTGACTAGAAAATCTCTCCATTGGATCAAATCAAAAACTGATCCTAAAGACAAAACCGGTCAACAATGCAGCCCAGTTGACCAGGATTGTGCACATCCATACTCAACCTCTACAGTACTTGTGCCTACTGATTTTAGCTTGCAGTAGGCGATGGTCTCACTAGCCCCGGGGACATGCGGCCCCTTTCCTCTCACAGCCGTGGTGCTCAGCTGCAAGCAGGATCTATTTTCTCTCCTCACAAACCCCACAGGATGTCTCAACACCTCTCAACTCTCCCTGCTGCTCAACTAGAATGAACCAGCAGAATCAACTAGAATGAACCAGCAGATGTAGACATACACTTTATTTCTACACTGAGGGTGGATGGATGAAAAGGCTTGCTCATTCAACATTTTGTAGTATAGTTACTGTATAAACCAGCACGCCATTTTGATTTGATTTGGGGGTTTTCCATGAATTTTGTTTAGTTGTTGTATGTTTGTATTCACATAATAACAGGTAGTTTGTTAAAATAGATCAGAGTTGAGAGTACCGTGATGTCTCGTGGGAAGTTGTTGGTGTATTGGTATATATTGGTGTGTATGAATCAATGATTTATATATACATGCCTTAGACTGTTGACAACATGTAAACTATATATTGTCTCCAATGTTTATTGATAACATTCATAAATTTGCACTATGAGCACTTGTCTCTCACATATTGTTACAGTTGTTGGTTAGCTAGCGAATTTTAGCCATATTAGCATAGACGTGACATCAAAATAAATGTCCCCTAAATGTCCCCTAAGAGAACAATGTGATCAACTTTTCTGGGAGCCCCTCTCCTTCTTTATAAAGGCGTCCGCATGCTTCCCAGCAGAAACAGTTCAGAAGAGTTTGTGCATATATTATGACCACATTTGATGACGTTTTTGTTCGTTTTGGACTTCGGTAAGGGTTTTCTCCGGCTGTTCAGGCACACAACATGTTTTTCTGATGCAAGCCGAAGTCTACGCTCCTTCGTTGGTGATTGGTCAATTGTAGGGTTCTTCAATAAGGTCTTTGTTGTCATTCAATGAGACGACTCGTTTTCATGCACATTTTTTCATTGTGCACCAAACATCTTAGATGTAAAATTGCGCGACTAAGATCTCCTTGGCAAAACGTCAAAATGAATGACAGATTTCTTGAGTTATCTTAGATTAATTTGGACTATTTTGAGGAAGTGTATACTAGCAGTACTAGTGAAGTAGATAATAAACAAAGGTAAAATAAACAATAAAAATGTACTGTAAACATTACACTTCCAAAAGTTCCTAAACAATAAAGACATTTCAAATGCCATATTATGTGTGAATAGTTAAAGTACAAAAGGGAAAATAAATCAACATAAATATGGGTTGTATTTACAGTGTGTGTTTGCTTACTTGTGTAACCGATGTGAAATGGCTAGCTAGTTAGCGGTGGTGCGCTCTAATAGTGTTTCAATTGGAGACGTCACTCGCTCTGAGGCCTTGAAGTAGTTCCCCTTACTCAGAGAGGGCCATGGCTTTTGTGGCACTATGGGTAACGTCGTGGGTGTCAGTTGTCTATGTGTGCAGAGGGTCCCTGGTTCGAGCCCGGGTCGGGGCGAGGGGACAGATGAATGTTAAACTGTTACACTTGTACACATGTTGTGCTTGTACTCATGCTTGCCGGTCACATGTACGAAAGAGTGTGTGTGTGGTGGGGGGGAGGGGGGGGGGGGGGGACGGACGACTGAGTTTGCATAATGTAACAAGTCAGCCCAGTTATATAAAAGCACATTCACCTCCCTTTATGTGTGGTCGTGTTTGTGTGGTCACGGAGTGTTTGTTTCTGTTTGATTGAGTGAGATACCATTTGTCTGCTGTCACGTCTGCTTCCCTTCTCTACAGTCCTGCACATGTTTGTCTGGTAGCCGACCCTGAACCATGCCGACATTACTGTCATAAGCAGCCTTCAAATATACACTACTACTGTTTGATTTGATGCTGAGGTCAGAGTTCACAAATTACAGTTGGATCAGATTATAGTTGAAATGTCTCACTATTCTCCAACAAGATTAAGATCAAACAAATGATCCAATTGGAGTTAATGAGATCAATACAATCCCTGTGGACCAGTGGAAAAGCTACATCACCATGATATTCACGATAGTGTTTAGTTGAGTCTATGTCTCTAAACAAACAGTCACTGGCCTGATATATTAAAACACTAGCAGATGTCTTCTTTTCCACACCATTTCCTTCTTCATTTCCTTCACAGGTTGATTGAAGACCTATCATATGAAGATGTGAAGAAATGCTACAGGGGTTCGGTGAGTAGCAGGTTTCCTTTCTAATGTATTATAGATCATGTCTGTACCTTATTGATTTTGCATGTTGGCTAACAAAGATAAGTCAATTACAGCCGAGTTGGATGCAGGCCAAGTCAATTGTCTATTTCCTATCAGAGTTAAATTATACACTTTATATTTGTTGACCCTTACCTCACATATGTACTGCACATTCTGGAATAAAGTTAATTTTACCTTTTATGCACACTTAATATGCACTGAGTGATTTTAAGACCTGTGTGACAGTGAACCCTGTCATTGCTTGCCTTTAGGAGTGGTCCTTTGAGGAGTTTCCTAGTATCGAGGGTGACCGAGGCTAAGCTACAATTTAAAAGAGCCATTGTGATCCTGAAATACAAACATGTATTAGATCTGTCTATAGACTTAGACAGATCAAGGTTTGATAGTATCCTTGAGACTCAATTAAGCATCCCACCTCGCTAATCCAGCCCCAACAACGGATTATCTCCAGCCATTAAGATGTAGTAGCGGTGATTTGATTGTGTTCTTCAGGCTCAGAACTCAACGGTTATTCAATAGGTGAGGAGGTCATCCATTAACTCAAACACACTCTCTTTTGGCGAGATCAGCAGGCCATCAAGCCAGATTAAAGGAATTGTACCGTAGCTGCGATTATTATCTCCATGTCTCCCGAAGGGGAATAATAAGTAGAGCTGCTGAGCCCCACAGTCACACCAGCTGGCTGCAGATATTAACAGGGGTGACAGTTCTGACTGTCTCATGTGTTTGGTGAGAGAGGAGGGAGGGGGTGGTGCCTGTGGGCAGCAAGCTGTTATTAAGACAAGGATAGGAGGGTAAGGAGGCGGCAGCATGGGTTGGGCTGGCATGGTGTGAGCACAGGGGGGAGTCACTGTGCACTGTCGTGTTGAAACAGCAAGAGAGAGAGGCAGCAAGAGAGAGGCAGGAAGGGAGGACTCAGGGTGTCTGTGGCTGAGAAGGGCAGTGTGTGAGAGTGTGTGCGGTCGGGTTTCAGACCAGTGTTGAAGGGTGAGAGAAAGAGAGAAAGGGCTCAGTGATTGTCTGAGGTGCACACTGTGTCGGACCGGAGTGGTGTGTGTGTCTGTCTAACGGAGAACTGCCCCCTCAAACCTGCACAAAGGACACCGGTTGACATCTGACTAGTTGGAGGACAGTCTGTGTCTTGCAGTGGGGTCCGCCACGCCGTCGATGTGTGTGTGTGTGTGTGCGGCTGTGTGTGCGGCTCCAGCATGCTGAGTCTGGTGCAGCAGAGCTCTCGTCCTCTGAGAGAGAGGGCGGCCGCCAGTTTGCCGGTGGGAGGGAGGCCAGCCAAGGAACTGCTCATGACTCTGCCCTGTCCCTCTGCTCAGACTGTCAGCAAGTACAACTCGCAGTACCACAAACTCTTCCAGTGCGTTCCGAAGGACGAGATCCTAATGAAAGGTACTGTCAACAACAATGCTACATGCTAACATCTGTTGTAGTATCTCTGTATGATGTATGTTTATTTAGTTTAACATGCTAGTGACTGTAGCATGTCTGTAGCTTACTGTCTATATGCTGTGCATTGACTTCAGGCTATCGCCCTTTTAGCTCCATATGCTGTGTTTATGTACCGTTGGCTAACTTGCTAGCTACGGTAGCATCTATTTTTTTCCCATGGAAGAAACACACCAAACTCTTCGGTCCTTTAAAAACCTGCTGTATGTAAAATATTGTGAGCTACAGATGGAAAATAAATACATGTGACTCTGGATGACATCATAATGAGGTTTGTTTTCAACATTAGGACTGTTTTCCTAAAGAAGTTCAATCCGGTTTGTGTTTTGTTTCCTTGCCATGATACTACGAGTATCGCAATACTGGTATCGTCCCAGCCCTAATTACTATTATTAGTAGAAGTACTTTCACTGTCAAATGTTGTTGTCTGTAAAAAGTATATACTTTCTCTTATGTTTCTGTCCCCACATAGTGTGAGTTTTAGTCATTTCATTTTTGGTTTTGGAACTCTATGGGCTACTCAGTGTGTTTGAAACCATCTTTCTGAGTTTCTGGTAAGGATTTCTGGTAAGGGTAACCAGTCCTCGGGCCCTGAACAGGAAGTTGTATGGTTTGAGGTCAGGTTATGCAGATTAGGTCAGGGTTGGGTTTCCCAAAAGCATCGTAGCACTAAGATCAACTTTCGTCCATTTAGATTCAATGGAATGAAGATGATCCTAGTGCTACAATGCTTTTGGGAAACCCAGCCCTGTTCTATTTTAGACTAGGGGTAAAGTGATGATGGTAAATACAGTTTTGACCTGTTTAACTGATATGTACGTACCAGTTACTTTATTCAATGCCTATGAACCTATTTTAGAAACATCTATAGGCCAAGTCAAAGACATGAGCTATAATTATATATAATAAATGCCGTTTAGCAAACACTTTTACCCAAAGCTACTTTGTCATGTGTGCATACATTTTTCGTGAGAAGCTACAAACAGTGTTAGCAATGTGCTTGTCTTGAGTTAGCAGCTACTTTTAACCTGTTTATGTCTCCTCTCCCTCAGTATACTCCTGCGCTCTGCTCCGAGACATCCTGCTGCAAGGCCGTCTTTATATCTCCAGAAACTGGCTGTGTTTCTATGCCAACCTCTTTGGCAAGGACATCAAGGTAAGTCAAGGCCTGGCAGATAATAGACAGATCGTCAATAATGGATAATATATAACACTTTTATCTGAGTGCATTCATCTTAGAATGTGTGACCCCAGCTGGAACAAACCCACAGCCCTGACATTGCTAGCACCACACTAATACCAACTGAGCCACACAGGACCACAGGACCCTGACATTGCTAGCACCACACTAATACCAACTGAGCCACACAGGACCGCAGGACCCTGACATTGCTAGCACCACACTAATACCAACTGAGCCACACAGGACCGCAGGACCCTGACATTGCTAGCACCACACTAATACCAACTGAGCCACACAGGACCGCAGGACCCTGACATTGCTAGCACCACACTAATACCAACTGAGCCACACAGGACCACAGGACCCTCAATATCTAGATGGACAGACAGTGACATAGACAGGACCGCAGGACCCTCGATATTTAGATGGACAGACAGTGACATAGACAGGACCACAGGACCCTCAATATCTAGATGGACAGACAGTGACATAGACAGGACCGCTGAACCCTCGATGTCTAGATGGACAGACAGAGAGAAGTAGACGACCGCAGGACCCTTGATATCTAGATGGACAGAGACATAGACAGGACCGCAGGACCCTCGACATCTAGATGGACAGACAGAGACATAGACAGGACCCTCGATATCTAGATGGACGGACAGAGAGAAGTAGACAGGACCGCAGGACCCTCGATATTTAGATGGACAGACAGAGAGAAGTAGACAGGACCGCAGGACCCTCGATATCTAGATGGACAGACAGAGAGAAGTAGACAGGACCCTCGATATCTAGATGGACAGACAGAGAGAAGTAGACAGGACCGCAGGACCCTCGATGGACAGACAGAGAGAAGTAGACAGGACCGCAGGACGACGATATCTAGATGGACAGACAGAGAGAAGTAGACAGGACCGCAGGACCCTCGATATCTAGATGGACAGACAGAGAGAAGTAGGCTGAGACTTCCAAGGCCAACTATGTCACTTCTCACCTTCAACCTTGCCCACTTCCAGTTGGAACAATTTGCTGGGAGCTGTTAGTCAGGCAGCTGATAGAGCTGTTAGTCAGGCAGCTGTTAGTCAGGCAGCTGATAGAGCTGTTAGTCAGGCAGCTGTTAGTCAGGCAGCTGATAGAGCTGTTAGTCAGGCAGCTGTTAGTCAGGCAGCTGTTAGTCAGGCAGCTGTTAGTCAGGCAGCTGATAGTCAGGCAGCTGATAGAGCTGTTAGTCAAGCAGCTGTTAGTCAGGCAGCTGTTAGAGCTGTTAGTCAGGCAGCTGTTAGAGCTGTTAGTCAGGCAGCTGTTAGAGCTGTTAGTCAGGCAGCTGTTAGAGTTGTTAGTCAGGCAGCTGTTAGAGCTGTTAGTCAGGCAGCTGTTAGAGCTGTTAGTCAGGCAGCTGTTAGAGCTGTTAGTCAGGCAGCTGTTAGAGTTGTTAGTCAGGCAGCTGTTAGAGTTGTTAGTCAGGTAGCTGTTAGTCAGGCAGCTGATAGAGCTGTTAGTCAGGCAGCTGATAGAGCTGTTAGTCAGGCAGCTGATAGAGCTGTTAGTCAGGCAGCTGATAGAGCTGTTAGTCAGGCAGCTGATAGAGCTGTTAGTCCGGCAGCTGATAGAGCTGTTAGTCCGGCAGCTGTTAGTCCGTCAGCTGTTAGTCCGGCAGCTGTTAGTCCGGCAGCTGTTAGTCCGGCAGCTGTTAGTCAGGCAGCCGTTAGTCAGGCAGCCGTTAGTCAGGCAGCCGTTAGCCAGGCAGCCGTTAGCCAGGCAGCCGACGGAGCCGTTAGCCAGGCAGCCGACGGAGCCGTTAGCCAGGCAGCCGACGGAGCCGTTAGCCAGGCAGCCGACGGAGCCGTTAGCCAGGCAGCCGACGGAGCCGTTAGCCAGGCAGCCGACGGAGCCGTTAGCCAGGCAGCCGACGGAGCCGTTAGCCAGGCAGCCGACGGAGCTGTTAGCCAGGCAGCCGACGGAGCTGTTAGTCAGGCAGCCGACGGAGCTGTTAGTCAGGCAGCTGTTAGCCAGGCAGCTGATAGAGCTGTTAGCCAGGCAGCTGTTAGCCAGGCAGCTGTTAGCCAGGCAGCTGATAGAGCTGTTAGTCAGGCAGCTGTTAGTCAGGCAGCTGTTAGTCAGGCAGCTGATAGAGCTGTTAGTCAGGCAGCTGATAGAGCTGTTAGTCAGGCAGCTGATAGAGCTGTTAGACAGGCAGCTGATAGAGCTGTTAGTCAGGCAGCTGATAGAGCTGTTAGTCAGGCAGCTGATAGAGCTGTTAGTCAGGCAGCTGATAGAGCTGTTAGTCAGGCAGCTGATAGAGCTGTTAGTCAGGCAGCTGTTAGTCAGGCAGCTGACGGAGCTGTTAGTCAGGCAGCTGACGGAGCTGTTAGTCAGGCAGCTGACGGAGCTGTTAGTCAGGCAGCTGACAGAGCTGTTAGTCAGGCAGCTGACAGAGCTGTTAGTCAGGCAGCTGACAGAGCTGTTAGTCAGGCAGCTGACAGAGCTGTTAGTCAGGCAGCTGATAGAGCTGTTAGTCATCAGCTGATAGTCAGGCAGCCGACGGAGCTGTTAGTCAGGCAGCTGATAGAGCTGTTAGTCATCAGCTGATAGTCAGGCAGCCGACGGAGCTGTTAGTCAGGCAGCCGACGGAGCTGTTAGTCAGGCAGCCGACGGAGCTGTTAGTCAGGCAGCCGACGGAGCTGTTAGTCAGGCAGCCGACGGAGCTGTTAGTCAGGCAGCCGACGGAGCTGTTAGCCAGGCAACCGACGGAGCTGTTTGCCAGGCAGCCGATGTCCATGAGCAAATCAAGTGCGCCCAATCAAATCAAAGTGTGTGTGCGTGTGTGTGTAAGCGTGTGTGTGCAGGTTTTCAGTGAATTTATGTCAATCATGAAGCTCATCTGCAGTGCAGGAACATTCTCAGCAACAAAAGAGTGATCAAATTAAGACCCGGCACCTGTCTCTCCTGCCTCTGGCCTGCATTCAGCTGGTTAGTCAGAGTGCATTCCCAGCATTCTATCTGCAACTAGACACATATCCTCCTTATTCTGCCCCTTCTCTCCAACATCAGGGGCTTTCCCCTCCTTTATTCTGCCCCTTCTCTCCTCCAACCAACTGTAATCCAACCCCACTCTCTCTCTCTCTCCTTCTTTCTCTCTGGCATTCCCCCATCCGTGTCTCCTTCTGTTTAACTTTAAAACCATTTTTTCCCGAACCTGCCTCTTCCCCTGTCCAGTAATTCCCCAGTGTCTGGTACAGTAATTCCCCAGTGTCTGGTACAGTTAGTCCCCCGTGTCTGGTCCAGTAAGTCCCCCGTGTCTGGTCCAGTAAGTCCCCCCCCGTGTCTGGTCCAGTAAGTCCCCCCCCCCGTGTCTGGTCCAGTAAGTCCCCCCCCCGTGTCTGGTCCAGTAAGTCCCCCCCCCGGGTCTGGTCCAGTAAGTCCCCCCCCGGGTCTGGTCCAGTAAGTCCCCCCCTGGGTCTGGTCCAGTAAGTCCCCCCCCTGGGTCTAGTCCAGTAAGTCCCCCCCCGGGTCTGGTCCAGTAAGTCCCCCCACCGGGTCTGGTCCAGTAAGTCCCCCCCCCGGGTCTGGTCCAGTAAGTCCCCCCCCCGGGTCTGGTCCAGTAAGTCTCCCCCCCGGGTCTGGTCCAGTAAGTCCCCCCCCGGGTCTGGTCCAGTAAGTCCCCCCCCGGGTCTGGTCCAGTAAGTCCCCCCCCGGGTCTGGTCCAGTTAGTCTCCCCCCCGGGTCTGGTCCAGTTAGTCCCCCCCCCCCCCGGGTCTGGTCCAGTTAGTCCCCCCCCCCCCGGGTCTGGTCCAGTTAGTCCCCCCCCCCGGGTCTGGTCCAGTTAGTCGTCCCCCCCGGGTCTGGTCCAGTTAGTCGTCCCCCCCGGGTCTGGTCCAGTTAGTCCCCCCCCCCGGGTCTGGTCCAGTTAGTCCCCCCCCCCGGGTCTGGTCCAGTTAGTCCCCCCCCCACCGGGTCTGGTCCAGTTAGTCCCCCCTCGAGGCTGGTCCAGTTAGACCCCCCCGGGTCTGGTCCAGTTAGTCCCCCCCCGGGTCTGGTCCAGTTAGTCCCCCCCCGGGTCTGGTCCAGTTAGTCCCCCCCCGGGTCTGGTACAGTTAGTCCCCCCCCGGGTCTGGTACAGTTAGTCCCCCCCCGGGTCTGGTACAGTAAGTCCCCCGGGTCTGGTACAGTTAGTCCCCCGTGTCTGGTACAGTTAGTCCCCCGTGTCTGGTACAGTTAGTCCCCCGTGTCTGGTACAGTTAGTCCCCCGTGTCTGGTACAGTTAATCCTCCTGGTCTGGCCCAGTTAGTCCCTCGGGTCTGGTCCAGTTAGTCCCCCGGGTCTGGTCCAGTTAGTCCCCCGTGTCTGGTCCAGTATGTCCCCCGTGTCTGGTACAGTTAGTCCCCCGTGTCTGGTCCAGTATGATCCCTGTGTCTGGTCCAGTTAGTCCCCCGTGTCTGGTACAGTTAGTCCCCCTCTCTACAAGGTATAATATTGTGTCCTCTTTTTTCCCACCTCTTTCCCCCATCATAGGTTGCTATCCCCGTGGTCTCTGTGAGGCTGGTAAAGAAGCACAAAACGGCAGGTCTGGTGCCCAACGGCCTAGCCATCACCACAGATAGCAGTCAGAAGGTGAGCGTTAGCCTCTTAGCGCCTCTGGGCACAGTGAATGGAAACACGGCTAACTGGCATTAGTGCCGCACCACGTTCTTTCCACTAAGTACAGGTAGATGGAAAATAAACAACACCTCATGCTAACATGCTCAGCTAGTGCAAGTCAGCGCATGGTTCGGAAAGGGTGTCAAGGTCGCAGTCTATTTTGGTAGTGTCCCTTCATGGTTCCTCTCCAGTGTGTGGGAGAACGGTTCACCTGCCTGCTCCTTTACATTGGAGCAAATGTCTGGAAAATATTTCTTATTACTCTGTAATCTTAATGTGTTGTGAATGTATTGTGATGTTTTTAAAATTGTATAACTGCCTTCATTTTGCTGGACCCCAGGAAGAGTAGCAGCAAATGGGGATCCATAATAAATACAAATCTTTGATTTCTGGTATTTTATGACTGTCTATTGTCTGGCAAGTGATTTAAGGATTCATACTCTCTCATTGAAAATGATTTATGAAAGAGTGGGGTTTTCAGTAGAGGTACAGTACAGACACCATGTAAGAGGAATGGAATATCACTATTGAAATATCCTCTGTCAGTGTCCTAGATTAAGCCGTAATCTGTCAAATATAATCCGTGGTAGATTGAGTTACTGTTCACAATATCTATTTAGAGATTACATCCCTGGTAATGAGTTGATGTCCTAATGGATCTTATAAATGTTCCCGACATCGGTTTTATGAGCACATGATGAAAAGCTTAATACATGTGTTTACACGTGTGTATGCATGAGTGTGAGCGTACGTGCGTGTGTATGCTTTCATTCACATTTAAATTGGCTAATGCTCTCTCTCCCTCGCTCTCTCTCTCTCCCTCGCTCTCTCTCTCTCCCTCGCTCGCTCTCTCTCTCCCATCCGTCCGTCCTGCAGTATGTCTTTGTGTCTCTATTGTCCAGGGACAGTGTGTATGATGTGCTCCGGAGGATCTGCACACACCTTCAGGTCAGAGAACACACACACACACACACTCACCCACACACACACAACCACACACACACATCCAGGTCAGAGAACACACACACTCTCACCCACACACACACACACAATCACACACACTGGATACCACTACACACACACACATCCAGGTCAGAGAATACACACACACTCACCCACACACACACAACCACACACACTGGCTACCACTACACACACACACATCCAGGTCAGAGAATACACACACACTCACTCACACACACACATCTACCACTGAACCGGCTCCCTCCCACATCATCAGGTCTATTGGCCTTAAAAGTGTACAGACTGTAAAATACTGTACTGAATATTTCCCATATCTCATCGTTCACTCTCCAGGTCAATGGGAAGAGTCTGAGCTTGAAACACTACATGGAGGTTCCCCATACCTTATCTTTGGTAAGTAAGCTTTGGACTCTAGCCCCTCACGCCAGACTGATCCGTGTCTCTTATTGGTTAGAACATTGACCAACTCCAGACTGATCCATGTCTCTTATTGGTTAGAACATTGACCAACTCCAGACTGATCCATGTCTCTTATTGGTTAGAACATTGACCAACTCCAAACTGATCCATGTCTCTTATTGGTTAGAACATTGACCAACTCCAGACTGATCCATGTCTCTTATTGGTTAGAACATTGACCAACTCCAGACTGATCCATGTCTCTTATTGGTTAGAACATTGACCAACTCCAGACTGATCCATGTCTCTTATTGGTTAGAACATTGACCAACTCCAGACTGATCCATGTCTCTTATTGGTTAGAATATTGACCAACCATAATGTACACAAGTACAACATGAATCACATTATTATTATGAATAGTACTGACGTCAAATGGGAGAACCAAGGACACGGGTGGTTCCTAATGATGTGAGAATCTCGCTAGTGTTTACAGAACAACTGGTTCTGCGAGATTAGGATCAGGATTTCCAATTGTAACAGTAAGCAACTGTAACAAAATGGATGACTGCAGTGGAGACGTTATTATGAGTACATTTTGCATGGATTGCTAAGGCATAAGAATATGAAAGTGTGTATTCTTATTTTAGATGTATGTAGTTCTGTACCTGTCTATTAATGCTATGTATTATATCATTTTATGTAGTTCTGTCCTTCAGCTGTAGTTGTCTTACAATGTTATGTATTATGTCAGCTGGGAGCAACTGCAGCCCCTTATGATGAATTCAGATTTAATGTGGCCCCCACCCCCATCAAGTTGCCCATCCCTGGCCTATGTGATTTCTGGATTTTGTCGATGTATTATTTAAAGTCTTCGTTAATGTCTTCGTTAATGTCTTCGTTAATGTCTTCGTTAATGTCTTAGTTCATGTCTTAGCTAATGGCTTAGTTAACTGCTTAGTTAACTGCTTAGTTAATATCTTAATTAATGACTTGTGATGAATAACGCAGGAACTACAGTATTTCAAAAGATAACGATAGTTTCAGAATCTCCATTATTGGGGTAACGTCTGTGGCATACCCTCTAAGACATGTTTGGGGTAACGTCTGTGGCATAACCTATAAGACATGTTTGGGGTAACATCTGTGTCATAACCTATAAGACATTCTGTTTTTTCTTGTGTTGCTGCTCCTTCACTAAACACAGAACCATTAGTAGTGTTGTGCTTTGTGTCAAATTGATTCTCTACTGATATAACATCTATTAGCCTGTTGTTAAGATAAGAAGTCTGTTGTGGTGAACAAGGAAATGGCCGGTCTGAATATCAAGCTGACTCACAAGCTATAAAGCTGTACTATCTACAATCTGAGTCTGTAATTGCAGTCATTTGAATGCAGCTGTTACAATGAAAATAACAAAACCAAAACAGAAAGGGTGTGTGTGTCTGTCCTACTGCTGTGTTCCACCCGCTGTCCTACTGCTGTGTTCCCCCCGCTGTCCTACTGCTGTGTTCCCCCCGCTGTCCTACTGCTGTGTTTCCCCCCGCTGTCCTACTGCTGTGTTCCACCCACTGTCCTACTGCTGTGTCCTACTGCTGTGTTCCCCCCGCTGTCCTACTGCTGTGTTCCACCCACTGTCCTACTGCTGTGTCCTACTGCTGTGTTCCCCCCGCTGTCCTACTGCTGTGTTCCACCCGTTGTCCTACTGCTGTGTTCCACCCGCTGTCCTACTGCTGTGTTCCACCCGCTGTCCTACTGCTGTGTTCCACCCGCTGTCCTACTGCTGTGTTCCCCCCGCTGTCCTACTGCTGTGTTCCCCCCGCTGTCCTACTGCTGTGTTTCCCCCCGCTGTCCTACTGCTGTGTTCCACCCACTGTCCTACTGCTGTGTCCTACTGCTGTGTTCCCCCCGCTGTCCTACTGCTGTGTTCCACCCACTGTCCTACTGCTGTGTCCTACTGCTGTGTTCCCCCCGCTGTCCTACTGCTGTGTTCCACCCGTTGTCCTACTGCTGTGTTCCACCCGCTGTCCTACTGCTGTGTTCCACCCGCTGTCCTACTGCTGTGTTCCACCCGTTGTCCTACTGCTGTGTTCCACCCGCTGTCCTACTGCTGTGTTCCCCCCGCTGTCCTACTGCTGTGTTCCACCCGCTGTCCTACTGCTGTGTTCCCCCCGCTGTCCTACTGCTGTGTTCCACCCTCTGTCCTACTGCCTGCTGTGTTCCACCTGCTGTCCTACTGCTGTGTTCCACCCGTTGTCCTACTGCTGTGTTCCACCCGTTGTCCTACTGCTGTGTTCCACCCGTTGTCCTACTGCTGTGTTCCACCCGTTGTCCTACTGCTGTGTTCCACCCGCTGTCCTACTGCTGTGTTCCCCCCGCTGTCCTACGGCTGTGTTCCACCCGCTGTCCTACTGCTGTGTTCCACCCGCTGTCCTACTGCTGTGTTCCCCCCGCTGTCCTACTGCTGTGTTCCACCCGCTGTCCTACTGCTGTGTTCCACCCGCTGTCCTACTGCTGTGTTCCCCCCGCTGTCCTACTGCTGTGTTCCCCCCGCTGTCCTACTGCTGTGTTCCCCCCGCTGTCCTACTGCTGTGTTCCCCCCGCTGTCCTACTGCTGTGTTCCACCCGTTGTCCTACTGCTGTGTCCTACTGCTGTGTTCCACCCGCTGTCCTACTGCTGTGTTCCACCCGTTGTCCTACTGCTGTGTCCTACTGCTGTGTTCCCCCCGCTGTCCTACTGCTGTGTTCCACCCGTTGTCCTACTGCTGTGTTCCACCCGTTGTCCTACTGCTGTGTCCTACTTCTGTGTTCCACCCGCTGCTGTGTCCTACTGCTGTGCCCTACTGCTACCCTATTATAGTCTAATAATGAATAATCATAATAAATAATTAACGTTTTTCTAAAATGTATGTACTGTATTTGTTATGAATCCATATCCATATGTAACCTTGTCTCTAGATATGTAAGAGTAGGCTGACCCAAGTCTGCCATGGCCATGCCCCCTCTGTGACCTTCAACAATGACTTTATCAATGACTTCCTGGAAAAAAATGGAAGTAATCAATATTTGGTCCATTGTCATCTGACTCTTACTCTGTCTCAATGACTGTTCTCCTGAGTGGGCCCACACGATGCAGCCATCTTGTATGACAGTTGACCTTCGTAACATCTGAATGTAATGGGCGTAATATGTATTAATAATGTCTAATTCATATGTCATGGATTGATTATGGATGGATGGATATAGGTATGTTCAGTACCAGTCAAAAGTTTTAGAACACCTACTCATTCCAGGGTTTTTCTTTATTTTTACTATTTCTACATTGTAGAATAATAGTGAAAACATCGAAACTATGAAATAACACATGGAATCATGTAGTAACCAAAAGAGTGTTAAACAAATAAAAAATATACTTGAGATTTGAGATTCTTCAAAGTAGTCAGCCTTTGCCTTGATGACAGCTTTGCACACTTGGCATTCTCTCAACCAGGTTTGAGGTAGTCACCTGGAATGCATTTTAATTAACAGGTGTGCCTTGCTAAAAGTTAATTTCTGGAATTTCTTTCCGTCTTAATGCGTTTGAGCCAATCAGTTGTGTTGTGAGAAGGTAGGGGTGGTATACAGAAGATAGCCCTATTTGGTAAAAGACCAAGTCCATATTATGGCAAGTAGATCTCAAATAAGCAAAGAGAAATGACAGTCCATTATTACTTTAAGACATGAAGGTCAGTCAATCCGGAAAATTTCAAGAACTTTGAATGTTTCTTCAAGTGCAGTCGCAAAAACCATCAAGCGCTATGATGAAACTGGCTCTGATGAGGACCGCCACAGGAAAGGAAGACCAAGAGTTACCGCTACTGCAGAAGATAAGTTCATTAGTTACCAGCCTCAGAAATCAGCAACTAACTGCACCTCAGATTGCACCTCACAGAGTTCAAGTAACAGACGCCTCTCAACATCAGCTGTTCAGAGGAGACTGCGTCAATCAGGCCTTCATGGTCAAATTGCTGCCAAGAAACCACTACTAAAGGACACCAATAAGAAGAAGAGACGTGCTTGGGCCAAGAAACATGAGCAATTGACATTAGACAGGTGTAAATCTGTCCTTTGGTCTGATGAGTCCAAATGTGAGATTTTTGGTTCCAACCGCCGTGTCTTTGTGAGACGCAGAGTAGGTGAACAGATGATCTCCGCATGTGTGGTTCTCACTGTGAAGCATGGAGGAGGAGGTGTGATGGTGTGGGGTTGATTTGCTGGTGACACTGGTGATTTATTTAGAATTCAAGGCACACTTAACCAGCATGGCTATCACAGCATTCTGCAATGATACGCCATCCCATCTAGTTTGCATTTAGTGGGACTATCATTTGTTTTTCAACAGGACAATGACCCAACACACCTCCAGCCTGTGTAACGGCTATTTGACCAAGAAGTAGAGTGATGTAGTGCTGCATCAGATGACCTGGCCTCCACAATCACCCGACCTCAACCCAATTGAGATGGTTTGGGATGAGTTGGACTGCAGAGGGAAGGAAAAGCAGCCAACAAGTGCTCAGCATATGTGGGAACTCCTTCAAGACTGTTGGAAAAGCATTCCAGGTGACTACCTCATGAAGCTGGTTGAGAGAATGCAAAGCTGTCATTAAGGCAAAGGGTGACTACTTTGAAGAATCTAAAATCTGTTTAGATTTAATTTTTTTTGCACGTTTTTGGTTGCTATATGTGTTTTTTCATAGTTTTGATGTCTTCACTATTCTAAAATGTAGAAAATAGTTTTAAAAAATCAGAAAAACCTTGAATGACTAGGTGTGTTCAAACTTTTGACTGTTATTGTAGATAAACTGTGCAGCATTGAGAGAGTGGAACACTTTCTTTCCTGAAGATTTGGTCCATTCAGATCAATAATGCCTCGCACATCTCTGATTCAGAGGGGTTGGGTTAAATGCGAAAGACACACTTCAGTTGAGTACATTCAGTTGGACAACTGACTAGGTATCCCCCTTTCCCTTTCCTTTCTATACCTCCAGGATGAGTTCCCGGTGGTGGATGAGTTCCCGGGGGTGGATGAGTATCCTCCGGTGCTGAAGTGGAGGAGAAAACCCTCGGTGGTGTCCGTGTCCTCGTCCCTCCCTGACCTCCTGGGTAGCTCCACCGGTAGCCTGACTGCGGTGGACTCCTCCTTCCAGACAGACCAGCCTCTGGAAGGTGAGAAGGGAGGACAACCTAACCTGGACCAACATTGGTTTATGCTGTATTATTGCCAACACTTGTTTGGCATGAGAATGACCGTAGGGGTTTGCCAAGACGACACAAGCAGATCTGGGACCAGGCTAGAGACAACCTGTTTTTCGTGTATTTAATTTCACAAAGGACAGATGGCGAACACAGCATTTCTCATGAATAGCATAATATCATAACAGCCATGTCTATTGAGGCTATGCCACATGAGGTGAGCGCTGCGTTTTTTCTGGTGCATTAAGAGATTGGAGGTGTTCAGCTTTGTCGACTCCTGGCCGGAGTTAACCATTGATGTTAGCCGGCGGGGGCTTTGCCATCACATGTTTGCAGAATGTTCAAATCCCTAATTATGTGTAGGAGGGGAACTGGGAAGGGAGAGTTGTGTTTGGATGGGCACAACCCTCTTATGCATAACGGATTAAGCACCAAATTGAGATTTTAGCATGTAGAGACTTGCTCTGCCCTACTACTGTGTCCTGCTACTGTGTCCTGCTACTGTGCCCTGCTACTGTGTCAGATTACTGTACCCTACTACTGTAGGGTGGGGGGGGGGTGGGCATAAACGACTGTAAAAACACCAGCAAATCACCTCCATGTGATTTTATTTTGGGAAATCTGTTCCAAAGTATTCGCACGCATTAGATGTATTATATATAAACTAATTTAAGCAAGGTTTGAAATGATTATGTTTTAGTTAAATATTATACACTGCTCGAAAAAATAAAGGGAACACTTAAACAACACAATGTAACTCCAAGTCAATCACACTTCTGTGAAATCAAACTGTCCACTTAAGAAAAAGTGTTCCCTTTATTTTTTTGAGCAGTGTATATGTTTGGTCTTCTTGCAGTCAATTTGCGGTCTACAAATTATTAGTCATTTTTTCCCCATATTTCATATTTGTTTACGATGTGTTTACTATGATTTAACTGTCTGGGGTTGCATAAGAGTTGGAAAACCTGAGTGTAGATAGATCAAATAAAAACTTTGACCCACTTGCATACACACAATAGTTTTGCACAGCCAGATGTGGTCAAATATATATTAGTCTCCTTGCACTTTACAATGAATTGCAATGGAGCAGAATGTGGTTGAATGGCTCATTTTTCCCCGTAGGCACCTGCAACTTACCACAATATATTTGATGGCATCTGTAAGCAACAATACACTATCACCTACGTAGTCTATTAGATGGCTATATTAATGTGTCTATGTGCGTGTGTTGTAGACCGGGGCTTAGAGACAGAGAAGATCCTACTAACAGAGCCTGTTCCAGAGCTGGGCCCCATGGAATATCAGCTTCTCAAGTTCTTCATCATACTGTAACTATTTCCATGTCCCACAACTGGCTTCCTCACAGCAACAATCATATCATTAGGACCATCATTTACCTTGTGTTGTCGGATAAATATACATTCATTGGCAGCATTATGCTCAACATTTTTTGGTCCAAATTTTATCTGTGAAATAAAATCTGAACAAGGCCTAATTTAATATTCTAAAATGGATATGATCACAAAAATCCAGTTATACCGCCACCTAGTGTACACACACACTTGGTACATCCTAATGTCAAACCTTATTGTCCATTACTTCAGAATCATCCTCCTCATCCTGTCTTCCTGTTACCTGGCCTTCCGTGTCTGCAGCCTGGAGCAGCAGCTGTCCTTCCTCAACAACCCAACACGGCCCCCCCGAGAGAGGTGAGGTGGGGCCACACTTAACTTTAGCCAAGTGTGTGTGTAACTTTTGATATAATTGTTTTGTCATTCTGTTTTATAATACTGCTAATAATAATAGTAATAATAATTATTATAATAATAAACTGTTACGTTTATTAAATTAGGATTCCACCCTCAGAAAATCCTGTTCATAACTGTTATTCAAAATGTCACATTTTTGGAGGGAAAGCTATTTTACTGACAATTCTATTGTCTTTGGTCTCTTCCTCCTAGGTAAGTGCTGCTCGGCACTGTGATCCAATACCACTTGACTGTCTCCCTTTACGGACACATTCCTCTCTGTGACCACCTCCAGACTATGCAAACAGACTATTTATTTTTCAGGATTTTACTTCACTGTAGACTAGAAGAGGGCAAACCCCCAACTCCACCATTGTGGTGTAGGTAAAAGACAATGGCAGGTGAAAGACAATGGGCAGGCCGATTGAAGAGCCAGCAAACTACACTCAAACCAATTGTGGATGGACTGAAAAGCCCGGGATTGGTGGAAATGGCTGGGAGTCAGGACTGGGAAGGATTCTGATTGGTGGAGAGATTGGTCTGATGGTTTTTATTGAAGATTTCTGGCCATGTTCGCCAACATTAGTCAACTGTGTTTTTTCCCTCCCGTCAACTCAACCAGGAATGAACCACAGGACTTCAGAGAAAAGTCAAAACCATTCATCTTTCAGAAAAATATATAAATGGTACTTTCAAGGAAATGATTTGGATGCATTAACACACTGACAGTGGAAGAAGCCAATATCGTTGGCTTTACAGAATTTAAAAAAAAAAATGCCCATATGAGGATCAGTCCACTATTTCAAATGTTCATCATCATCAATGAGGTCTAACTACGTTGACATTCTAACAGGCATGTTATTCCTGATAAACGGTGCAATACAATTATGCAAAGTATCCAGCCTAGACTGACTTTTTAAATGTTGAAATATTGTTCTTTAACTCTGTTTGTGTTATCATGACACCACAGGTATACGTTTACCAAAGTGGGTAGGATGGTACTCTTTCATGTCTGAAAAATATTGTTCTTTAACTCTGTGTTATCATGACACCACAGGTATATGTTTACCAAAGTGGGTAGGATGGTACTCTTTCATGTCTGAAAAATATTGTTTAGTATAACAGCTTGTCTTTTGTTTTCATTTGTATAAATGTCAGTCGTGAGCTTTGTATTGTAAGCTACCTTTAGCCAGACACAATGTGTCACAGTGAGTGATCAGTCTTGTATCTAAATACTGAACACAGTCGTCTGAATGAGTAAACAATGAAGACATTGACTGAAGTGAAAAATAAGAAGATGATGTTTTCTCTGTAAACTTAAAAGTTTAATCTGCATTTCAGCCGGGAAGAAAACTAGCAACAGATTTCTAGTCCTTTTACTCAGTGTCTGAACAGATGCATTAGGAACAAACACTTCCCACTTTGAGTATTACAGTAATATTGTTGAGGAAACAGAGCTGCAGTGTGTACAGTATACTTTACTACCATAACCATTAGTATGACTTATCTGGTCTGTTTTGGGTCTAGACATATCTGCAACTATGTAATAGTGGTCACTGATCTTCAGTCAATGGTGAAAGAACAAACTGTCCCTGTAGACTCTGAGAACAGATGAACCCTGTAGCACTCCTGAACAACCCTTTACAAGACTACACTGTACAACCCAACTGTGACGGTTTCTAATAAACAGCCATTTGATCTTGAGATAGTGTCAACTTTTTGGAAAAGTCACCTGTCTTCGCCGACGCTAGTACCAAGAGGTACTTTATATGTCCACCTCTTTTAGGGGCCAGCAGCATACCACCCTGCATACCACTGCTGGCTTGCCTCTGAAGCTAACCAAGGTTGGTCCTGGTTGGTCCCTGGATGGGAGAACAGATGCTGCTGGAAGTAGTGTTGGAGGGCCAGTAGCAGGTTCACTTTTCTCTGGTCTAAAAAAAAAAATATCCCAATGCCTCAGGGCAGTGATTGGGGACATTGCCCTGTGTAGGGTGCTGTTTTTCGGATGGGATGTTAAAACGGTTTCCTGACTGGTCACTAAAGATTCCCCAGCCCATATTGTAAGAATAGGGGTGTTAACCCCAGTGTTCTGGCTAAATTCCCAATCTGACTTTCATACCATCATGGACACCTAATCATCCCCAGCTTCCAATTGGCTCATTCATCTCCCCTGTAATTTCCCCCAGGTCGTTGCTATTATCTGTGCATAGTCACTTTACCCTTACCTACACTACCGTTCAAAAGTTTGGGGTCACTTAGAAATGTCCTTGCTTTTGAAAGAAAAGCCTATTTTTTTGTCCATTAAAATAACATAAAATTGATCAGAAATACAGTGTAGACATTGTTAATGTTGTAAATGACTATTGTAGCTGGAAACGGCAGATTTTTTAAAAATTATAATAATAATGTAATATCTACGCCGGCGTACAGAGGTCCATTATCAGCAACCATCACTCCTGTGTTCCAATGGCACGCTGTGTTAGCTAATCCAAGTTAATCATTTTAAAAGGCTAATTGATCATTAGAAAACCCTTTTGCTGTTATGTTAGCACAGCGAGAAAACTGTTGTTCTGATTAAAGAAGCAATAAAACTGGACTTCTTTAGACTCGTTGAGTATCTGGAGCATCAGCATTTGTGGGTTCGATTACAGGCTTAAAATGTCCAGAAACAAAGACCTTTCTTCTGAAACTCATCAGTCTATTCTTGTTCTAAGAAATGAAGGCTATTCCATGCAAGAAACTGAAGATCTCGTACAACGCTGTGTACTACTCCCTTCACAGAACAGCGCAAACTGGCTCTAACCAGAATAGAAAGAGGAGTGGGAGGTCCCGGTGCACAACTGAGCAAGAGGACAAGTAAATTAGAGTGTCTAGTTTGAGAAACAGACACCTCACAAGTCCTCAACTGGCAGCTTCATTAAATAGTACCCGCAAAACACCAGTCTCAATGTCAACAGTGAAGAGGCGACTCCGGGATGCTGGCCTTCTAGGCAGAGTTGCAAAGAAAAATACATATCTCAGACTGGCCAATAAAAAGAAAAGATTAAGATGGGCAAAAGAACACACACTGGACAGAGAAACTCTTGATGTCATTTTAATGGACAATTAAAAAAAAATAATCTTTCAAAAACAAGGACGTTTCTAAGTGACCCCAAACTTTTAAATGGTAGTGTACATGTACAAATGACCTCGACTAACCTGTACTCCCGCACATTGACTCGGCACCGGTACCCCCTGTATGTAGCATCATTACTGTTATTTTATTGTGTACATTTTTTACATTAGTTTATTATTTAGTATATATTTCCTTAACTCTACAGTCGTGGCCAAAAGTTTTGAGAATGACACAAATATACATATTCCCAAAGTCAGCTGCCTCAGTTTGTATGATGGCAATTTGCATATACTCCAGAATGTTATGAAGAGTGCTCAGATGAATTGCAATTAATTGCAAAGTCCCTCTTTGCATGCAAATGAACTGAATCCCCAAAAAACATTTCCACTGCATTTCAGCCCTGCCACAAACATCATGTCAGTGATTCTCTCGTTAACACAGGTGTGAGTGTTGACGAGGACAAGGCTGGAGATCACTCTGTCATGCTGATTGAGTTCGAATAACAGACTGGAAGCTTCAAAAGGAGGGTGGTGCTTGGAATCATTGTTCTTCCTCTGTCAATTATGGTTACCTTCAAGGAAACACGTGCAGTCATCATTGCTTTGCACAAAAAGGCCTTCACAGGCAAGGATATTGCTACCAGTACGATTGCACCTAAATCAACCATTTATCGGCTCATCAAGAACTTCAAGGAGAGCGGTTCAATTGTTGTGAAGAAGGCTTCAGGGCGCCCAAGAAAGTCCAGCAAGCGCCAGGACCGTCTCCTAAAGTTGATTCAGCTGCAGGATCGGGGCACCACCAGTACAAAGCTTGCTCAGGAATGGCAGCAGGCAGGTGTGAGTGCATCTGCACGTACAGTGAGGCGAAGACTTTTGGAGTCTTCATCACACTTTATGCAGTAATTTTTAATTGTTTTTACTCCTAAAACACTTTTGAGGGAACCTCAGGATCATTTTATTTAACTTTTATTTTACCAGGTAAGTTGACTGAGAACACATTCTCATTTAAATCAAAACAAATGTTATTTGTCACATGCACCGAATACAACACAAGGTGAGTCAAAAAATGTATTATATGCTGCTGCATAAATGACGTAATATGCAAGGGAGAAATGTACACTGTAGCTAAGAAAGACATATACTAAGTGTATGTTGTGTAGTAAGCTGTTAGTAGCCCTTGTGTCTCACCTTTTATAATTTGGTCTATTTTCACCAACATGGTATTGTAAACACATAACGTTAGTAGTTGTGGTGCTTGGCTTGAACGTGCAAATTCAGCACACACAACATTCTATAATACAATTGCGTTATTTGACGTGTCAAATTAAAAGCTTATTTAACACGTCAAATAGTGTTAACGGCATTCAACAGCATTCAATGTGCCTCACCCTAATAATTTGGTCTATTTCCACCTCTTAATTTCGCCTACAACAGCAGACGAAATTAAGAGGTTCTAACTTGGTGGTGCACAAATAGCCTATAACCTGTTTTAGAGAAATGTAATCATTGAACATTGTAAGAGCTGTCATTGTCTGTTAATGTGCCCCCTTCATTTATCCTACGGTTCTGAAGTGTACAGGGAGAATACTGTAAGAACGACCCACGTTCTGAATTCTGTCGCTGTACATTTCAAAAGTGCTGAACAAATAGTTAAATGGACTACGTCTGTCGTCGCTTGCTCATTTATGTCTTAATCGAAATTATGGATTGCCTCTTATCCCCTTGTACAAATTATGGCATATTTCAATTGTCAGTAGAAACCACATTTGTTTAAGCAAGTCTGCCATTTCAGCTTATTATTTTTTTAAGGCAGTAAATGAGGTTGAATGAACTGTTTCGCTGCCAGACAAGACTCTGCTGAAAGCCAGGTTTAGCAGTGGTAAGGTGTTGTTGGGACTCTGCTGTTGGGACAGCTTTATGTAGGCCCTAACAGTTTGTGGGCACCGTTTGTCACCATTATAGTGCAATTAATGTATTGCTTAGTGTTGTGTCGTGGCTTTGCTGGCATGCATCCCACTTTTTTTTGTTTGCCCCACCACGATTTACATGCTAAAATCTCCACTGGTTATACTGTACCAGTGGTGAGCAGTAATTTTGTCTCGAGGGTCACATCGGGATTTCAAAATTCAGCGGAGTTATTTGAAAATGAATAGGTCCATTATGATTTATACATACATATATCTAGTTTTAGACGTTCAAACTGCAATTTCAACCAAATGTTACCGTGTTGCATCTATTTTGATTCAATGCAATTTCATCTTTGAAGACTGCCAATAATAAGCCATTGTCAACTTCCTATCTATGGTTATTTTGGTCACCGCTCACTGTCACACTATGTTTACATATTATTGATTCAGTATAGAAAATTAGTTTTTTTTCCAAAGCAACTGGGACCATGTAAATAAATAATTTTTAGATTACTAATTTGGAATCCACCTGTGGCACCTGTGTGTCCATAAAAGTATGTGTGCAACCTGGCACACTTGAAAGGGTACCTTTAAGGCCCTTCACATGTTCCTAGCCTTCACCATAGAAATGTAACTACCATGGTAATTTGGAATGTCGAGTCAATTAGCATTATGATGAATGTAGTCGTCATTCTACGACGACGTTTTATAAAGTGGAGGACCGACCACGTGCTTCTTTTGATCCTAAAACGAATAAAATCGTCGCAAAATTGTAGGACTAGACCCTCCCGCAGCTGAGAGGTTTACGGTATTATAATACATGCAGCCTAGATCAGTTTAGAATGGTTCGATCTTGAAATTATCCTATAAACATTGTACTTTTAAACTAAAAGCCTATCTTCCCGTGTCTACTGTCACAACTATAGGAAACGTTTGGATCAAGAAATGACTGTAGATGTATGCTGCAAATGAGCGCAAACTTAACCATAATGGTACAATGCATCATCTGACTTGACGATTGATGATGGAATGTGTCACTGTTTTCAATAAATATATTGTTTTAATATATTTATTTATTAGGGACAGATACAATTAAAACGTTTTAATAATTGTATCTATTACTAACATATTAGGCTATTATTTTTATTATCTCAAATCTATTACTAACTCTACCGCCTAAAACTCTTACAGCCTAAAAAACCTATCTACTAATATAAAGTCGTAACAGTTTTAGTTAAAAGCCCATCTTTTATTTAAGCAGACTTTAACACCTCTACACTACCAGGGGTCGGGAGGGAGAACCCGGAGGGGGCGGATAGGTCAGGTAGGGTCTACCCGTCCTGTCTAACGCCTCCTGCGGCCTCCTCTCCTGCGACGTCGGGACACCCTGGGGCGGCGGCGTCTGCGGACAGGTCGTCTGGAGGAGGATCTGCGTCTTCTGGGCATTGTTATTGATGGATAAGACTTTGAGACGGGCCGTGTTCCCTTTTATAGGGCTCGAGTGATGTCATTATGGGATAAATGATGATGCAATAATTATTAATGACAGTTTAAATTTAGAAAACTTGTGAATTCTGTGACGTCATAGTAGCAGTGGCAGGATGATGCAATAATTATATTTTTATTTAGTAATGTTAAATAGTGATCTGTTTCTTTGGCCAACCCAATGAACCATGGTAGAAATAATCAATCAGGTCTTTATTTAAAGGTGATTTGGAATGTTGTAGGAGATCCTACTGCAGCATAGAATGCTTAGCATATTATAATACAGATAGGCTATCATACTACAGTAAAACACCTTTTCAGTGATTATGCCAAAATAGAACAGAGGATTTAAGGAGAGTCTCTATTTAATCATCCATTTCCTGCAGTCAAATAACCTAGTAGCCTCATGGGTGGAATGATATTAATATTTTTCATAATTTCTTAATTAATGAACATTATTTCAAAAAAGCTGCCGAAAATCCGGTGGTAGGAGAACACTGCCCTACCCTGTGCTTTGACCTCTTTCTCCCCTCTCTCTCCAGATGAAATCTCGCGTCTTGTGACGGCCGGCCGCCCAGCAACCTGCCCGCTTGACCCTATCCCCTCCTCTCTTCTCCAGACCATTTCCGGAGACCTTCTCCCTTACCTCACCTCGCTCATCAACTCATCCTTGACCGCTGGCTACGTCCCTTCCGTCTTCAAGAGAGCGAGAGTTGCACCCCTTCTGAAAAAACCTACACTCGATCCCTATGATGTCAACAACTACAGACCAGTATCCCTTCTTTCTTTTCTCTCCAAAACTCTTGAACGTGCCGTCCTTGGCCAGCTCTCCTGCTATTACATTTACATTTAAGTCATTTAGCAGACGCTCTTATCCAGAGCGACTTACAAATTGGTGCATTCACCTAATGACATCCAGTGGAACAGCCACTTTACAATAGTGCATCTAAATCTTTTAAGGGGGGGCAGAAGGATTGCTTTATCCTATCCTAGGTATTCCTTGAAGAGGTGGGGTTTCAGGTGTCTCCGGAAGGTGGTGATTGACTCCGCTGTCCTGGCGTCGTGAGGGAGTTTGTTCCACCATTGGGGTGCCAGAGCAGCGAACAGTTTTGACTGGGCTGAGCGGGAACTGTACTTCCTCAGTGGTAGGGAGGCGAGCAGGCCAGAGGTGGATGAACGCAGTGCCCTTGTTTGGGTGTAGGGCCTGATCAGAGCCTGAAGGTACTGAGGTGCCGTTCCCCTCACAGCTCCGTAGGCAAGCACCATGGTCTTGTAGCGGATGCGAGCTTCAACTGGAAGCCAGTGGAGAGAGCGGAGGAGCGGGGTGACGTGAGAGAACTTGGGAAGGTTGAACACCAGACGGGCTGCGGCGTTCTGGATGAGTTGTAGGGGTTTAATGGCACAGGCAGGGAGCCCAGCCAACAGCGAGTTGCAGTAATCCAGACGGGAGATGACAAGTGCCTGGATTAGGACCTGCGCCGCTTCCTGTGTGAGGCAGGGTCGTACTCTGCGGATGTTGTAGAGCATGAACCTACAGGAACGGGCCACCGCCTTGATGTTGGTGGAGAACGACAGGGTGTTGTCCAGGATCACGCCAAGGTTCTTAGCGCTCTGGGAGGAGGACACAATGGAGTTGTCAACCGTGATGGCGAGATCATGGAACGGACAGTCCTTCCCCGGGAGGAAGAGCAGCTCCGTCTTGCCGAGGTTCAGCTTGAGGTGGTGATCCGTCATCCACACTGATATGTCTGCCAGACATGCAGAGATGCGATTCGCCACCTGGTCATCAGAAGGGGGAAAGGAGAAGATTAATTGTGTGTCGTCTGCATAGCAATGATAGGAGAGACCATGTGAGGTTATGACAGAGCCAAGTGACTTGGTGTACAGCGAGAATAGGAGAGGGCCTAGAACAGAGCCCTGGGGGACACCAGTGGTGAGAGCGCGTGGTGAGGAGACAGATTCTCGCCACGTCACCTGGTAGGAGCGACCTGTCAGGTAGGACGCAATCCAAGCGTGGGCCGCGCCGGAGATGCCCAACTCGGAGAGGGTGGAGAGGAGGATCTGATGGTTCACAGTATCGAAGGCAGCCGATAGGTCTAGAAGGATGAGAGCAGAGGAGAGAGAGTTAGCTTTAGCAGTGCGGAGCGCCTCCGTGATACAGAGAAGAGCAGTCTCAGTTGAGTGACTAGTCTTGAAACCTGACTGATTTGGATCAAGAAGGTCATTCTGAGAGAGATAGCAGGAGAGCTGGCCAAGGACGGCACGTTCAAGAGTTTTGGAGAGAAAAGAAAGAAGGGATACTGGTCTGTAGTTGTTGACATCGGAGGGATCGAGTGTAGGTTTTTTCAGAAGGGGTGCAACTCTCGCTCTCTTGAAGACGGAAGGGACGTAGCCAGCGGTCAAGGATGAGTTGATGAGCGAGGTGAGGTAAGGTAGAAGGTCTCCGGAAATGGTCTGGAGAAGAGAGGAGGGGATAGGGTCAAGCGGGCAGGTTGTTGGGCGGCCGGCCGTCACAAGACGCGAGATTTCATCTGGGGAGAGAGGGGAGAAAGAGGTCAGAGCACAGGGTAGGGCAGTGTGAGCAGAACCAGCGGTGTCGTTTGACTTAGCAAACGAGGATCGGATGTCGTCGACCTTCTTTTCAAAATGGTTGACGAAGTCGTCTGCAGAGAGGGAGGAGGGGGGGGGAGGGGGAGGAGGATTCAGGAGGGAGGAGAAGGTGGCAAAGAGCTTCCTAGGGTTAGAGGCAGATGCTTGGAATTTAGAGTGGTAGAAAGTGGCTTTAGCAGCAGAGACTGAAGAGGAAAATGTAGAGAGAAGGGAGTGAAAGGATGCCAGGTCCGCAGGGAGGCGAGTTTTCCTCCATTTCCGCTCGGCTGCCCGGAGCCCTGTTCTGTGAGCTCGCAATGAGTCGTCGAGCCACGGAGCGGGATGGGAGGACCGAGCCGGCCTGGAGGATAGGGGACATAGAGAGTCAAAGGATGCAGAAAGGGAGGAGAGGAGGGTTGAGGAGGCAGAATCAGGAGATAGGTTGGAGAAGGTTTGGGCAGAGGGAAGAGATGATAGGATGGAAGAGGAGAGAGTAGCGGGGGAGAGAGAGCGGAGGTTGGGACGGCGCGATACCATCCGAGTAGGGGCAGTGTGGGAAGTGTTGGATGAGAGCGAGAGGGAAAAGGATACAAGGTAGTGGTCGGAGACTTGGAGGGGAGTTGCAATGAGGTTAGTGGAAGAACAGCATCTAGTAAAGATGAGGTCAAGCGTATTGCCTGCCTTGTGAGTAGGGGGGGAGGGTGAGAGGGTGAGGTCAAAAGAGGAGAGGAGTGGAAAGAAGGAGGCAGAGAGGAATGAGTCAAAGGTAGACATGGGGAGGTTAAAGTCACCCAGAACTGTGAGAGGTGAGCCGTCCTCAGGAAAGGAGCTTATCAAGGCATCAAGCTCATTGATGAACTCTCCAAGGGAACCTGGAGGGCGATAAATGATAAGGATGTTAAGCTTGAAAGGGCTGGTAACTGTGACAGCATGGAATTCAAAGGAGGCGATAGACAGATGGGTAAGGGGAGAAAGAGAGAATGACCACTTGGGAGAGATGAGGATCCCGGTGCCACCACCCCGCTGACCAGAAGGTCTCGGGGTGTGCGAGAACACGTGGGCAGACGAAGAGAGAGCAGTGGGAGTAGCAGTGTTATCTGTGGTGAGCCATGTTTCCGTCAGTGCCAGGAAGTCGAGGGACTGGAGGGACGCATAGGCTGAGATGAGCTCTGCCTTGTTGGCCGCAGATCGGCAGTTCCAGAGGAAACCGGAGACCTGGAACTCCACGTGGGTCGTGCGGGCTGGGACCACCAGGTTAGGGTGGGCGCGGCCACGCGGTGTGAAGCGTTTGTATGGTCTGTGCAGAGAGGAGAGAACAGGGATAGACAGACACATGGTTGACAGGCTACAGAAGAGGCTACGCTAATGCAAAGGAGATTAGAATGACAAGTGGGCTACACGTCTCGAATGTTCAGAAAGTTAAGCTTACGTTGCAAAAAATAAAAATAAAATACAAGATCTTATTGACTAAAATGATATAGTACTGCTGGCTGGTGAAGTAGCCTGGCTAGCAGTGGCTACGTTGTTGAAAGTGAAGCTGGCTAGGTAACCTCGACAATTTCACTAAATTTCTCTAAACTACACAATTATCATGGATACAAGGACAGCAAAGACAACTAGCTAACACTACGCTAATCAAGTCGTTCCGTTGTAATGTAAGTTACTACGGTGCTGCTATTCGGTAGAAGTTGGCTAGCTAGCAGTGTTGGCTAGGTAGGAGGACGGCAGCGCGGCAGGCGAAAAATAGCTGGCTAGCTAACCGATAATTACTCAAAGCTACACAATTATCTTAGATACAAAGATGGCAAAGAAAACTATGTAGCTAGCTAACACTACACAAGTCAAGTCGTTCCGTTGTAATGTAATCGTTTCTACAGTGCTGCTAATCGGTGGCTAGCTGGCTAGCTAGCAGGGTTGACTACGTTACGTTGCGTTACGTTAGGGCGAGAATACCTGGCTAGCGAACCTCAGCGAACCTTGATAACTACACAATTATGCTATCTCTCTCAGAATGACCTTCTTGATCCAAATCAGTCAGGTTTCAAGACTAGTCATTCAACTGAGACTGCTCTTCTCTGTGTCACGGAGGCGCTCCGCACTGCTAAAGCTAACTCTCTCTCCTCTGCTCTCATCCTTCAAGACCTATCGGCTGCCTTTGATACTGTGAACCATCAGATCCTCCTCTCCACCCTCTCCGAGTTGGGCATCTCCGGCGCAGCCCACGCTTGGATAGCGTCCTTCCTGACAGGTCGCTCCTACCAGGTGGCGTGGCGAGAATCTGTCTCCGCACCACGTGCTCTCACCACTGGTGTCCCCCAGGGCTCTGTTCTAGGCCCTCTCCTATTCTCGCTATACACCAAGTCACTTGGCTCTGTCATATCCTCACATGGTCTTTCCTATCATTGCTATGCAGACGACACACAATTAATCTTCTCCTTTCCCCCTTCTGATGACCAGGTGGCGAATCGAATCTCTGCATGTCTGGAAGACATATCAGTGTGGACGACGGATCACCACCTCAAGCTGAACCTCGGCAAGACGGAGCTGCTCTTCCTCCCGGGGAAGGACTGCCCGTTCCATGATCTCGCCATCACGGTTGACAACTCCATTGTGTCCTCCTCCCAGAGCGCTAAGAACCTTGGCGTGATCCTGGACAACACCCTGTCGTTCTCAACTAACATCAAGGCGGTGGCCCGTTCCTGTAGGTTCATGCTCTACAACATCCGCAGAGTACGACCCTGCCTCACACAGGAAGCGGCGCAGGTCCTAATCCAGGCACTTGTCATCTCCCGTCTGGATTACTGCAACTCGCTGTTGGCTGGGCTCCCTGCCTGTGCCATTAAACCCCTACAACTCATCCAGAACGCCGCAGCCCGTCTGGTGTTCAACCTTCCCAAGTTCTCTCACGTCACCCCGCTCCTCCGCTCTCTCCACTGGCTTCCAGTTGAAGCTCGCATCCGCTACAAGACCATGGTGCTTGCCTACGGAGCTGTGAGGGGAATGGCACCTCCGTACCTTCAGGCTCTGATCAGGCCCTACACCCAAACAAGGGCACTGCGTTCATCCACCTCTGGCCTGCTCGCCTCCCTACCTCTGAGGAAGTACACTTCCGGCTCAGCCCAGTCAAAATTGTTCGTTGCTCTGGCACTCCAATGGTGGAACAAACTCCCTCACGACGCCAGGTCAGCGGAGTCAATCACCACCTTCCGGAGACACCTGAAACCCCACCTCTTTAAGGAATACCTAGGATAGGATAAAGTAATCCTTCTACCCCCCCCCCCTTAAAAGATTTAGATGCACGATTGTAAAGTGGTTGGTCCACTGGATATCATAAGGTGAATGCACCAATTTGTAAGTCGCTCTGGATAAGAGCGTCTGCTAAATGATTTAAATGTAAATGTAGCAGCATACAAGACATTTTTGGACTCACCTTGGCTTGTGATGTGCTCACTTACCATGAAGGTGGCGCGGCGGTTTAGTCATCAAACTTTGTCATCAAAGTGTGTCATTCTCTGGATTTCTGGTGGGAACTCAGAGAAAACAGCCAGCCACTCCATTGAATAGCAGGCTACTGGTTGCTTTGCAATGCTTGCAGTTAGCTGCTGATTCCTTCCAAATGACTCATTGTTAAATTTGCGATTTCCACCTTGTTGTGTAATCTTTATGTACAATGGCCGATGAGCACCGATATACGTTTGTCTATAATTTCTCTTGACTGCTAGCTAAGACTTTGAAGTAAGACGTTGACATGATCAGTCCAATCATAGCTACTACTGATATAACGTCTTTTGACTTCATTTTATCTTTGGCCAATGACCTCTAGAGCCTTATTGGAAGCGCACTTCTAATATAACTCTATGGCAGGACCCAAAGGGCTGATATTTTGGATGTCTTACTTAGGACATAAACTTTGCAATGACATAGCGTCAGAACACTGAGCCAATCACGGCGAAATGCTCCTATTTTTTGCTGGCTCGCCCCACAACCACGGAAAGCACTGAGCTAGACTGAAACACCTGCCTTTTGAACAGGATAGATAATAGACAGTAGTAGAAGTGTGTGTGTGTGTGTGTGTGTGTGTGCATGTTATGTGTGTAGGCGTACAGTAGTGTGTGTGTGTATTCCAGACTTGGTACCGCTTGCCTTGCGGTAGTGGAGAGAACAGCCTTTGAGTGGCTGGAGTTTTTGACAATTTTATAAAATAAGTAAAACCATATATTTATTTGAGGTTTCCTCAAAATGGTTTTAGGAATCATTTTTTTAATTTTTTTTACCGCATGAAATGTGATTAAAGAAAGCAGCGAAATAAAGCGACAACGGCAAAAAATGTAGAATCCACAATTCCACGTTCTGCCTGGAAAAAGCTGCAGTTATTTTTCTGATCACAAGATGGAAGCACAGACCTGAAACCCAACCATTTGTGATTTCCAAATTGTTCCTTTGCCCCATAGGTTGTTATACTGTACCTGGTGAGCAATAATTTTGTCTCGGGCCACATCGGGATTTCAAAATTCAACATAGGGCCGCACATTTTTTTTTTTTTTACATTCAGCTGAGGGACAAAAAAATAAATAAATACAAAACATAGTAGTTTATAAAGTGGTCAGTGGCATGTAACTGGAGAGGAACACGCACTTCTTTTGGTCCCTTCTTTTGGTCCTAAAAACTAAGAAAATCGGCGCAAAATTGTAAGAGTAGACTCTCCCCCAGCTGGAGAGGTTTACGGTATTATAATACAGCCTAATACATTTACCGTTTAGAATGGTTCCATCTTGGAACTATCCTATAATCGGTATAAATACTTTTAAACTAATAAGCCTATCTATCTAATAATGTATATTATCGTGTTTATTCGGTTCCTTAGTTGTCTGTCAATGTTGTGCAATGTTATAGCTATAGGAAACGCTTAAGGATGAATGATTTGCCGTTTATAATACTTAGAATCCAACCGTTGGATAAAAAATGGCTGTAGATTTATGCTCCAAATCAACGCAAATTTAACCCTACTGGGGCAATGCAGCATCTGACTTGACGGTTGATAAGACTGAATGTCTCAATAATGTTTTAAATAAAAGCATTGTTTGAATAATGTTTTAAATAAAAACATTGTTTGAATGTATTTATTTATTTGTTAGGGACAGACACCGTTATTCAAATATCTATGATTAACTCTACTGCCTAAATCTTAGAGCCCCAAAAAAAACACCATCTAATAATATAAAGAAAGTCGTAGCAGTTTTAGTTAAAAGCCCATCTTTTATTTAAGCAGACTTTAACACCTCTACACTACCAGGGGTCGGGAGGGAGAACCCGGAGGGGCGGATAGGTCAGGCAGGTTCTACCCGTCCTGTCTAACGCCTCCTGCGGCCTCCTCTCCTGCGACGACGTCGGGACACCCTGGGGCGGCGGCGCCTGCGGACAGGTCGTCTGGAGGATCTGCGTCTTCTGGGCATTGTGATTGATGGATAAGACTTTTAGACGGGCCGTGTTCCCTTTTATAGGGCTGGAGGGGGGCTGGAGTGATGTCATTATGGGATAAATGATGATGCAATAATTATTAATGACAGTTTAAATTGAGAAAACTTGTGAATTCTGTGACGGCATAGTAGTAGTGGCAGTATGACGCAATAGTGATATTTTTATATGTAAATCGTGATCTGTGTCTTTGGCCAACCCAATGAACCCTGGTAGAAAAAAAGGTCTTTACTAAATGGTTATTTGGAATGTTGTAGGAGGGGATCCTACCGCAGCATAGAGTGCTTAGCATGTTATAATACAGATATGCTACCTTACTACATACAGTAAAACATCTTCCATAGGTTATGCCAAACTAGAACAGAGGATTTAAGGAAATTCTCTGTTTAATGTCCTCTACTATTAACATTGACATGTCTGGCATATAATCAATTAGAAAGTGAAACTACTGAAAATGTTTATTACAACCAACCTCTCAACTACTGAGTAGGCTCTCTCATTAAATCTCTTATCCATTTGATACTGTATATCAGCGGTCAGTTGAATCAGCTTCTTTCAGCTAAACTGTTCAGAAAGTCTGTGTAGCTACACGCTTAGATAAAAAGGTGTTATCTAGAACCTAAAAGGGTCCTTTGGCTGTTCCCATGGGAGAACCCTTTTAAGTTCCCTTTCTGGTTCCATGTAGAACCCTTTCCACAGAGAGCTCTTCATGGAATTCAAAAGGATTCTACCTGGAACCAAAAAGGGTTTTACCTGGAACCAAAAAGGGTTATTCTATGGGGACAGCTGAAGAACCCTTTTTCTTGAGTGTACTGAAACTAACCTCTCAGAGTCAGATTGTTGTGATGTCTTTGTAATTCCATTGTGACACAATATAGTACCAAAGTATAAGTCATAATACCCATAAAACCTAGAGGTCAAACAGGGAAATGGTTCCAATAGTTTTCACACCATTCATTTTTCCCATAGGGGATTTTAGAAATGCTTAAAATAAGGGCTATGCTTCATGTATGATTACACTGTGGGGATTTTTTGTTAACTGTGTAAATCTCTAGGACAAGGTGACTGTTATCAATATATTCACCTGTATTTTCCCCCCAAAAATTAAATGCTAATTAGCTGCTAATGTGGCTATCATAAAGAACTAGAAATACCGTAATGATCTGGACGAGACTGTAGAATTAAATCAAACTTTATTTGTCGAAGGCGCCGAAGTGTAGACCTTACCGTGAAATGCTTACTTACAAGCCCTTCACCAACAGTGCAGTTCAAGAAGAGTTAAAAAAAGATTTACCAAATAAACGAAAGGGAAAAATAATAAAAGTAACACAATGTAATCCAGTGGCCATTTGATTAATTGTTCAGCAGTCTTATGGCTTGGGAGGGCCTTTAGGTCCTAGACTTGGCGCTCCGGTACCGCTTTTTCCACATTTTGTTACGTTACATCCTTATTCTAAAACTAATTCAATTGTTTTTTCTCCCCTCAGCAATCTACACATAATACCCCATAATGACAAAGCAAAAACTGGTAAAACGTTTTTTTGATCACATTTACATTTACTCAGTACTTTGTTGAAGCACCTTTGGCAGCGATTACAGCCTTGAGTCTTCTTGGGTATGACGCTTCAAGCTTGGCACACCTGTATATGGGAGGGTTCTCCCATTTTTCTCTGCAGATCCTCTCAAGCTCTGTCAGGTTGGCTGGGGAGCGTCGCTGCACAGCTATTTTCAGGTCTCTCCAGAGATGTTCCATCGGGTTCAAGTCCATGCTCTGGCTGGGCCACTCAAGGACATTCAGAGATTTTTCCCAAAGCCACTCCTGCATTGTCTTGGCTGTGTCCTTAGGGTCATTGTCCTGTTGGAAGGTGAACCTTCGCCCCAGTCTGAGGTCCTGAGCACTCTGGAGCAGGTTTTCATCAAGGATATATCTGTACTTTGCTCCGTTCTCATTTCCCTCGATTCTGACTAGTCTCCCAGTCTCTGCAGCTGAAAAACATCCCCACAGCATGATGCTGCCACCACCATGCATCACCGTAGGGATGGTGCCAGGTTTCCTCCAGACGTGCCGCTTGGCATTCAGGCCAAAGAGCAGTCTTGGTTTCATCAGACCAATGAATCTTGTTACTCATGGTCTGAGAGTCCTTTAGGTGCCCTTTGGCAAACTCCAAGCAGGCTGTAATGTGCCTTTTACTGAGGAAGGGCTTCCGTCTGGCCACTTTACCATAAAGGCCTGATTGGTGGAGTGCTGCAGAGATGGTTGTCTTTCTGCAAGGTTCTCCCATCTCCACAGAGGAACTCTGGAGCTCTGTCAGAGCGACCATCGGGTTCTGGGTCAACTTCCTGACCAAGGCCCTTCTCCCCCGATTGCTCAGTTTAGCCTGGCAGCCAGCTCTAGGAAGAGTCTTGGTGGTTCCAAACTTCTTCCATTTAAGAATGATGGAGGCCACTGTGTATTTGGGGTTCCTTCAATGCTGTACCCTTCGCCAGATCTGTGCCTCAACAAAATCCTGTCTCGCAGCTCTACAGACAATCCCTTCAACCTCATGGCTTGGTTTTTGCTCTGACATGCACTGTCAACTGTGGGACCTTATTGTAACGGGTGTCCTCCTCTTCGGAAGAAGAGGAGGAGTAGGGATTGGACCAAAGCGCAGAGTGATAGTTTGACATAACAAAGTTTATTAAAGTAAAGACAAAAAACCAAAAACACTTCAACAAACTACAAAATAACAAAACGACGTAGACAGACCTGAACATGGAACTTACATAAATACACGGACTGCGGGACGGCAGCTCCGGACTGAGGGACGGCAGCTCCGGACTGGATGGCGGATCCTGGCTGGCTGGCTCTGGCGGATCCTGGCTGGCTGGCTCTGGTGGATCCTGGCTGGATGACGGCTCTGGCTGGTCATGGCTGGATGACGGCTCTGGCTGGTCATGGCTGGATGACGGCTCTGGCTGGTCATGGCTGGATGACGGCTCTGGCTGGTCATGGCTGGATGACGGCTCTGGCTGGTCATGGCTGGATGACGGCTCTGGCTGGTCATGGCTGGATGACGGCTCTGGCTGGTCATGTCTGGCGGAAGGCTCTGGCTGATCCTGTCTGACGGAAGGCTCTGGCTGATCCTGTCTGACGGAAGGCTCTGGCTGATCCTGTCTGGCGGAAGGCTCTGGCTGATCCTGTCTGGCGGAAGGCTCTAGCGGCTCCTGTCTGGCGGAAGGCTCTAGCGGCTCTAGCGGCTTGGCAGACGGACAGTTCAGACGGCGTTGGGCAGACGGGCAGTTCAGGCGCCGCTGGGCAGACGGGCAGTTCAGGCGCCGCTGGGCAGACGGGCAGTTCAGGCGCCGCTGGGCAGACGGCAGACTCTGGCCGGCTGAGACGCACTGTAGGCCTGCTGCATGGTGCCGGAACTGGAGGTACCGGGCTAAGGACACGCACCTTCAGGCTAGTGCGGGGAACAACAACAGGGCACACTGAACTCTCAAGGCGTACTATAGGCCTGGTGCGTGGTACCGGCACTGGTGGTACCGGGCTGAGGGCACGCACATCAGGGCGAGTACGGGGAGAAGGAACAGTGCGTACAGGGCTCTGGAGACGCACAGGAGGCTTGGTGCGTGGTGTAGGCACAGGTGGTACTGGGCTGGAGCGGGGAGGTGGCGCCGGAAATACCGGACCGTGCAGGCGTACTGGCTCCCTTGAGCACTGAGCCTGCCCAACCTTACCTGGTTGTATGCTCCCCGTCGCTCGACCAGTGCGGGGAGGTGGAATAACCCGCACCGGGCTATGTAGGCGAACCGGGGACACCATGCGTAAGGCTGTTGCCATGTAAGCCTGCCCGAGGAGACGTACTGGTGGCCAGATATGGAGGCCCGGCTTCATGACATCCGGCTCAATACTCAATCTAGCCCTGCCAGTGCGGGGAGGTGGAATAACCCGCACCGGGCTATGCACATGTACAGGAGACACCATGCGCTCTACTGCGTAACACGGTGTCTGCCCGTACTCTCGCTCTCCACGGTAAGTACAGGGAGTAGGCGCAGGTCTCCTACCTGACTTCGCCACTCTCCCTCTTAACCCCCCCCCCCCAAGACATTTTTGGGGTTTACTCACAGGCTTCCTACTGCGTCGTCGTGCTGCCTCCATTCGCCGGTATCCCTCCTCGCACTGTGCCAGAGAATCCCAGGCGGGCTCCGGCACTCGCCCTGGGTTGATCGCCCACCTGTCGATCTCCTCCCACGTAGTGTAGCCCAGATCCTTTTCCTGCTTCCGAGCTAGCTCCTCGAAACGCCGCCTCTCTGCTTTCGCTGCCTCCAGCTCAGCTTTGGGGCGGCGATATTCTCCTGGTTGAGCCCAGGGTCCCTTTCCGTCCAATATTTCCTCCCAAGTCCACAAGTCCTGGTTCTTTGGCCGCTGCTGCTGGTTCCTCTCACGCTGCTTGCTCCATGGTTGGTGGGTGATTCTGTAACGGGTGTCCTCCTCCTCTTCGGAAGAAGAGGAGGAGTAGGGATTGGACCAAAGCGCAGAGTGATAGTTTGACATAACGAAGTTTATTAAAGTAAAGACGAAAAACCGAAAACACTTCAACAAACTACAAAATAACAAAACGACGTAGACAGACCTGAACATGGAACTTACATAAATACACGAAGAACTCACGAACAGGAACAGACTACATCAAACGAACGAACAAACCGAAACAGTCCCGTGTGGTGCAACATACACAGACACAGAAGACAATCACCCACAAACAAACAGTGTGAACAGCCTACCTATATGTGGTTCTCAATCAGAGGAAACGTCAAACACCTGTCCCTGATTGAGAACCATATAAGGCTAATTACACCTGACCTAAACATAGAAACACAAAACATAGTATGCCCACCCCAACTCACGCCCTGACCAACTAAACACATACAAAAATAACAGAGAAAACAGGTCAGGAACGTGACACTTATGTTGACAGATGTGTACCTTTCCAAATTATGTCCAGTCAATTGAGTTTCCCACAGGTGGACTCCAATCAAGTTGTAGAAACATCTCAAGGACGATCAATCGAAACAGGATATACCTGAGCTCAATTTCAAGTCTCATAGCAAAGGGTCTGAATACTTATGTAAATCTGGTATTTCAGTTTTTTATTTTGTATAAATTAGCAAACATTTCTAAAAAAACGTTTTTTTACGAGTTTTTGCTCTGTCATTATGTGGTATTGTGTGTAGATTGATGAGGGAGTAATGTAATCCACTTTAAAATAAGGTTGTAACGTAACAAAATGTGGCCTGCATTTTCAAGAGGTCTGAATTCTTTCTGAATGCACTGTACATGGTTATCAAAACACCACGCCAGGGTAAGCCTAAATGAAACACAGACCTTATTTTTAGTGTTTCTAAAAACCCCTATGGAAAAAATTAATGGTGGAAAAACGATTGGAACCATTTTCCTGTTTAACCGCTAGGTTTTATGGGTATTATGACACCTCCACTGTGGGGCTCCCAAAGAATATATTTCTGAAAGAATAAACTCAGTCAAACATTTCATCCACTATATCTTTTACTGATATCATAGGGCGAGAATGCTCTCTAAAATGATGGATCTGTAGGAGCCCACTCCACCTGGATACCATGACAACCCTCAAGTGATTGACACTTGACAGGTTAGTTCCCACAGCCTGGTGGGCGGGACCAGAGGGACACCTGGTTCAGAGGTTCAAGAGGCCCTACTCTGACTCTCTCCTAGTGATGCCAGGAATTCCCCTAGCTCACAGGTGTCAAACTCATTCCACGGAGGGCCGAGTGTCTGCGGGTTTTCGCTCCTCCCTTGTACTTGATTGATGAATTAACATCACTAATTAGTTAGGAACTCCCCACACCTGGTTGTCTAGGGCTTTATTGAAAGGAAAAACCAAAAACCTGCAGACACTAGGCCCTCCGTGGAATGAGTTTGACACCCCTGCCCTAGCTAATTACCTAGGGAAGCTAGACACTGAACACACAGGCTTTAAGGTTGATAGGCCAGGCTAAACAGACCACACTAGAGCTAAGTGGCTCTGTTCGTGTGTAGACCCATCTCTCTAAATATTCACATTTCTCTATCTAAATACATTAGGCACTGACATCAAATTACCTTAGCAATAGATTTTGTTGTTTTTGTTCAATGCCTAACCTCTTGTTGATCCTATAGGTATACCACCCATGCCCTTACTGATATAAGTGAAACCATAAATCGATTTGAGGTTTCCTCAAAATGGTTTTAGGAATAAAAAGGTTTATTTTTTTACCGCATAAAATGTGATTAAAGAAAGCAGCGAAATAAAGCGACAACGGCAAAAAATGTATAATCCACAATGCCACGTTCTCCCTGGAAAAAGCTGCAGTTATTTTTCTGATCACAAGATGGAAGCACAGACCTGAACCCCAACCATTTGTCATTTCCAAATTGTTCCTTTGCCCCATAGGTTGTTATACTGTACCCATGGTGAGCAATAATTTTGTCTCGGGCCACATCGGGATTTCAAAATTCGGCATAGGCCCGCACATTTTTTTAAAAAACATTCAGCGGAGGGACAAAAAAAATAAAAATACAAAACATAGTAGTTTATAAAGTGGTCAGTGGCATGTAACTGGAGAGGAACACGCACTTCTTTTGGTCCTAAAAACGAAGAAAATCGGCGCAAAATTGTAGGAGTAGACTCTCCCCCAGCTGGAGAGGTTTACGGTATTATAATACAGCCTAATACATTTACCGTTTAGAATGGTTCCATCTTGAAACTATCCTATAATCGGTATAAATACTTTTAAACTAATAAGCCTATCTATCTAATAATGTATATTCTCGTGTTTATTCGGTTCCTTAGTTGTCTGTCAATGTTGTGCAATGTTATAGCTATAGGAAACGCTTAAGGATGAATGATTTGCTGTTTATAATGCTTAGAATCCAACCGTTGGATAAAAAAATGGCTATACATTTATGCTGCAAATCAACGCAAATGTAATCCTACTGGGGCAATGCAGCAGCTGACTTGACGGTTGATAAGACTGAATGTCTCAATAATGTTTTAAATAAAAGCATTGTTTGAATAATGTTTTAATTAAAAGCATTGTTTGAATAATGTTTTAAATAAAAACATTGTTTGAATGTATTTATTTATTTGTTAGGGACAGACACCTTTATTCAAATATCTATGATTAACTCTACTGCCTAAATCTTATAGCCCAAAAAAACACCATCTAATAATATAAAGAAAGTCGTAGTAGCAGTTTTAGTTAAAAGCCCATCTTTTATTTAAGCAGACTTTAACGCCTCTACACTACCAGGGGTCGGGAGGGAGAACCCGGAGGGGGCGGATAGGTCAGGTAGGTTCTACCCGTCCTGTCTAACGCCTCCTGCGGCCTCCTCTCCTGCGACGACGTCGGGACACCCTGGGGCGGCGGCGTCTGCGGACAGGTCGTCTGGAGGATCTGCGTCTTCTGGGCATTGTGATTGATGGATAAGACTTTTAGACGGGCCGTGTTCCCTTTTATAGGGCTGGAGGGGGGCTGGAGTGATGTCATTATGGGATAAATGATGATGCAATAATTATTAATGACAGTTTAAATTGAGAAAACTTGTGAATTCTGTGACGTCATAGTAGTAGTGGCAGTATGACGCAATAGTGATATTTTTATATGTAAATCGTGATCTGTGTCTTTGGCCAACCCAATGAACCCTGGTAGAAAAAAAAGGTCTTTACTAAATGGTTATTTGGAATGTTGTAGGAGGGGATCCTACCACAGCATAGAGTGCTTAGCATGTTATAATACAGATATGCTACCTTACTACATACAGTAAAACATCTTCCATAGGTTATGCCAAACTAGAACAGAGGATTTAAGGAAATTCTCTGTTTAATGACCTCTACTATTAACATTGACATGTCTGGCATATAATCAATTAGAAAGTGAAACTACTGAAAATGTTTATTACAACCAACCTCTCAACTACTGAGTAGGCTCTCTCAATAAATCTATTATCCATTTGATACTGTATATCAGCGGTCAGTTGAATCAGCTTCTTTCAGCTAAACTGTTCAGAAAGTCTGTGTAGCTACACGCTTAGATAAAAAGGTGTTATCTAGAACCTAAAAGGGTCCTTTGGCTGTTCCCATGGGAGAACCCTTTTAAGTTCCCTTTCTGGTTCCATGTAGAACCCTTTCCACAGAGAGCTCTTCATGGAATTCAAAAGGATTCTACCTGGAACCAAAAAGGGTTTTACCTGGAACCAAAAAGGGTTCTTCTATGGGGACAGCTGAAGAACCCTTTTTCTTGAGTGTACTGAAACTAACCTCTCAGAGTCAGATTGTTGTGATGTCTTTGTAATTCCATTGTGACACAATATAGTAACAAAGTATAAGTCATAATACCCATAAAACCTAGAGGTCAAACAGGGAAATGGTTCCAATAGATTTCACACCATTCATTTTTCCCATAGGGGATTTTAGAAATGCTTAAAATAAGGGCTATGCTTCATGTATGATTACACTGTGGGGACGTTTTGTTAACTGTCTAAATCTCTCTAGGACAAGGTGACTGTTATCAATATATTCACCTGTATTTCCCCCCAAAATGAAATGCTAATTAGCTGCTAATGTGGCTATCATAAAGAACTAGAAATACCATAATGATCTGGGCGAGACTGCAGAATCAAATCAAACTTTATTTGTCACATGCGCCGAAGTGTAGACCTTACCGCGAACTGCTTACTTACAAGCCCTTCACCAACAGTGCAGTTCAAGAAGAGTTAAAAAAAGATTTACCAAATAAACGAAAGTAAAAAATAATAAAAGTAACACACTGTAATCCAGTGGCCATTTGATTAATTGTTCAGCAGTCTTATGGCTTGGGAGGGCCTTTAGGTCCTAGACTTGGCGCTCCGGTACCGCTTTTTCCACATTTTGTTACGTTACATCCTTATTCTAAAACTAAATCAATTGTTTTTTCTCCCCTCAGCAATCTACACATAATACCCCATAATGACAAAGCAAAAACTGGTAAAACATTTTTTTGATCACATTTACATTTACTCAGTACTTTGTTGAAGCACCTTTGGCAGCGATTACAGCCTTGAGTCTTCTTGGGTATGACGCTTCAAGCTTGGCACACCTGTATATGGGAGGGTTCTCCCATTTTTCTCTGCAGATCCTCTCAAGCTCTGTCAGGTTGGCTGGGGAGCGTCGCTGCACAGCTATTTTCAGGTCTCTCCAGAGATGTTCCATCGGGTTCAAGTCCATGCTCTGGCTGGGCCACTCAAGGACATTCAGAGATTTTTCCCAAAGCCACTCCTGCATTGTCTTGGCTGTGTCCTTAGGGTCATTGTCCTGTTGGAAGGTGAACCTTCGCCCCAATCTGAGGTCCTGAGCACTCTGGAGCAGGTTTTCATCAAGGATATATCTGTACTTTGCTCCGTTCTCATTTCCCTCGATTCTGACTAGTCTCCCAGTCTCTGCAGCTGAAAAACATCCCCACAGCATGATGCTGCCACCACCATGCATCACTGTAGGGATGGTGCCAGGTTTCCTCCAGACGTGCCGCTTGGCATTCAGGCCAAAGAGTTCAATCTTGGTTTCATCAGACCAATGAATCTTGTTTCTCATGGTCTGAGAGTCCTTTAGGTGCCTTTTGGCAAACTCCAAGCAGGCTGTAATGTGCCTTTTACTGAGGAAGGGCTTCCGTCTGGCCACTTTACCATAAAGGCCTGATTGGTGGAGTGCTGCAGAGATGGTTGTCTTTCTGCAAGGTTCTCCCATCTCCACAGAGGAACTCTGGAGCTCTGTCAGAGCGACCATCGGGTTCTTGGTCAACTTCCTGACCAAGGCCCTTCTCCCCCGATTGCTCAGTTTAGCCGGGCAGCCAGCTCTAGCAAGAGTCTTGGTGGTTCCAAACTTCTTCCATTTAAGAATGATGGAGGCCACTGTGTACTGGGGACCTTCAATGCTGTACCCTTCGCCAGATCTGTGCCTCGGCAAAATCCTGTCTCGGAGCTCTACAGACAATTCCTTCAACCTCATGGCTTGGTTTTTGCTCTGACATGCACTGTCAACTGTGGGACCTTATGTTGACAGATGTGTACCTTTCCAAATCATGTCCAGTCAATTGAATTTCCCACAGGTGGACTCCAATCAAGTTGTAGAAACATCTCAAGGACGATCAATCGAAACAGGATATACCTGAGCTCAATTTCAAGTCTCATAGCAAAGGGTCTGAATACTTATGTAAATCTGGTATTTCAGTTTTTTATTTTGTATAAATTAGCAAACATTTCTAAAAAAACGTTTTTTACGAGTTTTTGCTCTGTCATTATGTGGTATTGTGTGTAGATTGATGAGGGAGTAATGTAATCCACTTTAAAATAAGGTTGTAACGTAACAAAATGTGGCCTGCATTTTCAAGAGGTCTGAATTCTTTCTGAATGCACTGTACATGGTTATCAAAACACCACGCCAGGGTAAGCCTAAATGAAACACAGACCTTATTTTTAGTGTTTCTAAAAACCCCTATGGAAAAAATGAATGGTGGAAAAACGATTGGAACCATTTTCCTGTTTAACCGCTAGGTTTTATGGGTATTATGACACCTCCACTGTGGGGCTCCCAAAGAATACATTTCTGAAAGAATAAACTCAGTCAAACATTTCATCCACTATATCTTTTACTGATATCATAGGGCGAGAATGCTCTCTAAAATGATGGATCTGTAGGAGCCCACTCCACCTGGATACCATGACAACCCTCAAGTGATTGACACTTGACAGGTTAGTTCCCACAGCCTGGTGGGCGGGACCAGAGGGACACCTGGTTCAGAGGTTCAAGAGGCCCTACTCTGACTCTCTCCTAGTGATGCCAGGAATTCCCCTAGCTAATTACCTAGGGAAGCTAGACACTGAACACACAGGCTTTAAGGTTGATAGGCCAGGCTAAACAAACCACACTGGAGCTAAGTGGCTCTGTTCGTGTGTAGACCCATCTCTCTAAATATTCACATTTCTCTATCTAAATAAATTGGGCACTGACATCAAATTACCTTAGCAATAGATTTGTTGTTTTTGTTCAGTGCATAACCTCTTGTTGATCCTATAGGCATACCACCCATGCCCTTACTGACGTAGGTCTCCATAACAAAGGAATCTTCATACAAAGAAAAGAGGCAGAATGGACACAGTTCAGAAATCCACAAGATCCACATTCCATGATTTCAATATACCTGAACAAAAATGTACATATCCAGTGTTGCATAATTGTTGCATAATGTAGAACCCAAATTCTGAGAGGGGGCTGTATTGGGCTGGAGAGAGGCAGAGGTCAGGCTGAAGCAGATGGCCAGACACACTACAGCCGAGACCATTCCTCTTGGGAGCCATACTGTCTGTACTGGAATGTTCCTCAGGGGACCCTTACTTACTCTTGTTGTGTCAATGGGCACAAGCTGCCTGCAAAGATACAGTAACGGTCCAGCTTTATTTTTATACTGCATTGCAATACGACATGACACCAGTTCTTGTTTGTGTTATCTATGCAAACAAACAAATGGATTCATAAAGACGTTCATCTTAGATTTTGCTGAAGCAATAAGTGTATTTTTTTCTCATAGAGGTGGCAATGACATCAGTATTGTTTGCTATCCAAGTTAGTCACATTGAGATAGTAAGTTTTGCATGCTAGGCCTGTGACATACAGACTTTATCCCCTGATGTGGTAGGCCGTCATTGTAAATAAGAATTTGTTCTTAACTGACTTGCCTAGTTAAATAAAGGTTTAATAAAATAAAACGACATACTGTAGCGATTCTCGCTATGTGAGCCATGTTACAATTCCCACCAAGTAACACACAATAAAGGAGAGCAGATTTGACCTGTCACGCAGAGACACGGGTTTGCTTCCCTGGCCCGCCATTGTCGACATTGGTGTCAGAAGTGGGATGGCGGCTGTCATGGCCCAGTGTGAGGGGGCTGAGGTTAGTCGAAGCATGGGGACGTGCCTTCCCGTTCGGAGGGAGCAGTGTAGCGATCCTCGCTATGTCAGCCACATTACAATTTCTACCAAGTGGCAACCTTATTGGTGTGATGCATAGGGTGTTTGCCTTTCACGGCAGAGATCGGTGTTGCTTCCCTGCCCCTCTGTTCGCTACAATACTGTGTTGATAATGAATAAATGAACATATACTAATCCTTGATACAGATGCATTCAAATAGAACCAATAACCATTCATTTAGCTCTCACCCATGATGAAGTGTAACCTGTAAACATTTCAGTATTTCACCCTGTTTCCTGTGATGTTGAAAGTAGGCCATATTGTGAGCCGTGAGATGTCATGACCTTGAGGTGGTGAGTGTCCAGGGGAGACTTCCATGGCTGACAGATGAAGAGGTTGTCCTCGGGTTTGAGTCCCTCCAGATTTCTCTCTGGCAGTCTGGACCCCCTGATGTGGAAGGGAAATGGGAGCTCTATCTCGTTCTTCACGGCTGGATTAACGTTTCCTCTGTTAATCCTCTCTCTCTCTCTCTCTCTCTCTCTCTCTCATATTGACATTTGAATTAAACTTGCACATTCACAGAAACACCTCAATATCATTCCCTAGCATCCTTTCCTCTCTCTAAAATTAAACTTAGAATGATAAAAATCCCTGAATGTCGTGTCCTCTTCCCTCCGACTACAACAACCAGTTGTCCCTTCCTAAACCTGCCTCTATACTACTGAGAGCAGAACCAGACCATTACCCGGAGAAGGAGGAACATCCAATCTTCCAAAATGTGCTAATGCTATGTTCTCCCAGATGCTAACGGCGATGCTAGTGAGTGTTTACAGGGAAAGAGCATTTAAGGTGGGTGTTCATTCTCCAGAACACACTAGTATAACACTGGTGTTACAGTGGAAAAGCAGCATGTGTCTCCATAGCTGTCTAGAATGACACAGACAGCTTGTTGATGTCTAGACTGTGACTCTGTGTCAAACAGCCAGCTGGTGTGTGTATGTTCTCTCTGAAACAGTATGATATGACCAACACTCCCAAACTATGTCACACCACCACTGTGCTAATTCCACCCACAGCCAGGTCTACGGAACTGTATCACTTGGAATGGGAAAACATCTGCCCGTGTGTTTTATCTTGGTATTCTCCACAGCCAACATGTACTCAATGCCATGATGCTGGCACCATGTCTCTAAACAACTGTCCTGTTTTCTTTCAGATGGGTACTTTCACTGTTTTAGGAGAATGAATGTGTGGTTAAAATCCCACATTCATGCACAGGTCAAATCTGCTCTCCTTTATTGTGTGTTACTCTGCAGCGCTCAGAGAGGAGAGAGAGAGAGGGGAGAGAGATTTCTCTAATAGAGTTTGCCTGCCAAGGCGGCGAGTGGTCCCAGTCTTGTGTGGTTTATGGGGACAGTTGTAAACCTTAATGGGATTGTCTGTCCGGGCAGCTAGGCACTCCTGGTGAAATATGACCGTCGGGTGTGAACGGGCACATGACGCCAGAGGCACGAGACAGTCTCCATGGTGGCACTGCGCCAAGTGGCGTAACTCTCAGAGCAATGGGGCCCTCAGCCAACGATGCCATGGCAGTACCCGTCTCTCTCGCCCATTCTCAAGTGCATGTCACAACAGACAGTGGTCTAAACAGTACAGCTGCCTCTCAAATGACACCCTATTTCCTATACAGTACACCCTATTCCCTATACAGTACACCCTATTCCCTATTTGTCTCTGGTTACAGGTACAGTATAGTGCACTAGAGGGAATAGATTTTTGTCAAAAGCAGCTCACTATATAGGGAATATGGTGTCATTTAGTATGCGGTCCCGGTACGTGCATTGATTATAGAGAACCAATAAGGATAATCAACAACATGCAGTAAGTGGAATCTACCAGAGTGAAAAGAGCTCTACATTATGATGTCAGCATTGAAAAGCCCTTTTGGAGCTGCTGAGTGCTGGCTTTGTCCTATAAACTGGGTGGTTCGAGCCCTGAATGCTGATTGGCTGACAGACGTGGCACATCAGACCGTATACCACGGGTATGACAAAACATACCATTTTACTGCTCTAATTCTGTTGGTAACCAGTTTATAAAAGCAATACGGCCCCTCTGGGGTTTGTGGTATATGGCCAATATACCACGGCTAAGGGCTGTATCCAGGCACTCCATGTTGCGTCGCGCTTTACCACACCCCCTGAGGTTTTATTGCTTAACTATACAATGCCTTCATAAAGTCTTCATACCCTTTGATTTATTTCACATTTTGTTGTATTACAGCCTGAATTCAAAATTGATTGAATAGATTTTTTTCTCACCCATCTACACACAATACCCCATAATGACAGTGAAAACATGTTTTTAGAAATGTTAGCAAAAGAAATTGTCAATAAATGTTAGAATCACCTTCGGCAGCGAACTGTCTTTCTGGGTAAAACTCTAAGAGCTTTGCACACCTGGATTGTAAAATATTTGCACATTATTATTTTTTAAATTCTTCAAGCTCTGTCAAATTGGTTGTTGATCATTACTAGACAATCCTGACTGGTTCCCGAGTGGTGCAGCGGTCTAAGGCCCTGCATCTCAGTGCAAGAGGCGTCTCTGCAGTCCCTGGTTTGAATCCAGGCTGCATCACATCCAGCCATGATTGGGAATCCCATAGGGCGGCGACCTATTGGGCCGGGTTGGCCGTCATTGTATATAGGAATTTATTCTTAACTGACTTCTTAAATAAAAATGAAATAAATAAAAAAGACAGCCATTTTCACGTCTTGCCACAGATTTTCAAGCCGGTTTAAGTCAAAACTGTAACTAGGCCACCCAGGTACTGTACATTCTATATCGTCTTGGTAAGCAACTCCAGTGTATATTTGGCCGTGTGTTTTGGGTTATTGTCCTGCTGGAAGGTGAATTTGTTTCCCATTGTCTGTTGGAAAGCAGACTGAACCAGGTTTTCCTCTAGGATTTTGCCTGTGCTTAGCTTTATTCCGTTTCTTTTTATCCCCCCAAAAATCCCTAGTCCTTGGCGATGACAAGCATACCCATAACATGATTCAGCCACAACCATGCTTTAAAATATGAAGAGTGACATTGTGTTGGATTTGCCCCAAACATAACGCTTTGTATTCAAGAAATAAAGTACATTTCTTTGCCACATTTTTTTTGCAGTTTTACTTTAGCGCCTTATTGCAAACAGGACGCAGATTTTTATTCTGTACAGACTTCCTTCTTTTCACTCTGTCATTTAGGTTAGTATTGTGGAGTAGCTACAATCTTGTTGATCCATCCTCAGTTTTCTCCTATCCCAGCCAATAAACTCTGTAACTGTTTTAAGGTCACCATTGGCCTCATGGTGAAATCCCTGAGCGGTTTCCTTCCTCTCCGGAAACTGAGTTAGGAAGGATGCCTGTATCTTTGTATTGACTCTCTGTATTGATACACCATCCAAAGTGTAATAAATAACTTCCCCATGCTCAAAGGAATATTCAAAGTTCTGTTTTTTTACCCATCTACCCATAGGTGCCCTTCTTTGCGAGTCATTGGAAAACCTCCCTTGTCTTTGTGGTTGAATCTGTGTTTGAAATTCACTGCTCGAATGAGGGACCTTACAGATATTTGTATGTTTGGGGTCCAGAGATGAGGTAGTCATTAAAAAATCATGTTAAGCACTATTATTGCACACAGAGTGAGTCCATGCAACTTATGTGACTTGTTAAGCAAATGTTTATTCCTGAATTGATTTAGGCTTGCCATAACAAAGGGGGTTGACTACTTATTGTAATGTCAGCTTTTCATTTTGTATTCATTTGTAACAATTGTGTAAAACATTATTTCACTTTGACATTATGGAGTATTGTGTGTAGGCCAGGTGACACATCTCAAGGAGTGTGAATACTTTCTGAAAGCACTGTATATGGTACTGCATAACGGCATAGCTGTGACGACCCTGATCTAGAGCCTTCATAGGTTGACTGGAGTATTACGGCGTATTATGACGTGTGAGGCGTCTGTGGAATGTCATGTGCACTCCACCACAAGCCTGCAGTGGATCGTCTCTGGGCTATCTGCATCATGGCAGTCCCCGCTGACAAGCTAAGCCTGTCTAAAAGTCTAAAACTGATACCATCTATAAATATGGATGGTTCAGATTCTACCGCCATTTGTGGAAAATAATAGCCCGTTCTTATTCTGTTTCCCAGAGCCTTGGACTTTAAAATACAATCTGTGTTGACTGAGTGAAGGCTTTCAGATGAGATGGAGGTCAGGAATGATCACTATAGGCACCCATTCTCAACGCTGTAGACTAATTCTATAATTCTGTTTGTGTATTGTATCCCCAGATGGATATAGTCTGAGGAGTTGTGTAATAATACTGTTTGTGATGACTGTCTGCAAGCCTCTGCTGTCCCTTTGGAAGGGAAATCTAGATCTTCCCAGAAACAACCCCCTACTTCAACCTAAGCACCTGTGTAGATCAGAGGGCAAGTTGAAGCATGCGTGTTTATGTTTCTATCTATCCAATTCATTCAGACCGACATGAAGTGTGGAGAGGGTAAGGGGACAGGCCTATTTCCAGTCAGAACGCCAAATGTCAGGCAACAGTCCTTTAATTACACTATAATTACACTACACTACAAACAGTCCTTTAAATTACACTACAATTACACTATACTACAGTCATTTTAATTACACTACTATTACACTACACTACAAACAGTCATTTTAATTACACTACTATTACACTACACTAGAAACAGTCATTTTAATTACACTACGCTAAAAACAGTCATTTTAATTACACTACACTAAAAACAGTCCTTTTAATTACACTACTACTACACTACACTAAAAACAGTCCTTTTAATTACACTACTACTACACTACACTAAAAACAGTCCTTTTAATTACACTACTACTACACTACACTAAAAACAGTCCTTTTAATTACACTACTATTGCCTGACATTTGGCCTTCTGACTGGAAATCGTCTCAATCGGAAATTACCTTTAAATTTCTAGCACACAATCTGTAACGCTTCAGCGATACAGACTGAATAGAGCTGTAAACGGGACTAATGAAAGAATGTAATTACCGGGACCTTGTGATTGATTCCAAGATTGAATGGTTTTCTATTCTTCAGATGTTCATCATTGCCTCAGCCAGTAATGAATAAATAATTGATATGTCATTACTACATAAGTACTATATTCATTATTCACACACTCTTGTTGATTTTGAATCGTGTATTTGACTGCATGTTACGGACACAAAGTGGAACCAAATTGGGCTGCTTATTGATTTCAGATTCATTCCTTTATTATCATCCAAAATACTGTAACAATTTCAACATGAAATTCATTTCTCTCATATGCATATAATCTCATATATAAGATATGGCACTTTCATGTTCCTTGCTTGGTTTAATGGAAGTGCATCATGGAGATACTGTGTAAATGTTAATGGTTTACTAAGATAAGAACTAGGTTTTATTTGCAGGTTTAGTAAACGGAGAGGATCATGGAACTGGTGTCGCCATACAACCAGCATTTGGCCATGATCAACAGGTATAATTGCATCCAAACATTTCTTCCTTGTGAGGTTATTGTATATTTAACATTCTAAGATATATTCTTCATATCAATTCTAATTCATTTACAGCAAACCTGAGCAAAAATCATTGTCAACAATTTAAACATTTTCTTACAAGATCAAATGAAATACAGTGAAGAGAAAACGTGTCGTTCTTTTCAAGATGTCCATTTCTCCTGTGTTTATTTTTATTTTTTATACCTGACCTAGTGTTGTTTACGTGCTTTTTGTAAGATCCTATTCTGGACTTTCTATTTCCTACCTCTGATATTAAACTCCGTTGAGGAAACATTTAGCTGGATGGTTTACGCCTGTTGTATTCTGTCATGCGAAAAATAAACTTTGATTTGTAACCCGCTCCTTGTGATGAATATGATAAATGGATAATAAATTAAACGTATTGTATAGGCATGCAGGTGCAGTGATTACATGTGTTGTCCTGGCTTTATAAGGGGTAAATACGACAGCAATTGTTGTATAAAGCCTGAAATATTGGAACCGGGCTTCAATCTTTTACTATCAAAGGCAATATGTTTGTGATTATGAATGTAGATCCAGTGCATTCCTTCATTGACCTTAAAACTCCTGGAGGCTCTCTTGTTCTGAGTACATTGAGGACACGCTTAGTGCTGAGGAGGAGAACATAGCTCCCCAGGTCAATCTCTGTCCAGTCTCTGGATCAGTCTGCACCACTCTAGCCTCTTCTGAGTGATGTAGGCCGGGGTGATGGTCTGGACAGGGAGGCGAGGCGAGCCCTCCACTCTGGCCCTCTCACACAAGGCCTCTGCGTTACAGATCACATACATGCCGCAGTCATAGCTGTTTTGCTGCAAAGGACAGGGCTCCTCCACAAAGGGCACTTCCCTCCCCGACCCCAGGAAGGGCTCCAGTTTTGCGGCGATGCGCCGGGCGTGAAGTGAGTTGCCACCACTCTGCGAGTCGTAGTGGGCAAAATGGCCACCGTCGCGCAAGAACAGCAGCAGGCTCCAGTGAGAGCCGCCGGCAGTCTGGATGGAGTTGTCGTTGACAGCCAGGAAGACCCAGCGCCGGGAAGCTAGCCCCAGCGGCTCCAGAAACAGGGCTAGTTCCTCCGGGCAGGCAGCACACTTGATGAACTGGGTGACCTCGGGGCTGATGAAGATGGCCGCTTCACCAAGGCCTTTGAAGAGCTCAGCGGCAAAGTACTCGAAGGCAAAGCCGATGACCTGGTCGTTGAGCCAGTGAGGGCCCTCCAGTAAGGCCACATCTGAGCGCCGCAGGAGGCTGTCCTGGTAGCTCAACACAACAGGATCCATTCTCTCCAAGGCAGGGTGGGGGCGAACAGGTAGACAGTGTCAGTCTGTAAAACACAGAGGAACCGGTTTTGGGAAGATTAAGTGAAAGATGAAGCAACACTACTATACACAATCACAAACTGTCATCTTGTCAGATTTTTCAGGAATGAGCGCTAGCTAATTCATTAGTTGAGTGTATGAGCCACAAAAATGTGTTTTTCTACTAGTTAGATATAGCCTAGGTGCTGAAAGTACTTTCCAGATAGCTAACCTTAGCTATGTTGGCAGGCTGATTAGCTATGAATAAATAAAACTTATACTGGATATAATCTTCAATCTCACAATTAGCACTATAGCTATAAAGCCTATCTAACAACACACTAAGTTAGCTAGTTATAGCTAAAACATTTTTTATTTTGGTCAAATTTGGCAGGGTTGCTGGCGCTGCATTGCGTTCTGCTATGCTAGCTAACCCAATCCAATGGGTTTGGCATGCGCAGTGGGTTTTACGATGTACGAAATTAATAAACAAACAAACATTTTATTTCACATACCTTACCAGACACATTCACTAAAAAGTTCCATCAAAAATGCAACCTTCCTTCCTCGTTGCAGTAAGAAACGTAAACGAGTACAAACTGCTCCACTACTGTAAACATTTTGCGACAGTACTGCGGGGCAAGTGGGCTTTCCCGAGACATTTGGGACCCGCTATGTCCATGCGGGTGATTCGCTGAATGAGTCGGTACATCCAATCCCCTCGAACCTCTCTGGGAAACCCACCCTCCCTGATTATTTCACCCCGCCTATCAAGTAGCGTGAGCGCGCACTGTTTAGCAAGGGGGAAAAGGCAGCAGAGGTTTCATCGAACGTCACCGGGGATAGGAAGGGCTGCTTTTAATACATTTTAAGAAGAGGAGAAAATAGGACAAATATGCGTCACTGTTCGGGACTGATCTGAATTTTGAGTATTATTTTCGGGGGAAGTTATTTGGAGAGAAGAACGAAGACGCAGTTGTTTAAGGAAACCCAGGGAATTAAAAATCAGATTTGAGAGTTGCATTTGTGTGCTAATTCCTCTGTCCCAAACGAGAAGGCTTCCGCGCACAACAGATTTGGATTAACGTTCATTGATGTAGTAAGGTAAGAAGTGTTGATACTGTCCCAAACGGGGCTTTTCATGTGTGTGTAAATATATATATATGTACCAATCACTGAGGTACCAATAGGCAAGGTTTTGCTATTGACGATATGATTTTTGGAATTCCATTCATCGCGCGATGAACTACCCTTCCCACTGAGCCACAGGGAGTTTATTGCGTGTAGTTACCATTATTGAAACGCGGTGTTAATTTTTTGACTGGATTTATAGCTTGACCACTTTGTGATTGTGCGTGTATTAAAGAAACCACATCTTTACATACAAAATTAATTATTTTTTACTTTGTCAGTAGTGGGACACCCATTATTACAAAAGTCTTATTGCTTTCGAGTAGTAAGTTATTGTCATGAGCTGTTCGTTAATTCGATAACTGATGTTGTAGTTTATGTCAAGGGAACCGAAAGTTTATAACCTACGCACTATAGTTTTTAAACAATTATTTCAAGTCAAATCAAGACAGTATCTGTCAACGTCCATGCAGATGCATTGTATCCCATCAAATGTATCAAGCAAAATATGAAGGTTACAATGTCCCGCCAACTTCAAGTGATCTCAGATCACCCTCTTTTGACACAAAGTAATCGAACAATAATTGAGAGCACTAGCAATAGCAGAGGTGTGTTGTCTATCTCTGTCTGGGGCGGGGAAATGTTTGCATGTATTATTTAGTGGAGGTCAGCCAGAATAGCTTATAATGCAGTGGATGCAGTACAGACTGCAAAGCAGTGGCATTGTAGAGGAGGTCTACTGGGGTGAATAAGCTGCTGAATCATGGGGCCTGCCCAGATCAGCACTTCTTAGCCCATAACATTTGTTCCATAGCTTTATCCACTACTTATCCCTCAAGCTGACCTATCCTCATACTGAGTTGATTGAGAATGTTTATATGATCTTTGGAAAATATTTTTGTTTGTAATGCCAGTATAGAGGCTATAGCCTGTATTCTATACATGTCTTCTGTAGTTTGGATATTGTTTAGCCTGTAGATCATTTTTTTTATTAAAAAGCTTCTCTGGAGTCTGATATGGGTATGATGGGAAACGATTACTCAATGGTGAGCAACAACAAGACATTTTGAAATTACTAAAATATAACGAATGTTTAGTAACTCACTTTTATTTCTTAATGTTGTTGCATTGTCGAGCCTGCAAGTAACCACTTCGTTGGACTGTGTAAACCATGTGTATCCCGTACATATGTCTAATAAAACTCCCAGGTACTACAACTATATTCTCCGTAAAGTTTGTTACGTTGGCCCATCCTCTGCACAGGTGATCAGAGTGGGTCTGGAGGAATGCATTGGGACTGAGAAGACACAGCGGCCTGATGGGGTAGCACCAGAGAGGCCTGCCATGGGCATGACATTAGAGTCCAGCAACTTGTCCCACTGACATGACTCCCGGCAGGCATCTTCTCTCTCTGACATTTCTGAATGGCAGACCTCTTGGCTGTATCACGTCATGGGGTAATAGAACACTTCAGCTCTAGTTAACTCTATGGTTAACATCCAATGAATAGTCATGATATGATGTTCTGGGGAGTGTCCATGGTTGGAGCGTGTTTACCTGAAACGTGTAATAGCCTGGGTCAGGACTAGGCTGCAGGATATTTCTGATCACAACTGGATACATTGTGACGTTTGGGTTCATCTTGTTGAACTGAAGGCCTACAGGATAATATGGAAAGCAAACCATCAAACAGAGACGAAGGCTTGAGAAAAACCACGTTGTGCTGATATGAACCTAGAGAGGTTCAAAAGTGGGAGTGATTGTCAGCGCAGCAGAGTAGCTACAGCAGCTGTTGTAGCCAGATATCTAACACCTGATGCAGTAGAAGCAGTGCAGATGCAGTAGAAGCAGTGCAGATGCAGTAGAAGCAGTGCAGATGCAGTGCAGCTGCAGTAGAAGCAGTGCAGCTGCAGTAGAAGCAGTGCCTGATGCAGTAGAAGCAGTGCAGCTGCAGTAGAAGCAGTGCAGCTGCAGTAGAAGCAGTGCCTGATGCAGTAGAAGCAGTGCCCGATGCAGTAGAAGCAGTGCCCGATGCAGTAGAAGCAGTGCCCGATGCAGTAGAAGCAGTGCCTGATGCAGTAGAAGCAGTGCCTGATGCAGTAGAAGCAGTGCCTGATGCAGTAGAAGCAGTGCCGATGCAGTAGAAGCAGTGCCGATGCAGTAGAAGCAGTGCCGATGCAGTAGAAGCAGTGCAGATGCAGCGTCTGAAGGGAACTATGTCACTCTATCTGCAGTTTGGAAATGCTCAATCATGAAGTATTCATCTGGGAATAAAAATGTTATGTAGCTTTATTAGGCTATATCACTATCTATGACAGTGGAATATTACTGACTGGGGCTATGGAAATTGTTCATGTATGTTCCTAGGTGGGGTATGCTGTGGTATACTTTAGAAACCGATTATCTTTGAGGTGGATCAGTGAAATCAATGGGAATGGCCATTTGGCTGCACATTATTTAGTCATTGTACGCTACTCTGTAGATGCTCCAAAGTCTGAGCTGTGGGCTGCTGCTTTGACAAATGGAAACAAGCTTTACAGCAGTAGCAGAGCTCTTCCAATGTTTTGATGGCTAGCCTCCATGATGGAAAAGACCATTGCAGAAATATACAACTATTGCATCACCCTAAAGCTATCACTCCCTAACCACAGAGACTGTAGCCAACATGTTGACTGTGTCAGTTCTATCCTGATTGTTTTGTTCAGTGAACGACAAACCGCTCCTCTGTGACCATGCTGTGCTTTTCCCATATAGGCCTACACAATGCCTTTGAGGATTCTAAAACCCAACATGACCTCAAATGAGTGACCTCATTGCCACATGCTTCTGTGGGGTTAGGTGGGGTGGGGTGGTAGGTCACGTGCTGAGTCACTTGGTCAGCCGCACATGAAAAGTGTTGTGCGGCCGCATGGCCGGATTGTATGGCGTAAGTGATGGGCACGCACATGAAGTGAAGTCATTAAAGTGGAACAAGCCTGTTGCCCATGAACAAAGCTCCCCATTCTCTGTGGCCATTACAGAAGAAGGCTACGGGACCTCAAAGGCTTGGCTTCCCCCATGGCTTTGTATTTCCCCTCGTTAACTCCTCGTGGTGCTCAGACTGGTCAGAATGAGAGTTTCTAGTTTTAATGTCACATGCACAAGTACAGTGAAATGCCTTTCTTGCAAACTCAAAACCTAACAATGCAATGATCAGTAACAATGTATTACTAGAACACCCCCCCCCCCCCCCCACAAGAATAAGAAATATAATATACACAATTAAGTAAGTAAGCATACTAAATAAAGGACAATTTTAATAAGTCAGTTCCAGTACCATATTTACACGTGCATCGATACTGGAGTGATGGAGGTAGATATGTATAGGGGTAAGGTGACAGGGATACTGGAGTGATGGAGGTAGATATGTACAGGGGTAAGGACACAGGGATACTGGAGTGATGGAGGTAGATATGTACAGGGGTAAGGAGACAGGGATACTGGAGTGATGGAGGTAGATATGTACAGGGTTAAGGAGACTAGGCAACAGGATATAAGATAAACAGAGTAGCAGCAGCTTGTATGTGAGCGGGTGTGTAGAGTCAGTATAAATGTATGTGCATATTATGTGTGAGTGACCAAATGATGGAGTGACAGAGTGTGTAGGGCCCTGTGAGTGTGCATAGAGACAGTGCAAAGATTGAAATAAAAGGTCAATTAAAGGTTAACTCAGTCTGTGTAACTATTTTGTTAGCTATTTATCAGTCATATTGCTTGGGGATAGAAGCTGTTCAAGAGCCTGTTGGTGTCAGACTTGAAGCACCGGTACCTCTTGCCATGCGGCAGCAGAGAGAACAGTCTATGGCTTGGGTGGCTTGGGTCTACTTGTTACTTGGTCTCCAGCCTACTTGTTACTTGGTCACTAGCCTACTTTTTACTTGGTCACTAGCCCACTTGTTGCTTGGTCACTAGCCTACTTGTTACTTGGTTACTAGCCTACTTGTTACTTGGTCACTAGCCTACTTGTTACTTGGTCACTAGCCTACTTGTTACTTGGTCACTAGCCTACTTGTTACTTGGTCTCCAGCCTACTTGTTACTTGGTCACTAGCCTACTTGTTACTTGGTCACTAGCCTACTTGTTACTTGGTCACTAGCCTACTTGTTACTTGGTCACTAGCCTACTCATTATTTGGTTATTAGTGTCCCTTTAAAAGTACGGAGTTCGCTCCTACAGTAGTTCTCCTCTAAAAAGGAGTGTCTGTTGTGGAAAGAGGACAGGGTCAAATCTTTGTTTAATTCCTCTCTATTGAGAAACCCCTGTTGAGATTTAGTTAATATGCTAGAACAATCACAGGAAACTCGAAGGGCATGTAGCGAAAGTTGCTTCTGGAAGAAAGCCCTTGAGGTAATTTTACATACTGCTTCATCACTCGTAGCAAATGAGGTCTAGGGTATTTCATAATTTAAGCACTAGATTTTATTTAGCTTAAATGGTTACGTCAACTAAATGATTAGACCAAGATGGAATTACCGTTTACCCTCACTTCTTGGACATACCAGAGCCTTAGACATGCAGTTTTAGAAACTGTTCTTTGTCCTGTAAGCCTTACATGGCAATGCAGGAATTTTGATAGCGCACACTGCACAGGGCTGCAGGCCAGAATGTTGTGGGTTCACAGACCACCATGGACAAGAGTAGGAGTGGAGAGATCTCCTTTATAGTAAAAACATTGCATGAATCTATCATCATATTTACATACCCAAGAAAATATAGCCTTTTATAAACATTTCATTAAATTCTACATAATTTTAAACATTAGCAGAATATTTTAATACCACACAAATTACAAAAATTATAGGATGAGAATGGACACCGAAGGGCCTCCTGAGTGGCGTAGTGGTCTAAGCCACTTCATCGCACTAGAGATACTGGTTCGAGTCCAGGCTCTGTCGCAGCCGGCCACGACCGGGAGACCGATGAGGCGGCGCACAATTGGCCTAGCGTCCTCCGGGTTAGGGGAGGGTTTGGGATGTTCTTGTCCCAATGCGCACTAGTGACAGGTGTACGGTGCTTCCTCCGACACATTGTTGTGGCTGGCTTCCGGGTTAAGCGGGCATTGTGTCAAGAAGCAGTGCCGCTTGGCTGGGTTGTTTCCTTCGCCTCTCCCGAGTCTGTATGGGAGTTGCAGCGATGGGACAAGACTGTAACTACCCAATTAGATACCATGAAATTGTGGTGAAAAATAACAAATAAAATGGACTCTGAGATATCATATATTGCCAAATCAGTGTGTCTTGTTTGCAATGAAAAATTAAACTTCTGGCTATTCTTCTTCCGTGGCTTATCCCAATGAGAGAAGGTCAAGTGTTTCGCTAAATGTTGTCTGAGCTTAAACATCTTCTATTGTACAGAGTGAATAGCTTAATAAAATGATAGTGAAATAATTAGATTACTTCCCAAGCAAAGTGTATTTTTTGTCTCCTCTGCTATAGAAGGTTGCAGCTCAGCCTCTGAATGTCAAATAAATGAAACCATGATATCCCCATATGTGTCGGAGTCACGTCTTTCCCGGGCTTCTACACCTGCATTGCTTTCTGTTTGGGGTTTTAGGCTGGGTTTCTGTACAGCACTTTGTGACATCAGCTGATGTAAGAAGGGCTTTATGAATAAATACATTTGATTGATTGATATTTTACATCTTGTTTCTAGCATAAAGCATCGCGGACCAAAGCGCTGTTATAGATCACTTTATATAATCAGATCCGTTTGATTTTCTTTAAAATCTTAAGCTATGGTTCCCATTTTCACTCCATTAAGGAACTTTAAGGGTTTATGATATAGTCCCTCTAGTAATTTAAATCATTGGTTGCGTAACAATATTATTTTGGAATGTTTGTTTTAGGACTGATGCCCAACTGAGCATTCTGCTCAATATATCCTTATTGGGACGAACTTTGCAAGCTAATGTCATTGCCATCTGTCTAAAGTAAATTTGACAACATGATGTTGATGGCAAAGTTGTTTCCTACTATTTTATGAAATAAGCCCAAATCCTAAAAACATTCTACCGACCTATAGAGTTTACAATTGCATTGATGAACATCCCCCTCTGCGCTCCCTTAATATATCATTTCTTTATCTACCCATTGTTTTAGAATGCATGGTGTTTGTTAGTTCCCCCATTGAACTCCCTGACCTCCCCTCTCAGTGTAAGAGAACGCTATGTTGTTTAATATACTTCATCAGACACGCGGTCTGCTAAAGCAATTAGCGCCGTTAGCGTCGTCAGTGTTCACCTCAGACAAAGTGCCTGTCTTGTCCTCCTTTGACTGACTGATCTGCCAAACTGTTATGGTTTCTTCCCATGTGCTGTCCGAGGGCCTGTGATTCACACCCTAGAGCAAGACTTCTCAAGTACTATTTGAGAAGGTCCGGTAACACACATTTCCTAGGTGGCAAAGGTCCCGAATTCATATCTATCACAATAGATATACATTTGAAGGTTATTTAGAACTATCTCAAAATTGTCTTGTTAGTTTATCCTGGCTGTAGGAGTAAAAGCTAGGCCTATTTTATGCTAACTTTCCAGTCAGACCTTGTGTGGTGTTCCATGGTGTTTTTCACCTCTGATTGCTTTGTTCACTCGCTGCGCGGCCATTTAGCACGGAAAATGCTTCCTCTGGTCATGTCACACAACTCCAGGCGAGCAGTGGAAGTTACAGGCACAGAGGCTAACATTCGCTCCAAGTGTTTCCGGAGGGGGGCCAATGTAAATCTGGGAAAATGGACTCTAAATAGGAGCACTGGACTGCTGTGACCCTTTTATTCAAGACAGCACGCTATTGTTCAGAGAGTAAAAAACACCTGAGCTGTCACTATCTTGGACGATAAGTCCCTTTTGAAGACGTGTTAGATCCCTTCCTGAAACAAGTTCCTGGCTAATTGGTCAAGATGCTAGTTGAATTAATCAATGTGAAACTGGCTGAGCTTCGATTCAGTATAATATTGACTTATGGACAGATTTTTTACACTAAATCTACACTTTGCTTTGGGGGGGGGGAAACGTATTTGGGTAACATTACAAAGGTAATGTTTGATGTGGCCTCTGTAATACCTAGGACTGCCACAAGAATTGTGAAGCTCAAAAGTTCTCACAAGTTTCTTTCCATACGTTCATCTCAAACAAAGCATGGATCAATGTGGCCACTGTTTCAGATTTCTTCTGCCTCCCTCCATCCACTGCTGCTGCGACTGCACCATTCGTCTCATATTTCAAAGAGCGTCGTCTGGCTGCAGACTGACAGCGATCAGTCAGGCCCGTCGTCATGTTGAAGAGTCTGAGAGAGCCCTCTGAACACTGACCTATAGTTAGAGGTCATGTTGAAGAGTCTGAGAGAGCCCTCTGAACACTGACCTATAGTTAGAGGTCATGTTGAAGAGTCTGAGAGAGCCCTCTGAACACTGACCTATAGTTAGAGGTCATGTTGAAGAGTCTGAGAGAGCCCTCTGAACACTGACCTATAGTTAGAGGTCATGTTGAAGAGTCTGAGAGAGCCCTCTGAACACTGACCTATAGTTAGAGGTCATGTTGAAGAGTCTGAGAGAGCCCTCTGAACACTGACCTATAGTTAGAGGTCATGTTGAAGAGTCTGAGAGAGCCCTCTGAACACTGACCTATAGTTAGAGGTCATGTTGAAGAGTCTGAGAGAGCCCTCTGAACACTGACCTATAGTTAGAGGTCATGTTGAAGAGTCTGAGAAAGCCCTCTGAACACTGACCTATAGTTAGAGGTCATGTTGAAGAGTCTGAGAGAGCCCTCTGAACACTGACCTATAGTTAGAGGTCATGTTGAAGAGTCTGAGAAAGCCCTCTGAACACTGACCTATAGTTAGAGGTCATGTTGAAGAGTCTGAGAGAGCCCTCTGAACACTGACCTATAGTTAGAGGTCATGTTGAAGAGTCTGAGAAAGCCCTCTGAACACTGACCTATAGTTAGAGGTCATGTTGAAGAGTCTGAGAGAGCCCTCTGAACACTGACCTATAGTTAGAGGTCATGTTGAAGAGTCTGAGAGAGCCCTCTGAACACTGACCTATAGTTAGAGGTCATGTTGTTGATAATGCGCTAAGCAGATGTGCTTAACATTCAGCCCTGCAGTTTATGTCATAGCCTGCCCATTGTACTGTATATGATGAATATTGCATTACTGCCATCATGGCTGCCAATGCATAAGCTATACCGTTTTGTTATACATGGGAAACCTAATAGTCATCCCAAAACATGCTTTTAGGTTGTGCTTTCAAATCTCTGATAACCTTTGCTGGTATTAGAGGCGTTGATGGTTGCAACAGTGCTGCTAACAAAGCAAATGAATTGTTGGTTTGAATGATAAAAAGCATTTTCTGCTTTGCTCATGTTCAGTTCGTAGAAAATGCATCATAAAGTCATTAGAGTGGATCCACTACCGAGCACATCAAGCTTGTCAAAGCCAGTCAGGCCAAGTGGATTTCTTTAGGCTAGTATAGAAATGCCTTTTGAAAGGGAATAACAAGCCTGGAAGGATTGGTTTGGTGTCTGGAACCTCATACAGCATGTTAGCTAGCTACCTAACGTCGCGTTAGTTGGCTTCTAATACATCGAACTTACCAGTATATTAACTATATGATATCTAACTAACTACCCAACAATTATTGACATGATTATTCACGTCATTCTTTTTTATTTTTATTGTTATCCCATTTTCTCCCCAATTTTTCGTGGTATCCAATCGCTAGTATTTACTACCTTGTCTCATCGCTACAACTCCCGTACGGGCTCGGGAGAGACGAAGGTCGAAAGCCATGCGTCCTCCGAAGCACAACCCAACCAGCCGTACTGCTTCTTAACACAGCGCGCCTCCAACCCGGAAGCCAGCCGCACCAATGTGTCGGAGGAAACACCGTGTACCTGGCCCCCTTGGTTGGTGCGCACTGCGCCCGGCCCGCCACAGGAGTCGCTGGAGCGCGATGAGACAAGGATATCCCTACCGGCCAAACCCTCCCTACCCCGGACGACGCTATGCCAATTGTGCGTCGCCCCACGGACCTCCCGGTCGCGGCCGGCTGCGACAGAGCCTGGGCGCGAACCCAGAGACTCTGGTGGCGCAGTTAGCACTGCGATGCAGTGCCCTAGACCACTGCGCCACCCGGGAGGCCTATTCACGTCATTCTTAGCTTAGCTAAGTGGTATAGTCTTTGTGGGGTGGCAGGTAGCCTAGTGGTTAGAGCGTTGGACTAGTAACCAAAAGGTTGCAAGATCGAATCCACGAGCTGACAAGATAAAAATCTGTCGTTCTGCCCCTGAACAAGGCAGTTAACCCACTGTTCTTAAGCCGTCATTGAAAATAAGAATTTGTTCTTAACTGACTGACTTGAATTAAATATAGGTAAAATAAAATGTATTCACTCTGGCTATCTACTCTGATTTCAGAGCACTCTCGTCTGAGTGTGCCAGAGTGCAGAATAACTTGTGAATTTACAAACGCTCAACACCCGTTGTGTGTGTGTATATATATTTATACCTAGTGTCAGTAAACCTCTGTGGGGGGGGGGGGGGGTCGTAATTAAATAGTTGCCAGCAGCACAGTTAGTCACCAAAGCTCTGGATAACATGAAAACAACCTAACCAGCTCTGCCAGGGTGAGTAAAATGGTCAGAGGGAGGTGTTCTCTCATTTGTGTCTGGAAGTAGCTAGCAAGTTAGCCAGTTAGCTTGACTGCCGCTCTGATCAACCCTACTCTTCCGCCAGTGTCCAGTGTGCGCTCTGTATGATCCAAGAGCAAAACGCTCTGAATTGACAAACTGACAATACTTTGAATTGACAAACGCCCAGAGCGCACGCTGGCACTCCAGATTGAATTTACGAACACACCCAATGTCAAATGATTTCATATGTATATAATGTATTGTAACGACCCTGGGTTTATAAGCGCGGAAATCGACTGTGCCGCTTGAGCATGCTTTTGCGGCACAGTCGATAGCGCGCCGGACCTCGGGCTAGGAGGTCGAGGGTTCGAGACCTGCTCCCTGCTGTTTCATTACATTGGTGTCGGAAGTGATCGGACCTCGCATCCACGACAGTGCGTGTGCTTGGCCGGTGAGCGCGTTCCTGTAAGACGTAAAGTCGCAAGCTAGCGCGAGGACGCGCTCTTTGAAAGGAGGGAGTAGTGTAACGACCCTGGGTTTATAAGCGCGGAAATCGACTCTGCCGCTTGAGCATGCTTTTGCGGCACAGTCGATAGCGCGCAGGACCTCGGGCTAGGAGGTCGAGGGTTCGAGACCTGCTCCCTGCCTGTTTCATTACAGTATTCTATTCTACTGTATTTTAGTCAATGCCGCTCTGACATTGTGCTTCCTAATATTTATATTTCTTAATTCCATTATTTTATTTTAGATTTGTGTGTATTGTTGTGAATTGTTAGATACTACTGCACTGTTGGAGCTAGGAACACAAGCATTTTGCTACACCCGCAATAACATCTGCTAAATATGTGTATGTGACCAATACAATTTGATTTGATGCCTAGCTAGTAATTTGTTATGCTAACAGGCTAGCAAGAGGTTGCATAGCAACAGCATCAACTTCCTGTAGACAGATGAAGCGCTAGTATGCTCAACTTAAAAGATACCGTTCGTTTACAGACAGTATACTAAAAGGGAACTAATAGTATGCAGTATATATTCATTAAGTATGTAGTATACAGTATGTTAGTATGGGTATTCAAACACAGCTATGGATTCTGTTATGGAGTGTGTATACTATAGGACTGCCAACGACTCCAGTTGATTGAATTGAACCCGGATACTTTTATGATGGAACTCGGGATTACCTTGCACAGCATGACATCATATGGCTGGGTTGTATCGTTGAGGTTTCAGTCTAAACTTTTTTTTATTATACTAAAAGTTGTACGCCCTCCAGTATGGATTAGGGGTGTGAAAGTAAGAAAAGTCCTTAACGCGAAAACCGGTTATTTAGTGTTTTTTTCTCCCCACTAAATTAAAGTAACACTGCTGCATGCTCGCTTGCGCTTTCTCTTCGTTAATGATGCGACTGTTCAGTCTTCGCTCTATTGCTTGTAGAATATCCTAACCTATTAATTGATGATGGGCCCTGCTTTACTGAAGTTGCAAAACATTGCCAGTCAAGAAATTGCGAAATACAGCATTCCATTGCAAGATACAGCTTTTGATTGCTGCTAGATAGGCCTCTAGTGCCTTCTGACTCCTGTCTGCCTGGTGGCCAACGTGCCTGGATGTGTCTAGAAGGGATACATCTTTTGTCAAATTTGTCGTAAAAAGTGTATATTTTTTGCATTTCAGCTACCCCCCCTATCCTTTATCAAATTATCCTAACCTGCTACGTTAATTTTCCTAACCTGCTGCATAAGTTTTCCTAAACCTACGAAAAGTACATTTTGACCAAAGTCTGTGCCTTCTAGAGAAAACCGACCTGCCTGTAATGTGCTCCTCTCCTCTCTCTGTCCCTCGCTAGCTCTATATGAAAGATGCAAGTGTTCTTGGAAGTGTTGGAAACTAAATCAGTCTACTCCGTTACAAAAATACTGAATCTTACGAGTCGATTCCTAGCATAAGATGTCTTCTTTCTACTAAATGTCTTGATTTAAATCACAGTATTTAACAAACAGGCAGGCTGCGCGCAGGTAGTTTGAGATGATTTGATTGACAGTTTTGGTTGCCTAGTGATGGACGTTAGTCACGCTTCAGAAGCTGCATTCCTTTACAGACAAGTAAAATACCCGTTCAGTGGCGCTTCGAAACTATCTCCAGAGGTTTCGTGACCGCATTTAAAAAGCCTTAGTGTACCTTTACAGACAGACAAACAAACATGCCGTAGCTGGGTGCATTCAAGGGGTATATGACAGTGGTACAGAACTTCATTGCCTGGCTCTAGCGGTCATATAATGTGACCATTATTCTGCATTGTAAATTGACGTCGAATTTTATGATTTTTCTAATCGTTTTTAATGGAAAACGTTTTTGTTTTTTTAAATGCTGTTTTTAAACGTTTACTTTAAATGTGTGTAGCCTTTCTTTTTTACGATAAGAAAAATCATACAATTCCACGTCAATTCACAATGCAGAATAATGGTCGTATTATATGACCGCAAGAGCCAGGCAATGAAGTTCTCTAGCACAGTCATATACCCCTTGAATGCATCGAGTTACGGGCATGTTTGTTTGTCTGTAAAGGTACACTAAGTCTTTTTTAAACGTTAAGCAAAATTGTCCTTTTATAATTTGTCCATAGTATGGGATACAGTTATGAATCAAGACATCACAAGTGACAACTGCACTGTGGTTATGTAATTAATGCCTCACAAAGGAATCATCCTGCAGATAATTCGATCAACATCAACACAGTTAATTGACTGTGATGGTTAGTTTGATTCAGATCTTCATACCCTGCAGGTCTAAAGACTGTTTGTGTTCAGTCGGTTGCATGACCGCATCATTCCAAAGACTGACGGAGGCATCGAGCAGGAAACAGACCATTTATCAGTTCAGATCTGTTGACACTGAATATTCAAGGCAGGTTGTATCTCTGGCACTGTAATGGGAGCAGAAGTCCTCAGCAGACCGCTGTGAACTTGCATTGTTCATATCTTGCATTACTCATCTCATGTGTATATAGTATTCTATACTATTCTACTGTATCTTAGTCCGTTCCGCTCTGACATAGCTCGTCCGTATTTATATAGTCTTAATTCATTCCTGCTTAGATTTGTGTGTATTGTCTATATGTTGTGTAATTTGTTATATATGTAACAGTATAAACTTTACGTCGTCCCCTCGCCCCGACCCGGGTGCGAACCAGGGACCTTCTGCACACATCAGCAACTGACACCCACGAAGCGTCGTTACCCATCGCTCCACAAAAGCCGCGGCCCTTGCAGAGCAAGGGGAAACCCTACTTAAAGTCTCAGAGCAAGTGACGTAACTGATTGAAATGCTACTAGTGCGTACCCGCTAACTAGCTAGCCATTTCACATCCGTTACACTCACCCCCCTTTCAACCTCCTCCTTTTCCGCAGCAACCAGTGATCCGGGTCAACAGCATCAATGTAACAGTATAACTTTACGGCGTCCCCTCGCCCCGACACGGGCGCGAACCAGGGACCCTCTGCACACATCAACAACAGTCACCCACGAAGCAGCGTTACCCATCGCTCCACAAAAGCCCTTTCAACCTCCTCCTTTTCTGCAGCAACCAGTGATCCGGGCAAGAGCAAGGGGAAACCCTACTTAAAGTCTCAGAGCAAGTGACGTAACTGATTAAAATACTACTAGCGCGTACCCGCTAACTAGCTAGCCATTTCACATCCGTTACATATATTACTGGATTTTCGCAGCTTGAAGCACAAGCATTTCGCTACACCCGCTGATCACGTGTATGTGACCAATAACATTTTATTTGAATTTGTGTGCGCTTGCGTGTTAGTGAGAACGGTTACATGCACACAATGCGATTAAAAAATATATATTCTTTTTTGTTTGTTGATAATCTGATTTAATATAATAGTTTGATTAAAACATATACAGTGGCTTGCTAAAGTATTCACCCCCCTTGGAATTTTTCCTATTTTGTTGCCTTACAACCTGGAATTAAAATAGATTTTTGGGGGGTTTGTATCATTTGATTCATACAATATGCCTACCACTTTGAAGATGCAAAATATTTTTTCTTGTAAGACAAGAAAGAACTTGAGCGTGCATAACTATTCACCCCCCCCCCCCCCCCCAAGTCAATACTTTGTAGAGCCACCTTTTGCAGCAATTACAGCTGCAAGTCTCTTGGGGTATGTCTCTATAAGCTTGGCACATCTAGTCACTGGGATTTTTGCTCATTTTTCAGGGCAAAACTGCTCTAGCTCCTTCAAGTTGGATGGGTACCGCTGGCGTACAGCAATCTTTAAGTCATACCACAGATTCTCAATTGGATTGAGGTCTGGGCTTTGACGAGGCCATTCCAATACATTTAAATGTTTGCCCTTAAACCACTCAAGTGTTGCTTTAGCAGTAGGCTTAGGGTCATTGTCCTGCTGGAAGGTGAACCTCCGTCACAGTCTCAAATCTCGTGAAGACTGAAACAGGTTTTCTTCAAGAATTTCCCTGTATTTAGCACCATCCATCATTCCTTCAATTCTGAGCAGTTTCCCAGTCCCTGCAGATGAAAAACATACCCACAGCATGATGCTGCCAACACCATACTTCACTGTGGGGATGTTGTTCTCAGGGTTATGAGGTGTTGGGTTTGCGCCAGACATAGCATTTTCCTTGATGGCCAAAAAGCTCAGTTTTAGTCTCATCTAACTAGAGTACCTTCTTCCATATGTTTGGGGAGTCTCCCATATGCCTTTTGGCGAACACCAAATGTGTTTGCTTATTTTTTTCTTTAAGCAATGGCTTTTTTTCTGGCCACTCTTCTGTAAAGCCCAGCTCTGTAAAATGTACAGCTTAAAGTGGTCCTATGGACAGATACTCCAATCTCCACTGTGGAGCTTTGCAGCTCCTCCAGGGTTATCTTTGTTCTCTTTGTTGCCTCTGATTAATGCCCTCCTTGCCTGGTCTGTGAGTTTTGGTGGGCGGCCCTCTCTTGGCAGGTTTGTTGTGGTGCCATATTCTTTCCATTTTTTAATAATGGATTTAATGGTGCTCAAAGTTTCTGATATTTTTTTATAACCCAACCCTGATCTGTACTTCTCCACAACTTTGTCCCGGACATGTTTGGAGAGCTCCTTGGTCTTCATGGTGCCGCTTGCTTGGTGGTGCCCCTTGCTTAGTGGTGTTGCAGACACTTAGACTTACACTTCTGAAGGTAATTGGTTGTACCAGATCTTAATTAGGGGCTTCATAGCAAAGGGGGTGAATACATATGCACGCACCACTTTTCCACTTTTAATTTTTTTTTTAAATTAAGTAATTTTTTTCCCTTCACCAATTTGGATTATTTTGTGTATGTCCATTTACATGAAATCCAAATAAAAATAAATTTTTAAATTACAGGTTGTAAGGGAACAAAATAGGAAAAATGCCAAGGGGGTTGAATACTTTTGCAAGGCACTCTACATGCTTGGTAAGAAGAACGATTTCCCTAATAATAATAATCCTGTTTCCATGGAGCCATCTGAAATCAGGCTACCTGACGGCACTCTGATAAATGCAAAAAATCACCAATCAAAATAAATGTTCTACCAAAGCGACTGTTTTATTTTTGGGAAGCATATTTGATTATGAGTTCGGACATATAATGTTTGTATGTGAACTATTTCTAAGAGGCATACATTCAGTTGTTCCAAACTCACTTCACTAGCACTATAGAGGGTGCTTCACTCGCACTCGGCTGGGGCTTGCACATGCGCAGATCAAATACACTGTTGGAACGCCGATTTAAGGTGTTTACATGTCCTAATGATTAGAACGATTTCTCAGAAAACCAGGTGTTTTAATTGCAGAGTAAGGTGTTTACATGACTATTGCATAATCTGTCTACTGCCATAATCAGTTAAATATCAAATTATTACTGTGCATATAAACGTACTCGGTGTGAGCGTGTGTATTTACCAGCCACTGTGTCTGGAGGAGTCCACCCGCTGGTGCCCAGCTCCTCCTCCTCTTGTCCTTGAAGCTGCCTTGCCCCAGGCCAGGACCTGCTGAGCTGAACCAGGCCTTGGCCTAATGGATACCATTCTTATAGGGAAATGGAGTGTGTGTAATCCAGGTCACTGATACCTCCTACAGTAACCTCCCTGTGTCTTCTTCTTCACCCTCCTCTCCACTCCCTCTCTGCTGCTTTTTCTCCCTCTGACCAACCCCAGCTGCTTGCTTTTTAGCACCGGCGGAGTGGATGCTCTGACATCGCCCCACTCACTCCTCTAGAGTCGAGTGGTTCCCGACTTTCACAGTAGAGGCTGTTGGCATCAGGATTGGGGTCAATTCCATTTCAATTCAAGAAGAACACTGAAGTTCTCTTTAGAGTACATTTTCCTCATGGAAGAGAATTGGAATAGGTTTTACTTTCTGAATTGAAATGGAATTGACCCCGACCCTGCTTGGCATCATACAGTCATTTGCCATGCAGCTCACCACCAGACAGATTTGTGCTTGAGGTGATACCTTTCTAGTGGTTAGACTTGGCAAACTTCTAAAGAGGTGTACAAGCCAGCTACACATGAGCTCGCGGGTGTTCTTTATTCAGTTGCTGTGGGCTTCCTGCCCCACACACTGAACTTCTTTCCAGTATGAATTGATGAGCGGCTTTACCAGGAAATGTTTTTAAATAAATCTGTGTGATGACTATATATTCCATGCCAGCTAGTTCCCCCATGTCTTTATTTTTTATAAAATGTGTTGCCAAAGAAATCCACAACTGTCTGGAGATTAGAGAATGGCCAATTTTGACAGCTTTCTCTTTCCTGAGAAAGGAACATCCTACTCCTCCCCTATACTAATGTTAAAGTAAGTTAATACCCCAGTGTAGCAGATTCATGCTGTTAATGATTAAGTTCCATTTGTAACACAGATGTTGTTCTTGCCAAGTCTTCATCCAGATGATACTGATATCTCTGACACCATGGCTGCGTTTACACAGGCAGCCCAATTCTGCATTTTTTTCACTAATTGGTCTTTTGACCAATCAGATCAGCTCTGAAAAATATCTGATGTGAAAAGATCTGATGTGATTGGTCAAAAAATCAGAATTGGACTGCCTGTGTAAACGCAGCCTATTAGGATCAGGCTACCTCATACTTATTTGGTTGTATGGTATGATTGGCATCCTTTAATGGTTTACTGTTGGAATGCCCTCTATCATCACCTCTTACTGTGTCTAGTTCTGAATGATTTCACATGGTCACTATATCACTATATAACTAACTATAGAACTCTCACCTTTCAGCTGTGACAGAGACACAATCAGAGGGGGAGATGGACAGAGAGGGGAGATAGAAGGGGGGGGGGGGGGACAGAGTGAGAGACTGAGTTGGAGACGGATGGTGTGGGAGAGAGCGACTGGACGACAGTGAGAACCAGCCAGAGAGGTTTGGAAAGGGCAAGAGTTCTGGTATGTGTTGTATTCTTCTGGGTTAGGGTTAGAGAGAGTGGAGGTTTGGCGAGAGAGGTTTGGAAAGGCCCAGATCTCTGTGTGTTATTCTCCCAGGTTCCTGACAGGTGTCTATAGCCCTATCTACGTCCTACGCCGGTGCTCTGTCTGCAGCCAGTCAGAGGAGCGTGGGAATGGTGAGAGTCCTCCAAAAAAAGCTCACATGCTGTCTGACCCACGGACCTGTTTGGCAGTCTGTCCATCCGTACTGTTTTCTAGGTAGTGTCTGTTGACAAGAAGCTCTGGCAGTCTCCTCACAGTTGGCTGTCTGCTGTGAGAATCCCTCTCCGGTTGGGATGTCCTGTTTGATCATGTTCCTGTCTGTTGTAGGTCAGAGGCAGACATGGATGTTTTATTTCCTCTTTTGTCATAGTATTTTGTGTAATCTTCTCTTTTCTGACTTAAATGGCAGGGAGTTTAAGCACCCCTGTTGGCTACGATTTTGTAGCTAGATGTTAAACGTTGACATACGACATCAATTTGACCCCCAATGAGTTAAAGTTCCTCAAACTGGGAACCTTGTAGCATCAAACAGGACACTTAAAAGTTCATAATGAGGTTCATGCTTTGCTATCAGTAGAAAGTGGAAAGGGAGCCGTAACAATGTCACGGTGTTGTTGTTGTGGAGAAGCCCCCTGAACCACGCTTCCTGCTTCGCCCATGCCGGGGTCATTGTCCTGGGAGTGGATGAAGGAAGTAGGCCTCGCCATTGCAACCACGCAGGGGTGGTCCTGTTTACTCTCCCTGTCTCCAGCGCTCTTTTCCATGCAAACCCCTTCAGTGGTATTAATAGCAGTTCCTTTCAGGAACCTGCCTTTGAGTTCACTGGCATGACAAAGTCTGTTGGATTGTTTGGCCGAGAGTGACCTAGTATTTTCTGAAAGGCCCATGAGCCATCCCCTTACTGTATGTAGAGAGGGGACAGCATAGCCAATTGAAGGCTGGCCATGTTGATAGAAATGGAAGTCCTGCGACCTACCTCAAGAGTTACAAAGATTTGCTCATTAGAGAACACTATTATGGTGGCCATCTTTGATTTAGGTTAAGCTGCCTTATTCTTCAAAGTTGGAGTCTTTGTTGACCAGTGGACTACTAGGTGACATTAACATTTAACTGCTGAAATGAAATGGTGTCCTTTCATTATAAAGTCAACATTAAGAAATCAATGAACATGGCTATACACATGGCTACGGGTGTAGTTATTCTTGGCTAAGTAGTGACATGCTCTTCCTGCTACAGAATCCGTTTGTCCTGGCTTGTCACTGGCCAGACCCGGATGTCTTTCTTCAAGAGTTGCAAGTTTTACAAGGCTATAAAAAAGCAATTTAGGCTTGACTCTGTGGTGGGATTGCTCTCCCATTTCTTTCCACCTTTACATTTAACGATAGGCCGTTTATTTATATACATATTTTATTGTAATCTCATAATTCTGTTTTCTTCTTTGAATGTGGCATTAGAGCAATTCTGAACAGGATCAGCACAGTCTAGCAACCGATCATTCCTAGTACATCTTCCCCCTTTGTCTAGCGAGCGAGCGCTCCTTGTTCTGTGACCACACACTGTGCTAACTGGACTGGCCATGCTGGTGCTATTATTAGTACAATCTCGGCTCTTATTTTAGCAGTGACACATGGCACTGTCACCCTGACCCACCAAACAAAATCCTCCGGGCCTCCTCAGCGAGACAACTTCATATTTGTGTACGAGTGCAAATCCACAATTGTGCCACCACCACACACCTGTCAGCGTTCAGTGTAAGGCAAGCATGTTCCTATTATAGCAGGCATGTGGAGAGAGTTAGCATGGCAGTTGTATTTCATTTAGAATACCCGTTATTATCTCTGTGCTGTGTCGTGCACACAGGCCCAGGGAGCCTTTGGCTGTAATTACAGTGAGAACGGTGAAGTTTGGAAGGGATGTGTCAGTTGGGTTATCCACATGCTAGCATGCTACCCTGCTAGGTTAACAGGTTAGCGTTATTGCACTTTGTGTTAGCCCAAACATTGTGATTGAATTACTAAGGTATTTGTGATATCTTATCTATGTAGTTGTAAACAGGGCACCAATATTTATTGAGGAAGGAACTTCAAGTAGGCAGAGGTGAAGGTGTGACATACAGGCACCAATCTCATCCTGTTTCCCCTTCATCAAAGAGTTAACCTCTTGGCCAAGTCGAGGAGGCTGAAGGATCTCTGTTCCCACTCAGAGGAGGAGCCGGTGACGGCGCGGCCCTTTAAGTGACTTGGCACAGTGGCAGTGTTTCTGTTGGCTATGAAGGCGTGGGGCAGCCATGTTTCCTCTCCTCTCGCTGACCCTGGCCTGCTGACTCAGGTGTCTCCTTCCAGCTCACAGTTCATACGCTGTACACAAATAGTTTATGACAAGCCCTGTGTTAAGGTCCTGGCAGTGAATCAAAGAGACTGCATCAAAGTAGAGCTACTATAACTGTTTCATCTCTCTTTGGCTCTTCTCACATAATTCCTGGCTGTCGTTTGATCAAGAGCTTTTGATAGTGTGTTTATATCAGAGCATCAGTTGACGCCTTAACAAAGTTCTGAGAGGCCATGGTTGTGTTGTTTTCTCTGTGGCTGTAAGGAGTCCACATGTTTATTCAGTGTAGATGACTGACACTTTCTTTACATGTAATTCATCAAAGTCTGGAGAACATACCTTTTCAACCCAAAAGTTGAATACAACCTGAACCTTTCCAGCCCAGCATGACAGTGTCCCTGAATTATGTAGAATTTCTTTGTTTTCCACTGGTTATCTGTTTATTCACTTTACATATTTGATTGAATTAGGCCCTTACTGGAAGAGGCAATATCCTGCTAGCCCACCAGGTATGCTACATTTTCAACCTTTAACATTGTAAAATGGATTATGTGGCAGCAAACAATGACATACACATCTTAAAACAAGGTCAAGGACATGGAACAAAAAACATTTAGCTACAAGCAAAAATGACTTGAGGTCTTTGTGTGTTTACCTCTTCCCGTATTTAATTGGTTAGCCGTGAGTTTCACCTCAGAGAGCTGTGTTTTTAGAGCCCGCTATTGGATTGGTTAGCCGTGAGTTTCACCTCAGAGAGCTGTGTTTTTAGAGCCCGCTATTGGATTTACTAAGGGTGTTTTAGAAGTTGCCAGCGCACCACTTTAGAAGTGTACTATTAGCAGGACGTCTGTTCTCCCCTTGAGACCCTCTCTTAACTCAAATCTGCTTGGATTCACTAATGAGCTACTAGCAGTTGTCTGTTCACGTAGTTTACTTTGATCTTGTACATCTTGTAGGTCAAACACTTTACAGCTTAAACTTGACGATTTCAACTTCAATTGCAGTAATGGTTCTGGCAATGCGTTTAGACTATGTTACAAACATTGAAAGACTTGTGTTGGTGTGACATTGATTGAAGTATGGAGCACAAGGTTGAGTGAAAACGGTCACATATAAAGGGTTGGCCTACATTTAGCTAGGGAGCAATAGACGGAGCTAGGCAGAGACCGTGTTTGAATTAGACATGGTGTGGAGATTCAGGAGCCTCATGTCTTGGTTGTGGGGATATTATCCCACAAAAGCACCCACTACTGGTCTCACTGTGCCCACCACCACAGAGAACTATTTGCTCTGCAAACAGAGCATCTACCTGATCTGCTAGCCAAAAGGAACTCCTACGTGAAAATGCTAATCATTGACTACAGCTCAGCGTTGAACACCATAGTATCCTCAAAGCTCATCACTAAGCTAAGGATCCTGGGACTAAACACCTCCCTCTGCAACTGGATCCTGGACTTCCTGACGGCCCGCCCCCAGGTGGTGAGGGTATGTAGCAACACATCTGCCACGCTGATCCTCAACACTGGAGCTCCACAAGAGTGCGTGCTCAGTCCCCTCCTGTACTCCCTGTTCACCCACGACTGCGTGGCCAGGTACGACTCCAACACCATCATTAAGTTTGCAGGCGACACAACAGTGGTAGGCTTGATCACGACAACGACGAGACAGTCTATAGGGAGGAGGTCAGAGACCTGGCCGGGTGGTGCCAGAATAACAACCTATCCCTCAGCGTAACCAAGACTAAGGAGATGATTGTGGACTACAGAAAAAGGAGGACCGAGCACGCCCCCATTCTCATCGGCGGGGCTGTAGTGGAGCCGGTTGATAGCTTCAAGTTTCTTGGTGTCCACATCACCAACCAACTAGAATGGTCCAAACACACCAAGCCAGTCGTAAAGAGGGCACGACAAAGCCTATTCCCGCTCAGGAAGTTTCCATACACTTAGGTTAGAGTCATTAAAACTCCACAAATTTCTTGTTAACAAACTATAGAAGTCGATTGCAGCATTACCACAAAAATGGAAGAGGCAGGTGGAAGGGGATAAAAGTAAGGAACTTGTATGTCGGCCCTATATTAAAGAACATAAATGGTTAAAGAAAAGTGTGATAAATAAAAACATATACCAATTTCATTTAAGGACCAAAAAAACTTACAGCTGTGCCATATAAATTGCAAAATGGGAAGAGATTTTTGATGTACCCATTCCATGGCACATGGTTTATGAATTGATACGCAAAACAACGCCGGATTCAAAACTTCAAATTTTTCAATTTAAATTATTATACAAAATTCTTGCAACTAATATAATGTTATATATATGGGGGATACAATCTTCCCAGCTCTGTAGATTCTGCTGTGAGGAGGCAGAGTCATTAGACCATTTATTTTGGTATTGTCCGCATGTTTTTTATTTATTTTTATTTTACCGTTATTTTACCAGGTAAGTTGACTGAGAACACGTTCTCATTTGCAGCAACGACCTGGGGAATAGTTACAGGGGAGAGGAGGGGGATGAATGAGCCAATTGTAAACTGGGGATTATTAGGTGACCATGATGGTTTGAGGGCCAGATTGGGAATTTAGCCAGGACACCGGGGTTAACGCCCCTACTCTTACGATAAGTGCCATGGGATCTTTAATGACCTCAGAGAGTCAGGACACCCGTTTAACGTCCCATCCGAAAGACGGCACCCTACACAGGGCAGTGTCCCCAATCACTGCCCTGGGGCATTGGGATATTTTTTAGACCAGAGGAAAGAGTGCCTCCTATTGGCCCTCCAACACCACTTCCAGCAGCATCTGTTCTCCCATCCAGGGACCAACCAGGACCAACCCTGCTTAGCTTCAGAGGCAAGCCAGTAGTGGTATGCAGGGTGGTATGCTGCTGCTAAATTTAAATGTAGCTCGTTTTTGGTCACAGGTCCAGGAATGGTGGAAGAATTGCAACATTTGCGTAGAACTAACGCTACAGATCGCAATACTGGGGGATCTGAAAAGCCATAGTCAATCAATCAATAATATAATAATTATTTTAGCAAAAATGTTTATTTTTAATTTACAATCCGTGGAAGCTATGAGAATAGGAAGATTCAAATCTTTTGTGAAGCATCACAGCACAGTTGAAAAATAAATGGCAAATAAAAATCCGAAATGGATGATGTTGGAAGATAGATGGGAAAGGTTGAGTGGAACTGAAGGGTGGGACTAATAACAAGATAAACAATGTAGGGCATACGGGATCTGTGAAATGTGTATAGGTGCGGAGCTATTGTGAAATAGCACAGTTACAAGTGGAAATCAAACTGGATGGACAACAGAAATAGAGGAAGGACTAAGAACAAACAAGAGAGAACTATTATAAAGTAGACTGTGTCTGTAAAATGTGTATAAGATGTATAAATTGAAGGTAAAAACAGAAATGTTTATCAGTTTACTCCAATTGGGGGATCGGTGGTAGGGTTTGCGGGGAATAATAATAAAGGTATACTCTTTAAAAAAAGTATGTATGTCTATGTAGGTATGTGTATGTATATATGTGTATATGTATGCATATGTGAATGGATATATATATTTGCCCAAAAAAATATGGGGGATTGGAAATGATGCAGACAATTACATTGGAAGCAACATTCTTTCCGCAATATTAAGCTGATCCACCCCCCAGAAAAAATAAAAATAAAAAAAAAACTATAGAAGTCGGTTCGGACATCTACTTTGTGCATGACACAAATAATTTTTCCAACAATTGTTTACAGACAGATTATTTCACTTATAATTCACTGTATCACAATTCCAGTGGGTTCAGAAGTTTACATACGCTAAGTTGACTGTGCCTTTAAAGTCTGGTTCATCCTTGGGAGCAATTTCCAAACGCCTGAAGGTACCACGTTCATCTGTACAAACAATAGTACGCAATTATAAACACCATGGGACCACGCAGCCATCATATCGCTAAGGAAGGAGACACGTTCTGTCTCCTAGAGATGAAGTGAAAAGTGCAAATCAATCCCAGAACAACAGCAAATTAGCCCGACTAACCGGTACCTGTATATAGCCTCGCTACTCTATATAGCCTCACTACTGTTATTATTTATTGTCTTTTTACAGTTTTTTTATTTCCTTATCTATTGTTCACCTAATACCTTTTTTTGAACTTAAAAATTGCCCTGTTGGTTAGGACTTGTACGTAAGCGTTTCACTGTAAGGTTGTATTAGGCGCACGTGACAAACTTTGATTTGAGCTCTCATTTCAGGGGAAGAAGAAAAAGAGGGCAAAGGGAAAAAAATAGTAAAGGATTGGATTGAAGACGAGCTGAGAGGATATAGACCGGCAAGGACAAAGAATAGACAGTAGAAGAGAGGGCGAAGGAGAGCACATGCTTACTTCCCACTGTATAGGGCTGTGGTGTGTTTTGATAGGCCGCTGACACACACACACAGACACACACTTCCTTGTCATGAGGCCAGAATAAGGGCTGTGTGAGAGAGAGGGGGAGACAGTCACAACGCAACACACATATGGTCAGTGTGACTGGAAACGTTTGTGGCACACTCGGTCCTTCCCGGTATGGAATGTCTGGAGATGTGAGTGCACTGCTGCACTTGTGGAGATCTGCTAACTAGCTGAAGCACTACTCTTCACTACAGAGAAACACTCAACATACTGGAAGATTGGTTGTACACCAACTCTCTGTTTTAAAGACCTGAAAGAGCTGCACTTAGCAACAACATGACTGCTTAGACTGAGAACTGTCTTGGAAACAAACTTTTCTTCTTTTACATTGCGGGACTCAGTGGCTTAACGCCACCTACTCATAACATTGAAGATGTCTGATATGTAGTGTATATTGGTTGGGTTCGGAGACACCTCGGTTTGCTTCAGGAGTTGGGGCACACGTTCATGCTTGCTGTTCCTCTTCAAGTCAAAAGATGAGGGCATTTGAATGTTTGGTATGACCTTGAAACTCTGGGGAGAAGGCGTTCAAACGCAATGTTGTAGCCTGTACTGGGATATGTGCTGTGGACTTTAAGTTCTAAGTCCCACCTCAGTGTTTTGTTCTGGATCTGGAATGAACAATGTATGAAAAGAGATATTTGAAATGTCGACCTTTTGAGGGAACACGAAGTCTTGGAAAATGATGAGACAATATTCTACGTGTTGGCACACTGTTGCTTGTGTTTTGTTTATAATTATTTGTATAATAAGTCTAACTACCGGTGAGATTAGACTGTAGGAGTTGGGGACTGGAGACTACCGGTGAGATTAGACTGTAGGAGTTGGAGACTGGAGACTACCAGTGAGATTAGACTGTAGGAGTTGGAGACTGGAGACTACCGGTGAGATTAGACTGTAGGAGTTGGAGACTGGAGACTACCGGTGAGATTAGACTGTAGGAGTTGGAGACTGAAGACTACCGGTGAGATTAGACTGTTGGAGACTGAAGACTACCGGTGAAATTAGACTGTAGGAGTTGGAGACTGAAGAGGAGGTTACACGGATGATTTGCAATTCAAATAGTGTTACCGCTCTGAGCTGACTTGTAACAGAATCATTGGCTGCGGTGTCAGCAGCTGCAGATTTTCTTTCTGTCAAGCAAGACAAAAGGGAAAACATCCCCCTGATGACTATGCAGTCAACCAGTTGGATAGAAACTAGTGGTTGAATTAAGTCACTATTGTATTTTGGCAAAGTTTTGCTTTGCAATGTCCCGGGCCTACAAGACATACCCTCCTGTAGAAGTGGCCTACTAGACGGACCCTCCTGTAGAAGTGGCCTACCAGACGGACCCTCCTGTAGAAGTGGCCTACCAGACGGACCCTCCTGTAGAAGTGGCCTACCAGACGGACCCTCCTGTAGAAGTGGCCTACCAGACGGACCCTCCTGTAGAAGTGGCCTACCAGACGGACCCTCCTGTAGAAGTGGCCTACCAGACGGACCCTCCTGTAGAAGTGGCCTACCAGACGGACCCTCCTGTAGAAGTGGCCTACCAGACGGACCCTCCCTCTTGTAGAAGTCTTTGACTCAATGCTTGGCTCGATAACACTGCTTCACTAATACTCTCTTAACAGTATAACTGTGAAGTCATTGACTTCATGCTGAATTGTAGTATCCCTGTTGACAAGGTCATAACTAATGCCGCTGAGTCACGCGCACACATACACACATACACACAGCAGTCCTGTGTTATGTTACTCCTCAACTGTCTTTTCCCACCAAACACCAGACTCATTACTGTGCTCTTGTGACCAGATCTTGCCCTGCTTACTGTACCCCCTCTCACTCAGCCAGATATCCCATGATCCTCTCTGCCCCCGCTGGTTGAACGCCCAGGACTGCCAGCGAAAGAACACCCCCCCCCCCCCCACCTTCATTTTGGAAATTAATTGAGTCGTTTGGTTAATTAAGACTTCTCCCCTCTGACTGTATTCTATCATAATCCATAATGCCAAACATAAGGAGCTTTAATTGAAGGCTTGCTATTGGCTGCTCAGAGTTTTTGCCAGTTATGACAAACCAAAGCACTTAGCACATTGAGCTTTGAGCTTAGTCGACTGTTCTGTGTTTCATGCCTGTTTTTCACAAGCCATGTTCTATGCATTTTTCTTTAAGGCTGTATGAATGTACTGTTGCAATGTGTTTTGTGTCCAAAGTGCAATTTCCTTTCGCTGACTTTGTGTTTGGTGGCTTTTTCCCCACATCTCTGGAGCCCTTGTAGAGGAAGAGGGACATGACCAGTATAGATATAATGGAGGAGTCTGGCTCTCCACGCCCCATTAGGTTCTAATGCAGTACTATAGGTGATGCATGGTCCAGAACATATATGCTATGCCATGTAAATGCATACATACACACATTCTTAATAAACTGGTACAGGAGATCTAACAATGACCGTTGTCTGACATGGTCAGATGTCGGTGTGTTTGCGGTTGATGACACACAGCTTTTCAAAACCATGATGTAATAACTTAAACCGACCCAACTCCATCCTCCGCTTCTCTCACAACGACAGCCATTTAATCAGTCAGCACTAATACATTCTACCCTCCTCCGAGTGGGTGACCCTTTCCCATTGTTTCCCTGTTAATGAGTCAGTTTTTTTACTGACTGAAATGTAGAGGGAACTTGGAAAGTGACACACACACACTGCGGGACGTTTTTGTCCCTGTGGGTTTAGTGTGCTGGGTCACACTGAACCCACCAATAGAAAAGGTCCACCACGGGACCTCTATTAGTCCCCACAAACAGCGGCAGCTCTCACTGTCCTCAGGCACCATTACATCATGGCTTAGACATTCTCTCTCTGTCTATGTCCCTCTGTCTCTCGGGTCTTTCTATGTCTCTCTGTCTTTGCAGGGCCTTGTCTATCTGTATATCTCTCTTCTCTCCTCTCTCTTCTCTCTGTCTCAGGACATTTGCTTCAGCAAATGGCAAGATTGTTCAGTTTTTGTTTGCCAGTCAAATGGATAAGTTTCAGAATGCGGCAACAGCAATGGGATATTCTGTCCCTGTCCGTACGGGGTGTGTTCACTCATTCATATTGACACTGTATCAGTGTGTGTGGACGGTGGAACGGGTTGTTATGGGGTTACGAGTGTCTAGGCCACTTTGTTCTTTACAGTATACTACTACAGCCTCATTTTCCTGCTGGAAGGAACGTGTTGACTTGGGCCTATAGTTTTAATTTTAATGTCAGTTTAGAAATGGATTGCTGGTTGTAATCATCAGTGAGTATGGTCTACTCTACACTGTTTCTAACCTGAATAGTATGTTTTATTTGATTGAATATACAGTTGTCATGTACGGTACTACTACTAATCAATACACAGTACATTAAGAATTACCACCCACCCTGCAAACATACACTCCTCTAACATAATGCACTCCACCCCATAATCAGCTTCAGTCTTGGGCTGACACAAGCTCCCCCCTCTACCTCAGCTGTGAATAAAAGGATTGTGCATCTCCAATCCAAACTGGAGATGAGATTCTAGACCCCAGACAGTTGCGGTGATTGCTAAGGGCTGGTGATTCCCTGGAGGAGAGCATTAGTTGATTGACCTGATGTGGTGAACATGGTTCGGCATGGCCAGCCAGTCAGCCACGGAGGGAGACCAACCCTAAATCTATTAACCCCTATCCTTTAAGCAGTGCACTGGCCATCTGCTCCGCCACCCGGCCGTCACACACAGCCCAACACACACAGCCCAACACACACACACACACACACACACACACACACACACACACACACACACACACACACACACACACACACATACACACACCCATACACACACCCATACACACACACAGACACACACACACACACACACACACACACACACACACACACACACACACACACACACACACACACACACACAGACACAGACACACACACACACACACACACACACACACACAGCGAAGTGCACCATTAATACCCCCAGTGTGTGTGTGCCCAGCCTTACACAATCTGGTTAGCAGGGGTGTGTGTGTGTTGGACGCATGCAGGCAAGGCTGTTCACAACCTGGTTGGGGGGGTTGAATGTAGGCCGGCAGGAAATTGGAGAGAAGGGTGCAGCATTGTATTAGGACCCAGCTGGAGATGGCGTGCCACCTATATGCTTCCCTGTTCCATTTCCTGTTTTCATTTTTCTTCTCCCCACATGCAGGTTTTTATGGGCAGGAGCAGTTTTGTCCTTAGCAACAGAAATAACACCATATATTGGACTGACAAAGCAGCATCTGTGTATGTTTCTAGCTGATACATTGTGAGAGGAATTGTGGTAAACACAATCATGTTCATATGGCAAATGGTTCTCATTGACTCTGGTATCGGACATTCAATAATTCTTTGTCTACACCCATTCAGCATCGTTCACACCCTCTAAAGCCTTAGCCTATCTATCGACAGTCGTCGCAATGACGTCATGAACATTCTATTGAAATGGTTACTTGCATATGTAGACACGTAGCTAGCTAGCTAAACAATGAACCATAATCCCAACTCATGACGTTACTACCCTGCATGAGTCTACAGGTAGCTAACCAACCAGGTTCAATGTTAGCTAGCTAACATTAGGCTATAACTAACAATGCAAATGGCTCTGAGATATGAATAATATAACTACACAGATCATACACGTAACATTAGATAGCTAGCTAATGTTTGCTGGCTGTCTCGCTAGCTAACAGTACACTAGAAATGAAAATGACTTTCTGAAAAAATTAGAAATGTGTAATATCTGAATGTAGCTAGCTACATTCAATCTTACTCGTATACATGGATGGACGCTTCTCCCTCACTGTGTCGGATGCCGTGGTTGCCCTCAGTTTGAAGATGTAATCCGGAGACGGGTGTTTTATACAACAGCCTTCTGTGTGTTCTCTTTTTGACTCCGTCTGCATGTTTGCAATCAAACGCCAGAATCTCCTTAGCTATCATACTCTAATTCCACTGATTTCAAAACTCGGCCCTGCAGGAAGTGGAGAGCAACACTTATACAGTCTACTAGATGATATCTTCTAAAACAACAACGTTAGAAAGGCTTTCCTACACATACTGACCAGCTCATGTTACAGATAGAAGCCTGCTACATGGCAGACCAATCCGAACTCATCTCTCTGCATGTCCAGCCCACTCATGATCTCAGCCAATCATGACTAGCGGGAAGGCTGCTGGCTTTTTCTGCGGCTAAAACAACTAGGCTCGTAATTTAACAATTTTATTAATATTTACAGATGGCATACAAGTTAGTTATTAAGGCACATAAAAGTTCACATGTTCCAGATGGAATTTCTGCCCAAAAATGCATTTTAATTAACAACAAAAAAGTTTACATTCAAATGGCTCAACATACGGGAGAGCGCGACTGTACGCCCAGTTTGAATTATATCAAATGTTGTTTGTCACATGCGCCGAATACAACAGGGGTAGGCCTTACAGTGAAATGCTTATTTAACAGCGCTTAACCAACAATGCATTTTTAAGAAAAGTAAAACACATTTTTTTTAATTACAAGAAAGATTGAAAAATAACAAATAATTAAGGAGCAACAAAAAAATAACAGTAGCGAGGCTACATACAGAGTCAATGTGCGGGGGCAATGGTTAGTCGAGGTAATATGTACGTATTTGTAGGTAGAGATAAAAGAGAGATGCATGGATAATTAACAGAGTAGCAGCAGTGTAAAAATGAGGGTGGGGGCAATGCAAATAGTCTTCGTAGCCATTTGATTAGATGTTCAGGAGTCTTATGGCTGTTAAGAAGCCATTTGGACCTAGACTTGGCACTCCGGTACCCCTTGTCGTGCCGCAGCAGAGAAAACAGTCTATGACTAGGGTGGCTGGAGTCTTTGATAATTCTTTTAGGCCTTCCTCTGACACTGCCTGGTATAGAGGTCCTGGATGTCAGGAAGCTTGGCCCCAGTGATGTACTGGGCCGTACGCACTACCCTCTGTAGTGCCTTGCGGTTGGAGGCTGAGTAGTTGCCGTACCAGGCAGTGATGCAACCAGTCAGGATGCTCTCGACGTTGCAGCTGTAGAAACTTTTGAGGATCTGAGGACCCATGCCAAATCTTTTTAGTTTCCTGAGAGGAATAGGCGTTGTCGTGCCCTCTTCACGAATGTCTTGGTGTGTTTGGACCATGATAGTTTGTTGGTGATGTGGACACCAAGAAACTTGAAGCTCTCAACCTGCTCCACTACAGCCCCGTGGATGAGAATGGGGGTGTGCTTGGTCCTCCTTTTCCTGTAGTCCACAGTCATCTCCTTTGTCTTGGTCACGTTGAGGGAGCGGTTGTTGTCCTGGCACCACCCGGCCAGGTCTCAGCCTACAGGGAGGTGGTCAATCTCATCATTGGCCTATGCAAAACAAATTACACAACACTAGTGAATACCTGAATATCTATGCTACCTTTGTAGTTGTGTGCACTCTGTGTGAGGTATTGTGGATGGTTTCTGTTTCAGTATAGTCTCCATGGGAATGAGCTGTATACAGGAGAGAGGAGCCCAGACAATAGAGGGCTTAGTGGTTTACACACACACACACACACACACGCACGCACGCAGGCACACACACACAGACTGACTAATGCTACGTTTATACCGATTTTTTTAGGCCATTTATATGGTCCATCCTTCAATCAAATGTATTTTATAAAGCCTTTTTACATAAGTAGTTGTCACAAAGTGTTGAGGAGTTTAGGACAGTCCAGTTGGACAGATGTTTTGTCTCTGACTGTCTCATAATGCTCTTCTCTTCTCTCTGTGGACACCAGTCACCCCATCAGAACTTTTGGGTGTATATTAAGGTTTTGAATGGTGTTATTGTGTGTTCAGTGGAGAAGCTGGCAGCTGCTAGTCTTGGCATGGGGATGGACTGCTGCTGCTGTGCAGTGTAATCTAGTCAGTCCAGATGCTGTTATGCCTGAATGTTCCAGTCTCTTTATGTTGGCCAGCCAGCTATAAACTCATTTGGACATTTTTCATAGATTACATAATAATATGAAATGCACATTTTGTGGTGGATTCAGTAAATGAATGATTTACAGTGTTAACCTCTCTGTGTGTTGTCTTGTCATCTCTAACCCTCTATTTCTGTCTCTTCCAGCGGTGATGTCTTGAGGCAGTCTCCCATCCGGCCTAGTGAAGGACGTGCGAGGTCAAGTGACTGCTAATGGGAACTCCTGTGACACCATGAGCGCTCGTGATGGCGGCGGCGGGATCGGCGGAGTGGGCACGCTGGGCAGGCGAGGACGCTACGAGGACTCGGAGTTTACCCTGCGCATCTATCCGGGCTCCCTGGCCGAGGGCACCATCTACTGCCCCGTCAGCGCCCGTAAAAGCACCACGGCCGCCGAGGCCATCGAGCGCTGCCTGGAACGCCTGCGTCTGGACCGCGACCGCTGCTACGTGCTAGCCGAGGTCAAGGAATTTGGCGGGGAAGAATGGATCCTGAACCCCAGCGACTGCCCCGTCCAACGGATGATGCTGTGGCCCCGCGGGGCTCTGGAGCAGCGCTCGGGCTCGGGCGGCGGGGAGGACTACCGCTTCCTGCTGCGGCAGAAGAATCTGGATGGCTCCATCCACTACGGCGGCAGCCTGCAGATGTGGCTGCGTGTGACCGAGGAGCGCCGGCGCATGACGGAGCGTGGCCTGTTGCCACAGGAGGAGGTCAGGGGTGACCACGCCGACTTGTGCTGCCTGCCGGAGCTCACCGAGCGCTCGCTGCTGGACAACCTACGCTTGCGCTTCCGCCAGGAGAGGATTTACACCTACGTAGGCAGCATCCTCATCGTCATTAACCCCTTCCAGTTCCTCCCCATCTATAACCCCAAGTACGTCAAGATGTACGACAACCACGCTCTGGGAGACCTGGAGCCGCACATCTACGCCGTGGCGGACGTGGCCTACCACGCCATGCTGCAGCGGCGGAGGAACCAGTGCATCGTCATCTCTGGGGAGAGCGGCTCGGGAAAGACCCAGAGCACCAACTTCCTGATTCACCACCTGACCGCCCTCAGCCAGAAGGGATTCGCCAGCGGGGTGGAGCAGATCATTCTGGGGGCGGGGCCAGTGTTGGAGGTAAGGACACCGTTGCAATAAAATCCTTTGTTATTTGTAACAGTGATTAGAGGTCGACCTGTAACAGTGATGGTTATTTGTAACAGTGATTAGAGGTCGATCTGTAACAGTGATTAGAGGTCGATCTGTAACAGTGATGGTTATTTGTAACAGTGATTAGAGGTCGACCTGTAACAGTGATGGTTATTTGTAACAGTGATTAGAGGTCGATCTGTAACAGTGATGGTTATTTGTAACAGTGATTAGAGGTCGACCTGTAACAGTGATGGTTATTTGTAACAGTGATTAGAGGTCGATCTGTAACAGTGATGGTTATTTGTAACAGTGATTAGAGGTCGATCTGTAACAGTGATGGTTATTTGTAACAGTGATTAGAGGTCGATCTGTAACAGTGATGGTTATTTGTAACAGTGATTAGAGGTCGACCTGTAACAGTGATGGTTATTTGTAACAGTGATTAGAGGTCGATCTGTAACAGTGATGGTTATTTGTAACAGTGATTAGAGGTCGATCTGTAACAGTGATGGTTATTTGTAACAGTGATTAGAGGTCGACCTGTAACAGTGATGGTTATTTGTAACAGTGATTAGAGGTCGACCTGTAACAGTGATGGTTATTTGTAACAGTGATTAGAGGTCGATCTGTAACAGTGATGGTTATTTGTAACAGTGATTAGAGGTCGACCTGTAACAGTGATGGTTATTTGTAACAGTGATTAGAGGTCAACCTGTAACAGTGATGGTTATTTGTAACAGTGATTAGAGGTCGACCTGTAACAGTGATGGTTATTTGTAACAGTGATTAGAGGTCAACCTGTAACAGTGATGGTTATTTGTAACAGTGATTAGAGGTCGACCTGTAACAGTGATGGTTATTTGTAACAGTGATTAGAGGTCGACCTGTAACAGTGATGGTTATTTGTAACAATGATTAGAGGTCGACCTGTAACAGTGATGGTTATTTGTAACAGTGATTAGAGGTCGACCTCTAACAGTGATGGTTATTTGTAACAGTGATTAGAGGTCGACCTGTAACAGTGATGGTTATTTGTAACAGTGATTAGAGGTCAACCTGTAACAGTGATGGTTATTTGTAACAGTGATTAGAGGTCGACCTGTAACAGTGATGGTTATTTGTAACAGTGATTAGAGGTCGACCTGTAACAGTGATGGTTATTTGTAACAATGATTAGAGGTCGACCTGTAACAGTGATGGTTATTTGTAACAGTGATTAGAGGTCGACCTCTAACAGTGATGGTTATTTGTAACAGTGATTAGAGGTCGACCTGTAACAGTGATGGTTATTTGTAACAGTGATTAGAGGTCGACCTGTAACAGTGATGGTTATTTGTAACAGTGATTAGAGGTCGACCTCTAACAGTGATGGTTATTTTATCTGAGTTTTCTGGTGCTATTTTCCTCTCATGGGCAAAATGAGCCAAAATGCTTTTGTTCTGTTTCAGTCAGCCAGTCTACAATGCTGTTTCAGTCAGCCAGTCTACAATGCTGTTTCAGTCAGCCAGTCTACAATGCTGTTTCAGTCAGCCAGTCTACAATGCTGTTTCAGTCAGCCAGTCTACAATGCTGTTTGTGTCAGCCAGTCTACAGTGCTGTTTCAGTCAGCCAGTCTACAATGCTGTTTGTGTCAGCCAGTCTACAGTGCTGTTTGTGTCAGCCAGTCTACAATGCTGTTTCAGTCAGCCAGTCTACAATGTTGTTTGTGTCAGCCAGTCTACAGTGCTGTTTGTGTCAGCCAGTCTACAGTGCTGTTTCAGTCAGCCAGTCTACAGTGCTGTTTGTGTCAGCCAGTCTACAGTGCTGTTTGTGTCAGCCAGTCTACAGTGCTGTTTGTGTCAGCCAGTCTACAGTGCTGTTTGTGTCAGCCAGTCTACAGTGCTGTTTGTGTCAGCCAGTCTACAGTGCTGTTTGTGTCAGCCAGTCTACAGTGCTGTTTGTGTCAGCCAGTCTACAGTGCTGTTTGTGTCAGCCAGTCTACAGTGCTGTTTGTGTCAGCCAGTCTACAGTGCTGTTTGTGTCAGCCAGTCTACAGTGCTGTTTGTGTCAGCCAGTCTACAGTGCTGTTTGTGTCAGCCAGTCTACAGTGCTGTTTGTGTCAGCCAGTCTACAGTGCTGTTTGTGTCAGCCAGTCTACAGTGCTGTTTGTGTCAGCCAGTCTACAGTGCTGTTTGTGTCAGCCAGTCTACAGTGCTGTTTGTGTCAGCCAGTCTACAGTGCTGTTTGTGTCAGCCAGTCTACAGTGCTGTTTCAGTCAGCCAGTCTACAGTGCTGTTTCAGTCAGCCAGTCTACAATGCTGTTTCAGTCAGCCAGTCTACAATGCTGTTTCAGTCAGCCAGTCTACAATGCTGTTTCAGTCAGCCAGTCTACAATGCTGTTTCAGTCAGCCAGTCTACAATGCTGTTTCAGTCAGCCAGTCTACAATGCTGTTTCAGTCAGCCAGTCTACAATGCTGTTTCAGTCAGCCAGTCTACAATGCTGTTTCAGTCAGCCAGTCTACAATGCTGTTTCAGTCAGCCAGTCTACAATGCTGTTTCAGTCAGCCAGTCTACAATGCTGTTTCAGTCAGCCAGTCTACAATGCTGTTTCAGTCAGCCAGTCTACAATGCTGTTTCAGTCAGCCAGTCTACAATGCTGTTTCAGTCAGCCAGTCTACAATGCTGTTTCAGTCAGCCAGTCTACAATGCTGTTTCAGTCAGCCAGTCTACAATGCTGTTTCAGTCAGCCAGTCTACAATGCTGTTTGTGTCAGCCAGTCTACAATGCTGTTTGTGTCAGCCAGTCTACAATGGTGTTTCAGTCAGCCAGTCTACAATGCCTCCTATCAGTCTATGAACTATGTGTAGTGTAGTAGCACAGCAGCTGTGGTTGATGGTGCAATAAAAACAGTTTCCAGTAATGAAGAAACAGTTGCTCTATTATCAACCTGGTTTGTACCTGATAGATGGGATGAGATGTGTGTTCAGACTCTGTTGGCTTGTACCTGATAGATGGGACGAGCTGTGTGTTCAGACTCTGTTGGCTTGTACCTAATAGATGGGATGAGATGTGTGTTCAGACTCTGTTGGCTTGTACCTGATAGATGGGATGAGCTGTGTGTTCAGACTCTGTTGGCTTGTACCTAATAGATGGGATGAGCTGTGTGTTATGACTCTGTTGGTTTGTACCTAATAGACGGGATGAGCTGTGTGTTCAGACTCTGTTGGCTTGTACCTGATAGACGGGATGAGCTGTGTGTTCAGACTCTGTTGGCTTGTACCTGATAGACGGGATGAGCTGTGTGTTCAGACTCTGTTGGCTTGTACCTGATAGACGGGATGAGCTGTGTGTTCAGACTCTGTTGGCTTGTACCTAATAGACGGGATGAGCTGTGTGTTCAGACTCTGTTGGCTTGTACCTAATAGACGGGATGAGCTGTGTGTTCAGACTCTGTTGGCTTGTACCTGATAGACGGGATTTTTTATTTTTTTTCTCTGCCCACAGCAGCTTCTGAATGGCTACAGTTGTGCCTTCTTGTTTCACTGTTTCCCCCTTGTTTTTGGATACCAGACCGGAACGCAAAGCACCGTCCAAGGTTGTCAATACATAATAGTTCAATCAAAATAAATTCGGAATCTGTTGATGGGCGGCAACAGAGCTTGGAAGGAAGGACAAACTCAAAATGAGTTGTTTATTACTGAGTAGTGCTACCTGTGTCAGAGGCCTAGGTTGTCTGAATGACAAGCCCTGTAGGGTATTCTGGGGCACCCTCTATTTCTGAACATTCCAGAGGGATTTACAGGCCCTCAAGTAACCCCCCCCACATCCTCTGTCATTCATCTGTATGTCACACAACAACCACACCTGAACATTATTTCACCAGAATACCCTGGCAACTACAGCCTCAGTGCCTGGCAACTACAGCCTCAGTGCCTGGCAACTACAGCCTCACAGCCTGGCAACTACAGCCTCAGTGCCTGGCAACTACAGCCTCAGTGCCCGGCAACTACAGCCTCAGTGCCTGGCAACTACAGCCTCAGTGCCTGGCAACTATTGTCTTTTTTCCATCTCGGTGGTTTGCCATCTGACCACAGTCTGTTTACAGTAGCTTGGGTTTCATTGAATGTGGGAGTGTACACATTCCTTCTGACATTCCTTGAGGAGGACTTCAGAGTGGCACCACACTCATACTGTGTGACTGAGGAGTATATTGTTTTAGGTGGCTTTGGAAAGTGTACCGTTTTAGTGTTCTGAACTAATTGTAAGAACTGGACAAGCAGGTGTTTTGGTCAACCCCGACCCTGATTGGTGTACAGTACTTACTTGCCTCCTTCTATATGAGAACATTAACACATATACTGTAGGCCTATTACAAGTCAAGTGTTTGAGGGAGAACTATTCCTCTGGATTCATCTAGCTGTTAATGTGGTGTCTGATACCAGTCTGAAAGCCAAGTGTATGAAATGACAGAACTTGACCAAGATCAAGGGGTGCTATTTTTTACAGCCTCTCGGGAACAACATTTGCGGTGCCTGTCTCCACTCTGGACAGCTAATGTGTGTGTCTCCCACTCTGGACAGCTAATGTGTAAGCCCTGTGGGTTAATCTCTAACACGCCGGCACAATTGAGTGGTTTTTGAGTGCGGAGGTGCAGCATTTAATTGTTTGCACAGTGAGATTGCGTATCTGCCCTTTACTGATTAGTATTGCTAGGGCCCAGGAGAGGGACTAAGGGAACTGGGAGAGGGGGACTAAGGGATCTGGGAGAGGGGGACTAAGGGAACTGGGAGAGGGGGACTAAGGGAACTGGGAGAGGGGGACTAAGGGAACTGGGAGAGGGGGACTAAGGGAACTGGGAGAGGGGGACTAAGGGAACTGGGAGAGGGGGACTAAGGGAACTGGGAGAGGGGGACTAAGGGAACTGGGAGAGGGGGACTAAGGGAACTGGGAGAGGGGGACTAAGGGAACTGGGAGAGGGGGACCCCGACAGTCTAACCTTGGATCACTCAAAAAGGGACAGTGGCTTTAAGAGGTATAGGGAAGTAGCAGTGTGAACTCGGTTTAAATCAAGAATCTATTCATCCAAGGTGCATTTCTAAATGCTAGTTGTGTGGAACAGAATCCTGCTTCCCTCTAATATTGTTAACAGACCTTTTAAGACTGCTGTTAAGGTTGAATTAAGACACTGGAAATGTCTCCATTCCAGACTCCTCTCTCCTTGCCTCTTTCTCAAAACCTATTGGAGCAGAAGGTCAGAGGGGAGGGACCTCTGGCTTTCTACTTCAATGGGTTTTAAGGAGGCCAGGAGTATGCAATAGAGATCTTCCTGTCTTTTCATTCCTCTCTCCCTCCTTTTGATGGTACATTACCTTGACTTGACTCCCACTCAAACATGGTGAGGGGGGCTGGGTCGGCTACCATTTCACTCCTGAGAGAACAATGTGCTACTGGTCTTTACGCTAATGTCAGAGCCCCGGACTAGCTAGCTAGCTAACACACATCTAACCTTTGATCCAGCTGTCAAGCACTATTCAGGCAGCCAGTATGTACATATATCCACTGACATAGCCATTCAGCTGGACCTACAACAGAGACTATAGAGTCGTGTCACCTGTCAAACCACTAGTTTACCCCAGTTAACTCTAGGCTCAAGGTCAAAATTTGCGAACATAGAAATCCATAATGAGAATATAGCAACTTACCTGCTAGCATTGTTCTGACAGATGTGATTTATGATGCACATTATTCTCTTGGCTTTAGCCTTGAGATAGTATGAGACACTCCCTTTAAGCTCATGCTCTAAATAAATGCCTACCACAAACAGTAACGTTATGGAGGCTGTTTAAGCTAATAGCTCATTAGCTCACTGCATTTGCTAATGGCCATAAATGGTTGAAGCGATTCAATACTTTATCATTGAGCTTTGTAAAAGTGGTAGCACTGCTTATTAAATACAGCGGATAAGGTCGGATAAGTGTTATGAGTAGGATACCAGGCTGTATCACTAACGGCCGTGATTGGGAGTCCCATAGGGCGGCGCACAATTGGCCCAGCGTCGTTAGGGTTTGGCCGGGGTAGGCCGTCATTGTAAATAAGAATTTGTTCTTAACTGACTTGCCTAGTTAAATAAAGGGTAAATAAATAAACATATTTCCTTCTGGGGATTTCTATATTACTGTTGCAAAACCAAAGCTGAGCACACAGTCATTTTCCAATGGCTGTCAGTTGAGAAGCTCACCCCGGGGCCACAGGCACAGACAGGATGTTAACGCTTGATGGAAGATATCACTTACGAGAGGCTTTACTCTGGAGCTCTGCCAACACCAACAGTTCGCTGTTAGCTCCTGACATGTCCTGTCTCTCAAGTGCTCAAATTAATCAAGCTTTGGATTGGTTGAGATGAATAGTGAGACTCAAGCTGCCATCAGCCAGGCGCATGTCTCTGGCAACTACTGAGTGGCAAGGTCATGTTTCTAGGTCACGTACTGCTGTGAGTAGTGTGTAGGGATCACTGAAGGATGACAATGAATGTGGGATGTAGATGCTTCCATCGTTCCCCTCCTGTCCTCCTCTAACCACTACTACTAATGGTTCCATCTTTCCCCTCCTGTCCTCCTCTAACCACTACTACTAATGGTTCCATCTTTCCCCTCCTGTCCTCCTCTAACCACTACTACTAATGGTTCCATCTTTCCCCTCCTGTCCTCCTCTAACCACTACTACTAATGGTTCCATCTTTCCCCTCCTGTCCTCCTCTAACCACTACTACTAATGGTTCCATCTTTCCCCTCCTGTCCTCCTCTAACCACTACTACTAATGGTTCCATCTTTCCCCTCCTGTCCTCCTCTAACCACTACTACTAATGGTTCCATCTTTCCCCTCCTGTCCTCCTCTAACCACTACTACTAATGGTTCCATCTTTCCCCTCCTGTCCTCCTCTAACCACTACTACTAATGGTTCCATCTTTCCCCTCCTGTCCTCCTCTAATGGTTCCATCTTTCCCCTCCTGTCCTCCTCTAACCACTACTACTAATGGTTCCATCTTTCCCCTCCTGTCCTCCTCTAACCACTACTACTAATGGTTCCATCTTTCCCCTCCTGTCCTCCTCTAACCACTACTACTAATGGTTCCATCTTTCCCCTCCTGTCTTCCTCTAACCACTACTACTAATGGTTCCATCTTTCCCCTCCTGTCCTCCTCTAACCACTACTACTAATGGTTCCATCTTTCCCCTCCTGTCCTCCTCTAACCACTACTACTAATGCTTCCATCTTTCCCCTCCTGTCCTCCTCTAACCACTACTACTAATGCTTCCATCTTTCCCCTCCTGTCCTCCTCTAACCACTACTACTAATGCTTCCATCTTTCCCCTCCTGTCCTCCTCTAACCACTACTACTAATGCTTCCATCTTTCCCCTCCTGTCCTCCTCTAACCACTACTACTAATGGTTCCATCTTTCCCCTCCTGTCCTCCTCTAACCACTACTACTAATGCTTCCATCTTTCCCCTCCTGTCCTCCTCTAATGGTTCCATCTTTCCCCTCCTGTCTTCCTCTAACCACTACTACTAATGCTTCCATCTTTCCCCTCCTGTCCTCCTCTAACCACTACTACTAATGGTTCCATCTTTCCCCTCCTGTCCTCCTCTAACCACTACTACTAATGCTTCCATCTTTCCCCTCCTGTCCTCCTCTAACCACTACTACTAATGGTTCCATCTTTCCCCTCCTGTCTTCCTCTAACCACTACTACTAATGGTTCCATCTTTCCCCTCCTGTCCTCCTCTAACCACTACTACTAATGGTTCCATCTTTCCCCTCCTGTCTTCCTCTAACCACTACTACTAATGCTTCCATCTTTCCCCTCCTGTCCTCCTCTAACCACTACTACTAATGGTTCCATCTTTCCCCTCCTGTCTTCCTCTAACCACTACTACTAATGGTTCCATCTTTCCCCTCCTGTCCTCCTCTAACCACTACTACTAATGGTTCCATCTTTCCCCTCCTGTCCTCCTCTAACCACTACTACTAATGGTTCCATCTTTCCCCTCCTGTCCTCCTCTAACCACTACTACTAATGGTTCCATCTTTCCCCTCCTGTCCTCCTCTAACCACTACTACTAATGGTTCCATCTTTCCCCCTCTGTCCTCCTCTAATGGTTCCATCTTTCCCCTCCTGTCCTCCTCTAACCACTACTACTAATGGTTCCATCTTTCCCCTCCTGTCCTCCTCTAACCACTACTACTAATGGTTCCATCTTTCCCCCCTGTCCTCCTCTAACCACTACTACTAATGGTTCCATCTTTCCCCTCCTGTCCTCCTCTAACCACTACTACTAATGGTTCCATCTTTCCCCTCCTGTCCTCCTCTAACCACTACTACTAATGGTTCCATCTTTACCCTCCTGTCCTCCTCTAATGGTTCCATCTTTCCCCTCCCGTACTCCTCTAATGGTTCCATCTTTCCCCTCCTGTCCTCCTCTACTGGTTCCATCTTTCCCCTCCTGTCCTCCTCTAACCACTACTACTAATGGTTCCATCTTTCCCCTCCTGTCCTCCTCTAACCACTACTACTAATGGTTCCATCTTTCCCCTCCTGTCCTCCTCTAATGGTTCCATCTTTCCCCTCCTGTCCTCCTCTACTGGTTCCATCTTTCCCCTCCTGTCCTCCTCTAACCACTACTACTAATGGTTCCATCTTTCCCCTCCTGTCCTCCTCTAACCACTACTACTAATGGTTCCATCTTTCCCCTCCTGTCCTCCTCTAACCACTACTACTAATGGTTCCATCTTTCCCCTCCTGTCCTCCTCTAATGGTTCCATCTTTCCCCTCCCGTCCTCCTCTAATGGTTCCATCTTTCCCCTCCCGTACTCCTCTAATGGTTCCATCTTTCCCCTCCTGTCCTCCTCTAATGGTTCCATCTTTCCCCTCCTGTCCTCCTCTAATGGTTCCATCTTTCCCCTCCTGTCCTCCTCTAATGGTTCCATCTTTCCCCTCCTGTCCTCCTCTAACCACCACTACTAATGGTTCCATCTTTCCCCTCCTGTCCTCCTCTAATGGTTCCATCTTTCCCCTCCTGTCCTCCTCTAACCACTACAACTAATGGTTCCATCTTTCCCCCCCTGTCCTCCTCTAATGGTTCCATCGTTCCCCTCCTGTCCTCCTCTAACCACTACTACTAATGGTTCCATCTTTCCCCTCCTGTCCTCCTCTAATGGTTCCATCTTTCCCCTCCTGTCCTCCTCTAATGGTTCCATCGTTCCCCTCCTGTCCTCCTCTAACCACCACTATTAATGGTTCCATCTTTCCCTTCCTGTCCTCCTCTAATGGTTCCGTATTTCCCCTCCTGTCCTCCTCTAACCACTACTACTAATGGTTCCATCTTTCCCCTCCTGTCCTCCTCTAATGGTTCCATCTTTCCCTTCCTGTCCTCCTCTAATGGTTCCGTATTTCCCCTCCTGTCCTCCTCTAACCACTACTACTAATGGTTCCGTATTTCCCCTCCTGTCCTCCTCTAATGGTTCCATCTTTCCCCTCCTGTCCTCCTCTAATGGTTCCATCTTTCCCCTCCTGTCCTCCTCTAACCACTACTACTAATGGTTCCATCGTTCCCCTCCTGTCCTCCTCTAACCACCACTATTAATGGTTCCATCTTTCCCTTCCTGTCCTCCTCTAATGGTTCCGTATTTCCCCTCCTGTCCTCCTCTAACCACTACTACTAATGGTTCCATCTTTCCCCTCCCGTCCTCCTCTAATTGTTCCATCTTTCCCTTCCTGTCCTCCTCTAATGGTTCCGTATTTCCCCTCCTGTCCTCCTCTAACCACTACTACTAATGGTTCCGTATTTCCCCTCCTGTCCTCCTCTAATGGTTCCATCTTTCCCCTCCTGTCCTCCTCTAATGGTTCCATCTTTCCCCTCCTGTCCTCCTCTAACCACTACTACTAATGGTTCCATCTTTCCCCTCATGTCCTCCTCTAACCACTACTACTAATGGTTCCATCTTTCCCCTCCTGTCCTCCTCTAACCACTACTACTAATGGTTCCATCTTTCCCCTCCTGTCCTCTAATGGTTCTATCTTTCCTTTCCTGTCCTCCTCTAATGGTTCCGTCTTTCCCCTCCTGTCCTCCTCTAACCACTACTACTAATGGTTCCATCTTTCCCCTCCTGTCCTCCTCTAATGGTTCCATCTTTCCCCTCCTGTCCTCCTCTAACCACTACAACTAATGGTTCCATCTTTCCCCCCCTGTCCTCCTCTAATGGTTCCATCGTTCCCCTCCTGTCCTCCTCTAACCACTACTACTAATGGTTCCATCTTTCCCCTCCTGTCCTCCTCTAATGGTTCCATCTTTCCCCTCCTGTCCTCCTCTAATGGTTCCATCGTTCCCCTCCTGTCCTCCTCTAACCACCACTATTAATGGTTCCATCTTTCCCTTCCTGTCCTCCTCTAATGGTTCCGTATTTCCCCTCCTGTCCTCCTCTAACCACTACTACTAATGGTTCCATCTTTCCCCTCCCGTCCTCCTCTAATGGTTCCATCTTTCCCTTCCTGTCCTCCTCTAATGGTTCCGTATTTCCCCTCCTGTCCTCCTCTAACCACTACTACTAATGGTTCCGTATTTCCCCTCCTGTCCTCCTCTAATGGTTCCATCTTTCCCCTCCTGTCCTCCTCTAATGGTTCCATCTTTCCCCTCCTGTCCTCCTCTAACCACTACTACTAATGGTTCCATCGTTCCCCTCCTGTCCTCCTCTAACCACCACTATTAATGGTTCCATCTTTCCCTTCCTGTCCTCCTCTAATGGTTCCGTATTTCCCCTCCTGTCCTCCTCTAACCACTACTACTAATGGTTCCATCTTTCCCCTCCCGTCCTCCTCTAATTGTTCCATCTTTCCCTTCCTGTCCTCCTCTAATGGTTCCGTATTTCCCCTCCTGTCCTCCTCTAACCACTACTACTAATGGTTCCGTATTTCCCCTCCTGTCCTCCTCTAATGGTTCCATCTTTCCCCTCCTGTCCTCCTCTAATGGTTCCATCTTTCCCCTCCTGTCCTCCTCTAACCACTACTACTAATGGTTCCATCTTTCCCCTCCTGTCCTCCTCTAACCACTACTACTAATGGTTCCATCTTTCCCCTCCTGTCCTCTAATGGTTCTATCTTTCCTTTCCTGTCCTCCTCTAATGGTTCCGTCTTTCCCCTCCTGTCCTCCTCTAACCACTATTACTAATGGTTCCATCTTTCCCCTCCTGTCCTCCTTTAGCCATTTGGCAACTAGCCACTGTCCATAATTTCCAAACATTGTTTACATTTCTTTCCTAGATACAGCTGAACCTTATGTGGACAAGATGTTTAGCATTGGCAACTTGAACTACATTGGAATCCACCTCAGAACAACCAAGCTGTTCCACTACCTCAAAACAACCCAATTGAAATCAGTTGTTCAGTTTCAGAGTTGCTCTTGCCTTCAACTGTGTTCTGTTAGTTCCATACTGCTCATCAGTAATGATAGGTCAGCTCAGGAAACCAGTGTATCGTCTTGGAGATAACTGACAGGAACGCTCAACGTCGTGGTTTGCCTCACACACACTATAGTCAACGTGACATGTACAAGCAGAGTGCAAACAGTCTTGACAGATTGATGGGTCAGCTCATGCTCCCGGTCCTGTGCTCTGGGAGGGAAAGGGTGGGCAGATTGCAGACATAAGGGCCAGATAGGATAGCCCGTTAACTTGTTCAGCTCTAGCCTGTAGACAGACCTTCCTGGTTGCGTAACTACCACTCCAATCCAGATGGATTGTCTGTTAAGACCCCCCCCCCCCCCCCCCCCCCCCATGTTGAAGATATGTTAGAACCATGGTTGTTGGTTTAGAGATGGTTTACCGAATACATTTAATACCATGTTTAGTATTAGTTAGCCAGGTTTAGTATTATTCAAATGTCGTTATAAACTAAGCTGCAGCAAAAATGATACATTGTGATCATTTACGATTTGTTTAATTTGTTTTACAACATATTCACCAACAGAATACTTTCTCTACATGTCCAAGACAATTGGCCCGCGGTCAAGATTTGTTTTTATCCCGCAATTAAAAAGCTATCATAATAAAAGACAGCTGTGGGAACATGGCATCAATTTAAGATAAACAAGGGAGTATAGATTCATGAAGGATGACACGTATCAAGACATCATTTTTCTAGCACTTCAAAACAGAAAAATAATATCTCATAGGAAAAGACTAGTTCTGGGCTACCTGTAGATGTGAGTGGAGACAGCTGGCTTCCCTGGGAGAGAGTCAGGAGCAGGCAGAGTCTGGGGTGACTTACGCTGCTCTTTCTGTGGTTGCATCATCATTGTCTGCCTTTGAAGAATAAGGAGCTGTCACAGGAGCTTAGTGTGGGAGAGGCTGGGTGATGCACTGGAGCCCGCTTCAATGCTCCTGGCACTGCTGTTAGTGTGTGCGCATAGCTTCCTCTAATTTGCACACACACACACACACACACACACACACACACACACACACACACACACACACACACACACACACACACACACACACACACACACACACACACACACACACACACACAGATCAGCTCTGTGAGGGCTCCCGAGTGGCGCAGCAGTCTAAGGCACAGCATCTCAGTGCTACGGACACTGGTTAGATTCCAGGCTGTATCACAACTGGCCGTGATTGGGAGTCCCTTAGGGCGGCGCACAATTGGCCCTGCGTCGTCCGGGATTGGCTCGGGTAGGCCGTCATTGTAAATAAGAATTTGTTCTTAACTGACTTGCCTAGTTAAATAAAATAAAAAACTCCTTCCGCGTGGCTTAGTGACGTAACAAAACCGTTAATTAGATTTGAAGATGTTTTATAGTCTGGTTGCCTTATATCTTCTTCTCTCTATCAGTGCTGAGCCTACAGTGTGAGCTAGTGGTTGGAGAATAGGATGGTGACCAGGAGATATATGGTTTGAAATCCAGGTCGGACACAGTAAGTAGACTCACACTCACCGCTGAGGAATCGGGATCATGCAACTTGCTTTGATTGAAATGTAGCCTACTTTTCAGACTGTTCCCCCTAAAACATCGATTCAAGAAAATAATCTCTGTAGAAGACCTCCGACTAGTTACTGTCTGTGGATGGAGCTGCTGTAAGGAGTCTGGAGGGTCAGGCTAGTTACTGTCTGTGGATGGAGCTGCTGTAAGGAGTCTGGAGGGTCAGGCTAGTTACTGTCTGTGGATGGAGCTGCTGTAATGATCATTTGGCCCAATGCAACATGCTACTATTGTACTCCCCCTACGACATGTACGTCCAACAGAAACACTCCCTGAGTGAGTCAGCCCAGGTCAGCAGCTTCTCCTCTCTGCTCTATCCCTCATCACTACCCTGCTATCTCTCTCTCTCTCTCTCTCTCTCACACACACACACACACACACACACACACACACACACACACACACACACACACACACACACACACACACACACACACACACACACACACACAGCACATGTAATACCAACCCCCCTAGCCCTGTAATGCTCAGCAGGATTAGAGCTGTACTGTATGTCTCCCACACAGGGCGGGGTCAGCAGCAGACATGGGGTTGGGGGGGGCTTTACTGTCCACTGGAAGTGGTTGTTTTTCATTCCCCTTGGCAACAAAAAGACCAGACAGATTGGGATCCATTGAGCTCTCGGCTTCCTGGTGTAGAATCTGTTGTGTCCATTTTGTTTGTGTGAAACCAAATCACCCTATGTGTGTGTGTGTGTATTGAGAGGGTGTGTGTTGAGGCCCTGGGGTGTGTGTCTGTGTGCTCGTGCTAGGTTACACAAGGTATTGTAAATGCAGTCCTACAGTATCGACTGGTTGACTAAACAGTCAGCAGATACAGGCTCAGTTCCAGTTTCTCCTAACATCGTATAGAAGACAGAAAAGGCTAAAGGTGTGATTATACTCCTACTCTCCTGTGTTATTCTCTCACCCCATTAGGTTGCTGGTGTGACTGGTTCTGTGTCAGACTTTCTAGTAGTTCTAGTTGTCTGCCTCATTAAGATCATATACATGTCAGAGATGATCCACTTCAGGAAATAAACGAGCTAAATGGATTCAATCCCAGTGGTTGTAATTAGTGCTGTCTCGAGAGAGAAACTAAAGTTGTCACCGCTGAGTTCTTTCGACCAATCGATTGGTAGAAATGTTAAAACGTGTCTTTTTCCATATAGACACACCCTGTGTTTTAATCAAATCAACTATACAGTGCATTTGGAAAGTATTCAGACCCCTTGACTTTTCCCACATTTTGTTACGTTACAGCCTTATTCTAAAATGTATTCAATTACAGTTTTTCCTAATCAATCTACACACAATATGTATAAAAGAAAATATATACTGATCTGCGTGCCAGTTATGGTTTTCATATGCACATTTTCGTTGAACAGTTTAATTACATTTATAACAAGGTCTTTGTATCTCAAAATCATTGTCATGTGGTTAATCAAAAATCAATCTCAATGAGAATAATACAAACATTAAAAGCATATGAAGCAAACAAATAATAACATTGCAGCCTGCAGGAAGAAAATATCCTGATTTAAAATATATATATATTTTTTAAAGGGAAAGAAAGAAGCATAACTCACATTGGCTACACATGGCCTGTCTGCAACAAACTTTAAACGTTTGTTTTAACTATTAACTTGAGTCTGGCCGGAAGCTCTTGCTAGCAAACTTGCGACATTGTTTTAAAATATTCTGGGCCCTCAGTTTCCAGCGGGACAGACCCAGCTGTAGGCTATTTGCACAAGGGATAATAAGTAATCATGTAGGCCTATTTTATGAAGTTTCCACTGGATTAGAGCATGACATTTTTGCACTTTCATGCTGAGTAGTTATCGAAACGAAGCGAGCTGGAATACATTGAGGAACTATTGTCATTCTCAGTGGATGTAAAAACATATGTTGTTTGCTTGCTGTTTGAGGTGAAGAAAACAACATTACTTTGAAAAGCTCCACAGCTCATTAGTGGTGGTGGTGCATTAAGCCAATCAGAAATACTATCAGATCCCCAAATGGGCACATACATATGCATTGGTGTAAAAATACTTGAAAGTACTACTTAAGTAGTTTTTTGGGGTATCTGTACTTTACTTATTTATATTTTTTATTACTTTTACTTCACTACATTCCTTAAGAAAATATTGTAATTTTTACTCCATACATTTTACTTGACACCCAAAAGTACATTTTGAATGCTTAGCAGGACAGGAAAATAGTCAAATTCACACACTTATCAACCAAACAGCCCTGGCCTCTGATCTGGCTTACTAATAACTAAACACAAATGCTTTGTTTGTAAATTATGTCTGAGTGTTGGAGTGTGCCCCTGGATTTCAGTAAATAAAAAAAACAAGAAAATTGTGCCGTCTGGTTTGCTTAATATAAGGAATTTGAAATTATTTTTTACTTTTGCTACTTAAAATATTTGGTTTAAAATATATTTTACTCAATTCGTTTTTACTGGGTGACTTTCTTTTACTTGAGCCATTTTCTCTTAAGATATCTTTACTTTTACTCAATTATTGTATGACTGTTGCGTACTTTTTCCACCACTGTTTATATGCCTACATTTGCGCCCAGGCCAGGTAGCCATAGCCTACTTCTATGAGTAATCACGTGCGGGTCTTTACTCAACATTGACAGAATGAATGTGCACAAATTGGCGGGAAAGAGCGCATTCTGGAGCGAGATGTGCATTTTAGCCACACCCCTTTTTCCTGGACTGAGTCATCCCCACGGCCTCCGCAATGGATTAGTTCACTGATTAGTTCACTGAGATCGGCGCGAATAAGACCGGTGTCTCATGTGCCATTAATAAAACAAATATATGTCTATATATATTTGCTACTGCTCAACAACAACAAAAAATTGACCAGTCGACTAATTGGGTCAGCCCTACTTGTAATGTAAAGATAATGACGAAATGAGATGATAAACTGCTCAATTATAGTGGGCTGCAAACGGCTCTACTTACTGTGATGGTGTTCGTCATTAAAATAGGCTCCAATCCGAGAACACTGGGTTATGTGAAAACGTCATATGCTTCTGTACGGTGCATGTTTTAAACAGGGAACGTCCTGATTTGGCTCTCGTGAAAGGAAGACATATACATACCAGGAAGTCTTTTCAACAGGAGACTGTGTGTTGGGCCTCCCATTTGAATAAGTGTAGTAATAACTTTGTGTATACTGTGAATGGTTTCTACAGTTTCAATTTTTTTCCATCACTTTGATATGTGCTGGTTAGGGGCAGCATAGTAACTACAGTTAATGTTATGATATATAAGGTTGTTAACTATAATCCTTGTTAACTGTGCAAGTTGACCAGAGTCCTGTGAGCTGTAGAGTAGATGCAGTACAGGATATGGTAGTATAATGGATCAACCTGTGAAGAACACATGTATCTCTTCCTCTGCTGGAATGCTGTTTACATAGACTAGCCTCATTAGAACGGCTGTGGTGAGCGAACCTCCTCTCCGTCTGAGCTACACACACCTCCTCTGTCCTCCCTTTTACACAGGCTGCATTCTGCTCGTATACGTGTGTGCATTGCACCAGCCTCAACTCCTAAATATGCTTTACTCCAACCATGCACACACACACACTCTATTTTAGGGGGACTCTGATATTACTAGTCATCTTCTAAAGTGTTCTCAAAAGTCCTATTACTATACATGTAGTGTACATGCCAGTGCACTAACCTGTATCCCCCCCCCTCACCCCCCCAAAAAATAACTGAGCTGTCGTGAAATTGAATGATTTGCTTCAACCAATTGGTGTCTAGGTAGAGGAATGCTGACCAACTTCCCTCTGCTTCTTCTCAACACTCCTTATCTCCCCCAGGTAGAGCCAGAGCCAAGCACAGTTTCTCTCAGAGACACTGTGTAGGGTTGTAATGGAAGGCTGGCCTGATGCAGCGCTAGCTAGCTGAGGAGGGACGGTTCGCTACATGTTGTTCCATCCTGTACCTATTTTGTCATCCTGACTCAACATTCATGTGTTTGAATGTGTTGCAGTCCTGTGTGATTTTTATGTGCTTGTACTGTACCTGACACCACAAATAAAGTTCCCTCAGAAGTTCCCGCTGAAAAAACATATTATTCCCCCAGAAGTTCCCACTGAAAAAACATATTATTCCCCCAGAAGTTCCCACTGAAAAAATAAGCGTTCATAGTGGATCGACGCTCACTGCTGCTTCTCCCATTGGATCAAAGGGCTGCAGCCAGGTCAACGTTCAGTCAGACATTTTGTCTCTACGTCGGATCCAAGTATCGACAGAGCCAGAGTGAATACTTGGATGGTTGTGAGCGGTGAATCCACACCCCTTACTAAATCAAAGGAAGGGATGCTCCAACTAGACTCCTGAGCTCATCTGCTACCAGACCCTTCCAAAACATCTCCATGTCAACATCCTGCCTGTGTGACTGGGGGCGCATTGTATTTGGTATACACAGTGCAGATGGTGAAGTTTCTTACGAGAAGACAGACTAATAACTTCTGTATTAGTCTGGAGAGAAACAATGCATTGTCCTTGATCTGCTCTAGTTACTCACATTTTACTGCAACTATTTCTAATTGACATCAAGTCAAGATGATGTACAAATCATTTGCTCAGAGGACCTTTGGAGAAGACCACTCAAACAATACCATAACTGTTATAGCATTCACTTGCTCAGAAGTCTGTGCAGAAACGAATTAGTGAACTGCAGAACAGCAGGCCAATCTCTGAACAAGCATAGTATTCACTTACACAGAAGTCTTTGCAGAAACGTATCCTAATCTCTGAACAGGTGTAGCATTAGCTGCTCAGGCTGATGCTAGTGTGCCGGGTCTGGCTCCTGTCACAGTACTAAAGTCTACCAGTTGGCTAGGCAGTGGCAGATGCTGTTGGTGTGTCCAGTCAGTGGCAGCCCAACAATGTGCTTGTGTTTGTGCGGCCTCAAAAAGCCTCTTTATTTAAGGGGAGGCACGTGAGAGTCCTCAGATGCCACGTCAGCAACACAGTGTAGCCAGCACCTGCTGTCGGCATTCACTAGCTGCCCCGGCCCGCTGCCCCGGCCCGCTGCCCCGGCCCGCTGCCCCGACCCACTGCCTGTACTACACCTGGGCCTTTGTCAGTGTGGCTAGAGAGATAGATGTATGGAATAGTCTTGATAGATATATGGGAGAATAGGTGTTTGTGTATAAACTTGATAGATATATAGGAGAATAGATGTTTGCGTATAGACTTGATAGATATATAGGAGAATAGATGTTTGTGTATAGACTTGATAGATATATAGGTGTTTGTGTATAGACTTGATAGATATATAGGAGAATAGGTGTTTGTGTATAGACTTGATAGATATATAGGAGAATAGATGTTTGTGTATAGACTTGATAGATATATAGGAGAATAGGTGTTTGCGTATAGACTTGATAAATGGGAGAATAGATGTTTGTGTATAGACTTGATAGATATATAGGAGAATAGGGGTTTGTGTATAGTCTTGATAGATATATAGGAGAATAGGTGTTTGCGTATCGACTTGATAGATATATAGGAGAATAGATGTTTGTGTATAGACTTGATAGATATATAGGAGAATAGGTGTTTGTGTATAGACTTGATAGATATATAGGAGAATAGGTGTTTGCGTATAGACTTGATAAATGGGAGAATAGATGTTTGTGTATAGACTTGATAGATATATAGGAGAATAGGTGTTTGTGTATAGACTTGATAGATATATAGGAGAATAGGTGTTTGTGTATAGACTTGATAAATGGGAGAATAGATGTTTGTTTATAGATTTGGTAGATATATAGGAGAATAGGTGTTTGCATATAGACTTGATAGATATATAGGTGTTTGTGTATAGACTTGATAGATATATAGGAGAATAGATGTTTGCGTATAGACTTGATAAATGGGAGAATAGATGTTTGTGTATAGACTTGATAGATATATAGGAGAATAGGTGTTTGTGTATAGACTTGATAGATATATAGGAGAATAGGTGTTTGTGTATAGACTTGATAAATGGGAGAATAGATGTTTGTGTATAGACTTGATAGATATATAGGAGAATAGGTGTTTGCGTATAGACTTGATAAATGGGAGAATAGATGTTTGTGTATAGACTTGATAGATATATAGGAGAATAGGGGTTTGTGTATAGTCTTGATAGATATATAGGAGAATAGGTGTTTGCGTATCGACTTGATAGATATATAGGAGAATAGATGTTTGTGTATAGACTTGATAGATATATAGGAGAATAGGTGTTTGTGTATAGACTTGATAGATATATAGGAGAATAGGTGTTTGCGTATAGACTTGATAAATGGGAGAATAGATGTTTGTGTATAGACTTGATAGATATATAGGAGAATAGGTGTTTGTGTATAGACTTGATAGATATATAGGAGAATAGGTGTTTGTGTATAGACTTGATAAATGGGAGAATAGATGTTTGTTTATAGATTTGGTAGATATATAGGAGAATAGGTGTTTGCATATAGACTTGATAGATATATAGGTGTTTGTGTATAGACTTGATAGATATATAGGAGAATAGATGTTTGCGTATAGACTTGATAAATGGGAGAATAGATGTTTGTGTATAGACTTGATAGATATATAGGAGAATAGGTGTTTGTGTATAGACTTGATAGATATATAGGAGAATAGGTGTTTGTGTATAGACTTGATAAATGGGAGAATAGATGTTTGTGTATAGACTTGATAGATATATAGGAGAATAGGTGTTTGTGTATAGACTTGATAGATATATAGGAGAATAGGTGTTTGTGTATAGACTTGATAGATATATAGGAGAATAGGTGTTTGTGTATAGACTTGATAGATATATAGGAGAATAGGTGTTTGCGTATAGACTTGATAAATGGGAGAATAGATGTTTGTGTATAGACTTGATAGATATATAGGAGAATAGGTGTTTGTGTATAGACTTGATAGATATATAGGAGAATAGGTGTTTGCGTATAGACTTGATAAATGGGAGAATAGATGTTTGTGTATAGACTTGATTGATATATAGGAGAATAGGTGTTTGCATATAGACTTGATAGATATATAGGTGTTTGTGTATAGACTTGATAGATATATAGGAGAATAGATGTTTGCGGATAGACTTGATAAATGGGAGAATAGATGTATGGAATAGTCTGGAACAGAAAAGTGTGTCAACTCTGTCAGATTTCTATCTGTAGAAATAGTCACTGTTCTCTAATTATCATCCTTAATCATAATAGCCGTCTACCAGGATTTCTGGAAAACCACGTCATTTATTGAAAGTTCCAGGAATTTTGCAGCTCTACCCATCACCCATAAATGGGTTTGAAGTGGAATTGACAGTGTTTTAGCCACATGAAATCTTATCAAAATCTGTTCCTATAAACCCCCAAGAAGAATAAGACAGCTTTATACTTGTATTTAAAAAAAAAAAAAATTGTTGTTTTTTTTGTTTTTTTTATTTTTTACGATTGCGCACTTAAATATGGTAATTTTCACGTTTTCATACTTTCAGACTGTTTGGGAATGATGTACATTAAGGCAATTAAACATTCTATAGCAATATAAAGTGGGAACTCACACTGCAGTAAATTAAACCTAATAAAAACAACTGTCTTGTCCAGGATCTGACTCTACATAGACCGGTGTGCCATAGCCAATCAGAGCTGTAGAATGCCTATATGCAAATAAGCAATTTTCCACACGGGCATGCCATCATTCACTTTGAACTGGACTGTGTGTTTACAGGCAGTAGGACCTGCCATCATTCACTTTGGACTGGACTGTGTGTTTACAGGCAGTAGGACCTGCCATCATTCACTTTGAACTGGACTGTGTGTTTACAGGCAGTAGGACCTGCCATCATTCACTTTGAACTGGACTGTGTGTTTACAGGCAGTAGCAACAGCGCATCATTAGATCATAATAAAGCATATGGCAAAATACACCTGAATGGATTTCTGCAAGTATGTAAATACCACTTGAGTCCTCTAATATTTGTGATCTTTACAGTCATGTTGATCAAATAGCCTACCTGTTCATGGTTGTCTTTGAATCAAATAGAACCTATTTTTAAAACTTCTTATAAAGTTGGTATTGTAGCATAAACTAGGAATTTGATATATTTTTCAGATATTATGATTCTGTTTGTTTCATATCTGCAAAGTAGTTAAAATGCTGTCAGTTCCACTTTAATGTTTCATCCCAATGAATAGACTGTATATCTTCCCAACAGCTTTAACTAACATACACAATGTGTCTCTCTGTTATTCATAGACATGCACTCACTGTCTGTGCACGTTATGGGAGTGGAAAATAGACATTCTGTATTTCCATTTGTTATGGCTTGGTTTCATTCTTTCCAGTTGAAACTACATGCTTCAATCATTTCCGTTCAAATGCACTCAGTACCCCCGAAGAGTGATAGGGGAGATGGTTACGCTCTCTGTTTTATTCCTCACGCTTCCTTCGTTGTAGAGACACATCATAGTGTACAAAAATAACAACATGAACATGCACAGGAACGATCATTCACACATCACTAATGCACATCATCTCTCTCTTTGCTCTTGCTCTCTTTTTCCTACCCCCCCCCCCCCCCCATACACACACCATCCATTCCTCCTTTCCTGTGTGGCCTTGACTGTGTCCATGTGCAGCTGGCTGTGTTATCCTGCTGCTCCCTCCTCTGCAGACCTCTACACTCTCTTCTGTCCTGTACATGTAAAGGAGTGGATGTCAGTTGGTTTTTAAAAGTCCTTTTTGCACTCTCATTTTCTGCCTCTGTAACACCTTTCTCCTCCTCGTCTTTCCCTTTCCTTCCGTAAGAGGAGTGGGAGGGCTCTTTGTGGCGGGAGGGGGGCTTAGTAATAATGTTAGTAATAATGAATACCATGGGGGACCAGTATGAAAATATATGCACTCACTACTTACTGTAAGTAGTTCTGGATAAGAGCGTCTGCTAAATTACTTGAATGTAAATGTGTAGTTAGTCTATCTGGGTGTATAAAGTCAGTGTCTTTATGTTACTGTCTCAAGTTACCCCCATGTGCACCACTTCCCCACCTGTCTCCTGTACTGAACTGGAAAGGTGAGCATTACAATGTGTAGTCCAACACTCCTTAACCCTAACTCTTATCATGTCCGCACAGCTAAACCACACCCATATCCCCTTCCACTAGCTCATTGGTCAGTTGGGTCCTTTCCCGGGATTTATTTGAACAGGGACCATTAACATTTTACCCATGGTCATAGATGTTGTTAAAGAGCCTTTTGGTCCTAGACTTGGCGCTCCGGTACCGCTTGCCGTGCGGTAGCAGAGAGAACAGTCTATGACTTGGGTGACTGGAGTCTTTGACCATTTTTTTGGGCTTTCCTCTGACACCGCCTAGTATATAGGTCCTGGGTGGCAGGAAGCTTGGCCCCAGTGATGTATTGATAGCAGCTAAATTGCAGCATGTTAAAGGGATACTTCAGGTTTTTGGCAATGAGGCCCTTTATTTACTTCCCCAGAGTCAGATGAACTAGTGGATACCATTTTTATGTCTCTGTGGCCAGTATGAAGGAAGTTGGAGGCAGCTGCGTCATACTATGCTAACTGGCGTTAGTGCAATTTTAAATGGTATCCACAAGTTCATTTGACTCGGGAAGTACACTGAACAAAAATATAAACGCAACATGTAAAGTGTTGGTCCCGTGTTTCATGAGCTGAAACAAAAGAACCCAGGAATTTTCCATATGCACAAAAGGCTTATATCTCTCAAATGTTGTGCTAAAATTGGTTTATATCCCTGTTAGTGAGCATTTCTCCTTTGCCAAGAAAATCCATCCACCTGACAGGTGTGGCATATCACGAAGCTGATTAAACAACATGATAATTACAGTCCTCTTAGTCCAGATGGGCGTCGTAGCGGCCCGATCCTCTTAGTCCAGATGGGCTTCGTAGCGGCCCGGTCCTCTTAGTCCAGATGGGCTTCGTAGCGTCCCGGTCCTCTTAGTCCAGATGGGATTCGTAGCGTCCCGGTCCTCTTAGTCCAGATGGGCTTCGTAGCGGCCCGGTCCTCTTAGTCCAGATGGGCTTCGTAGCGTCCCGGTCCTCTTAGTCCAGATGGGCTTCGTAGCGGCCCTGTCCTCTTAGTCCAGATGGGCGTCGTAGCGGCCCGGTCCTCTTAGTCCAGATGGGCTTTGTAGTGGCCCGGTCCTCTTAGTCCAGATGGGCTTCGTAGCGTCCCGGTCCTCTTAGTCCAGATGGGATTCGTAGCGTCCCGGTCCTCTTAGTCCAGATGGGCGTCGTAGCGGCCCAGTCCTCTTAGTCCAGATGGGCGTCGTAGCGGCCCGGTCCTCTTAGTCCAGATGGGCGTCGTAGCGGCCCGGTCCTCTTAGTCCAGATGGGCTTCGTAGCGGCCCGGTCCTCTTAGTCCAGATGGGCGTCGTAGCGGCCCGGTCCTCTTAGTCCAGATGGGCGTCGTAGAGGCCCGGTCCTCTTAGTCCAGATGGGCGTCGTAGCGGCCCGGTCCTCTTAGTCCAGATGGGCGTCGTAGCGGCCCGGTCCTCTTAGTCCAGATGGGCTTCGTAGCGGCCCGGTCCTCTTAGTCCAGATGGGCTTCGTAGCGGCCCGGTCCTCTTAGTCCAGATGGGCTTCGTAGCGGCCCGGTCCTCTTAGTCCAGATGGGCTTCGTAGCGTCCCGGTCCTCTTAGTCCAGATGGGCTTCGTAGCGTCCCGGTCCTCTTAGTCTAGATGGGCTTCGTAGCGGCCCGGTCCTCTTAGTCCAGATGGGCGTCGTAGCGGCCCGGTCCTCTTAGTCCAGATGGGCGTCGTAGCGGCCCGGTCCTCTTAGTCCAGATGGGCTTCGTAGCGGCCCGGTCCTCTTAGTCTAGATGGGCTTCGTAGCGTCCCGGTCCTCTTAGTCTAGATGGGCTTCGTAGCGTCGCGGTCCTCTTAGTCCAGGTGGGGTTTCTCCATTTGCAAAGTGCGCATGCTGTTCCTTCCTCACACTAAAGCACAGACATCTGGAAAACAGCTGGGTTTCTTACTAGTGAACAACATGAGGGACATCCCCCCTCAGTAGGTCAGCCGTGGAAATAACATCACGGGCCGTGGACTGTGCTCTTCCTGTAACCGTTTGACTCCAGGCAGGTTTGGAGAGTTTGTGTCCTCTTCGCCATACTTTTTGGTTGAAGAGCATAGTGCGCTCTGAAGTATGTCTACAGCAAGGTTGAGGTCAATTCTGTTTACATTTAACTCAGTTAATTTAGTGAATGCATCAACAATAAAAAAAAAAAAATGTAATCCAAGTTTGGTGGACAGTGACTCACAGCCATGTAGTGTTGAGGCCAAAGGTCGACAATAAATGAATTGTTGAAGGAAAGCTTGAACTGTCAGTCCCTTCTCACCTTCTCCCCCTCGCTCCCTCACTCCACCCCTCTGGTTGTCTGGTCGTTCTAACTGCACTCGACTCACAGCCCAGTAAGATGATACGTGTCACCACCATGCCAAGAATAAAGCGCTTGTCCACCTGGAATGTTGCCTGTGGTATAGTAAATGACTTAACTGTCCACAACAATGACTACAGTTCCCTCCCAATGTAAAGCCCTTAACAGCCTAAGATGAGGCTGTTTTGAGAAGTGTTTTGTATATAGATATTCTTCCTTCTGAGTAAGCCGTGGCCTTAACAATGTCCTGTTGATGTGTAACAGGACGTTGTTACAGTAAATGCGTCAGAACATGGTTCTCTAGTGAATGTTTCGGTACAATAGGCTACATTCTTTTTGCGTTTGTTTAGCTCATATAGAATTTAGCATATCATACTCCCAAGTGGCGCCGCAGTCTAAGGCACTGGTTTGAATCCAGGCTGTATCACATTCGGCCGTGATTGGGAGTCCCATAGGGCGGCGCACAATTAGCCCAGCATCGTCCGGGTTTGTCCAGGGTAGGCCGTCATTGTAAATAAGAATTTGTTCTTAAGTGATTTGCCTAGTTAAATAATGGTTAAATAAATACAAAAATAAAATAAAAATACTCCCAGCCTACAACTGTATCTGGACACTCCGCAGGGATATACCCCTGAGAATTTTCACGTGATTGGAAGAAGTGTCTCTGAGATCTAACTAATGGGATTGACCTCCTTTCTGCTGTGTCCATGTGGGTTAGCGTTAGCCTCATTGTGCTAAGTCACGCCCTTCACTCCGTCTATAGTTAGCCCTAGTCTAGCCGTAACCAGCTAATGCTTGACATTTGACCCATGTTGTGGGTTTGTTGCCGGCTGATAAGGCCAGCTGTTCTGGCTTTACCTCAACATGTCTGGTTTAACAGGAAGAGCTCTAGAAACACCCAGAGCATTACATGTGCAGAACCTCCCCCTTCCTCTGCTTCCTCCTCCTCTTCTCACACTTCAAACTAGCTTAGAATCTGAAGTTTGACACTTCATTTATATTTTTTTAACCCCTTTTTCTCCCCAATTTCGTGGTATCCAATTGGTAGTTACAGTCTTGTCTCATCGTTGCAACTCCCGTACGGACTCTGTAGAGGCGAAGGTCGAGAGCCGTGCGTCCTCCAAAATTCAATCCAATCCGCACTGCTTCTTGACACAATGCCCACTCAACCCGGAAGACAGCCACACCAATGTGTCGGAGGAAACACCGTACACTTGGTGACCGTGTCAGCGTGCACTGCGCCCGGACCGCCACAGCAGTTGCTAGTGCGCGATGGGACAAGAACATCCCTGCCGGCCAAACCCTCCCTAACCCGGACGACACTGTGCCGATTGTGCGCCTCCCTATGGGTCTCCCGGTAGCGGTCGGCTGCGTCAGAGCCTGGACTCAAACCCAGAATCTTTAGTGGCACAGCTACAGTGCCTTGCGACACTCGGGAGGTAATATAACTGCAAAATGCACCAATTTAAAATATTTTACTGAGTTACAGTTCATATGAGGAAATCTGTCAATTGAAATAAATTCATAAGGCCCTATTCTATGGATTTCACATGACTGGGAATACAGATATGCATCTGTTGGTCAGATACCTTTAAAATAAAATGGGCCTCAAAATGGGCCTCAGGATCTCATCACGGTATCTCTGTACATTTAAATTGCCATCGATTTAAAATGCAATTGTGTTAGTTGTCCGTAGCTTATGCCTGCCCTTACCATAACCCCACCGCCACCATGGGACATTCTGTTCACAATATTTACATCAGCAAACCGCTCACCCACACGACGCCCACACGAGGCTGGTGGACGTACTGCCAAATTCTCTAAAACGACTTGAGGCGGTTTATGGTAGAGAAATGAACATTCAATTATCTGGCAAATGCTCTGGTGGACCATTTCCTGCAGTCAGAATGCCAATTGCATGCTCCCTCAACTTGAGACATCTGTGGCATTGTTGTGGGACAACTTTACATTTTAGTGACCTTTTATTGTCCCCCGCACAAGGTGCACCTGTGTAATGATCATGCTGTTTGATCAGCTTCTTATTATGCCACACCTGACAGGTGGATGGATTATCTTGGCAAAGGGAAAAATGCTCACTAACAGAGATGTAAACAAATTTGTGCACAACATTTGAGAGAAATAAGCTTTTTCTGCATATGGAACTTTTCTGGGATCTTTTGTTTTGGCTCTTGAAATTTTTATTTTTGGTCAGTGTAGTTATTGTTACATCACTTCGACAGAGTTTTTGTCGATTGATTTAAATAATCTCTTGTTGTAGTCAAGCAAGATAGCAATGGAAGCTGTACGTGACCCACTACACAGGAGCTGAAATCATCAGCGGTGTGGCGTTTAGTGAAGGGTGTTTGCCGGGTAAATACTGGTCTTGGATTAGGGAATGGAAGCTCTCCAAAGTAAACAATGTTCATGTGTGGAGGAATTAAGGGAGAAACTTTTCATAGCGAGACCGAGGGAGAGAGTTAGGGAGATAAAAACGGGCAGAAAGCCAAGCCGTCTTTCTTCACCATTTCCAATCTAAAGCCTAGCAATCACAGCACTGATAAAACCCATATGATCACAATGATAAAGTACCGGTTTCATACATTGCTTCTGGTGAATCCACAAGGATTTCCTTGCAGTTTCGTAAGTGATTTCCTGCATGGTTAAATATTTCCTGGCTAGTAGAATAGATGAAGTCATAGCTGAGGCTTGAGGAGCAGCTGCAGTCCTGTAGAGCAGAGGTTCTTAAACTGTTTCAGTTAGACACCCAAATGAGAAATTGACTGTCGTCCCGAGACCTAAATCATCCTCCAACGAGCCAAATTAAGTAGAAATAATGTGTGATTTATATATCAATCAAATGTATTTATTTATAAAGCCCTTTTTACATCAGCCAATGTCACACAGTGCTATATAGAAACCCAACCTAAAACCCCAAACAGCACGTATTCTCATATCTCACGACCCACCTCTCACATGCCCAGGGCCCACTTTGGGTCCTGACCCCTATTTTAAGAAACCTTGCGGTTGAGTGTTCTGTACCATTTTACTTATTGTGGGCCAACTGGTTCCTGTCTGAAGTGGGTTATTGACATCTGGCCAGAAAGCAGTGCTGTTTTCCTCCCATTCTGAGGCTCAGACGCGATCACATGAATGTCCTCATGCTAACCTCAATAAAGATAAAGTAGCCTTGTATTTGGTGAAGTTGGATACCTAACCTAAAGCCACCAGAAGTACATCTTCAGAAGGAGTCATTTATTTTATGGAACATTTCGCTGATATCTTTAAAGCCTTGAGGTAAGGTTTAAAAAAACAGAACCAAGAATCTACCTTGCACAAAATGGCTTTTCATCTGTTTAACAGATTCTTCTCTCCCTGGAGTTGATTTGGAACGCTACTACAGTATTGGCAGGGAACACAATAGTAGTTATTGTTCTACTGTTGCAGTGGGATGCCCAAAAGCTCACTGTAGGTCTGCTATTGTGACTTTTGTCCTGATTTGCTTTGACCGTGGCTCAGTCGGTAGAAGATGGTGCTTGCAACTCAAGGGTTGTGGGTTCGATTCCAGCTGGAACCACCCATACGTAAAATATATGCACGCATGGCTATACGTTGCTTTGGCTAAAAGTGTCTGTTAAATGGCATATGTTATTTGTTACTACTGCATCTCTGTCCCCTTCTCTTTTTGTGATTGTGTGTTTGAGAACGACTTTCCTTCAGCCACCTTTACCATACTAGACCTTTACTATACTAGGCCTTTACCACACTAGGCCTTTACCACACTAGGCCTTTACCACACTAGGCCTTTACCTTCCACTGTCTCCAGTAACTCCATCCCTGCACACACAGTTAGCTAAGGCAGTACTCTGGGAAAGCAGAAGTCCTAGCTCAGCCTCCGGCCAACACTGACTGATCTATAATACCAATTAGCAATAGCATCGCTCTGTTAGCACAAGGATATTCTTGGCCTCACAAATACATGAGGAGAGTTGGTTTGCTGCTGCTGAGGAATCCCACTCCATACTCGACCTCCCTATAGCTGTTTTCACAGCGCTGCTCCTTCATGCTTTACACAAACAACAGTTTTTCCACCCAACAGTTCATCTTTGAATAATGAGGTTGTTGGTGAAGGGATGTGGAGCTCGCGTTACAATTCATCAATGTGTGAGAAAGGAAAACAATGCCATACTGGCCAATCAGACTTTGGTAACACTTTACTGTAGGTGTCCTTATTCATAAAGCCTTTATAACAGATATATAACACTTTACTGTAGGTTTCCTTATTCATAAAGCCTTTATAACAGATATATAACACTTTACTGTAGGTGTCCTTATTCATAAAGCCTTTATAACAGATATATAACACTTTACTGTAGGTGTCCTTATTCATAAAGCCTTTATAACAGATATATAACACTTTACTGTAGGTGTCCTTATTCATAAAGCCTTTATAACAGATATATATAACACTTTACTGTAGGTGTCCTTATTCATAAAGCCTTTATAACAGATATATAACATTTTACTGTAGGTGTCCCTATTCATAAAGCCTTTATAACAGATATATAACACTTTACTGTAGGTGTCCTTATTCATAAAGCCTTTATAACAGATATATAACACTTTACTGTAGGTGTCCTTATTCATAAAGCCTTTATAACAGATATATAACACTTTACTGTAGGTGTCCTTATTCATAAAGCCTTTATAACAGATATATATAACACTTTACTGTAGGTGTCCTTATTCATAAAGCCTTTATAACAGATATATATAACACTTTACTGTAGGTGTCCTTATTCATAAAGCCTTTATAACAGATATATATAACACTTTACTGTAGGTGTCCTTATTCATAAAGCCTTTATAACAGATATATAACACTTTACTGTAGGTGTCCTTATTCATAAAGCCTTTATAACAGATATATAACACTTTACTGTAGGTGTCCTTATTCATAAAGCCTTTATAACAGATATATAACACTTTACTGTAGGTGTCCTTATTCATAAAGCCTTTATAACAGATATATATAACACTTTACTGTAGGTGTCCTTATTCATAAAGCCTTTATAACAGATATATATAACACTTTACTGTAGGTGTCCTTATTCATAAAGCCTTTATAACAGATATATATAACACTTTACTGTAGGTGTCCTTATTCATAAAGCCTTTATAACAGATATATAACACTTTACTGTAGGTGTCCTTATTCATAAAGCCTTTATAACAGATATATAACACTTTACTGTAGGTGTCCTTATTCATAAAGCCTTTATAACAGATATATAACACTTTACTGTAGGTGTCCTTATTCATAAAGCCTTTATAACAGATATATAACACTTTACTGTAGGTGTCCTTATTCATAAAGCCTTTATAACAGATATATAACACTTTACTGTAGGTGTCCTTATTCATAAAGCCTTTATAACAGATATATATAACACTTTACTGTAGGTGTCCTTATTCATAAAGCCTTTATAACAGATATATAACACTTTACAATTTTTGTCATAAGGAACATTTCTCTCTCTTTCCGTCTCTCTCTTTCCATCTCTGTCTCCCTCCCCCTCTGCTACATTCCTTCCCCCTTTGTAGTAGCCAGATTTGGGAAGATTCTCTCCCCGCCACCCGCATTTCCTCTGCTTCCGCTCGCGTCTGGCCTCCTTCCTTTTCCCGCCATGGCAAGGCCAAAGCCTGGCGGGCCCCCTCCTTTAAGCCATCCTCATTCTACTGTACCTAACAAGCCAAGTGGAGGAGAAAGGGCCTGAGTGGTAGAGAGGGATGGCTGGGTGATACTAGAGTAATCCACTGGACCGAGTGCATCTTGTGTTTTGGTATGAACACACACATTCGTATACCGACAAGTATACAAACGTACGTACGCGCACACACACACAAATAAAACTCACACGGATGGATTTGGGGTTTCTCTCCTTAACCATCAACAGTTCATAAATCCTCCCCAAAATTCCTTGTGGCACACCTCGGCTCTCTGGAGACAACTCATACATCAGTACACTGGTGGAGCTGTATGTTCTCTAGTCTAGAGGGGTCCTCTATGGTGGAGCTGTATGTTCTCTTGTCTAGAGGGGTCCTCTATGGTGGATCTGTATGTTCTCTTGTCTAGAGGGGTCCTCTAGGGGTCCTCTATGGGGGAGCTGTATGTTCTCTTGTCTAGAGGGGTCCTCTAGGGGTCCTCTATGGGGGAGCTGTATGTTCTCTTGTCTAGAGGGGTCCTCTAGGGGTCCTCTATGGGGGAGCTGTATGTTCTCTTGTCTAGAGGGGTCCTCTATGGTGGAGCTGTATGTTATCTGCTATTCCCAGTCATGTTGGTGGGTGTCCTGAAGTCAAATCAAATCAAACTTTATTTGTCACATGCGCCAAATACAACAAGCGTAGACTTTACCGTGAAATGCTTACTTACACAAGCCTTTAACCAACAGTGCAGTTCAAGAAGAGTTAAGAAAATATTTACCAAGTAGACTAAACTAAAAAGTAACACAATAAGAATAACAATAATGAGGTTATATACAGGGGGTACAGGTTTGTTGAGGTAATTTGTAGGGGTTGAAGTGACTATGCATAGATAATAAACAGCGAGTAGCAGCAGTGTACAAAAGCACCCCCCTTTTGTACACTGCTGCTACTCGCTGTTTATTATCACTGGGGTCAATGTAAATTATCCGGTGGCGATTTTATGAATTGTTCAGCAGTCTTATGGCTTGGGGGTAGAAGCTGTTGAGGAGCCTCTTTTTCCTAGACTTGGCACTCTGGTACCGCTTGCTGTGCGGTAGCAGAGAAGACAGTCTAACTTGGGTGACTGGTGTCTCTGAAAATGTTATGGGCTTTCCTCTGACACCACCTTGTATAGGTCCTGGATTGCAGGAAGCTTGGCCCGAGTGATGTAATGGGCCATTCGCACTAGTCTCTGTAGTGCCTTACAGTCAGAGGCCGAGCAGTTGCCATACCAGGCGGTGATGCAACCGGTCAGGATGCTCTCGATGGTGCAGCTGTAGAACCTTTTGAGGATCTGGGGACCCATGCCAAATGTTTTCAGTCTCCTGTGGGGGGGGAATGGTTTTGTCGTGCCCTCTTCACGACTGTCTTGGTATGTTTGGACCATTCTAGTTCGTTGGTGATGTGGACACTCGACCCGCTCCACTACAACCCTGTCTGTTAATGGTCGGCCTGTTCGGCCTGCCTTTTCCTGTAGTCCACGATCAGCTCCTTAGTCTTGGTCACGTTGAGGAGAGGTTGTTATCCTGGCACCACACTGCCAGTTCTCTGACCACCTCCCTATAGTTCATCTCATCGTTGTCGGTGATTAGGCCTACCACTTGTGTCATGAGTCGTGTTTGGCCACGCAGTCGTGGGTGAACTGGGAAAACAGGAGTTGACTAAGTGCACACCCCTGAGGGGCCCCAGTGTTAAGGATCACCGTGGCAGACGTGTTGTTGCATACTCTTACCACCTTGGGGCGGCCCGTCAGGTAGTCCAGGATCCAGTTGCAGAGGGAGGTGTTTAGTCCCAGAGTCCTTAGCTCAGTGATGAGCTTTGTGGGCGCTATGGTGTTGAAGGCTGAGCAGTAGTCAATGAACAGCATTCTCACATAGGTGTTCCTTTTGTCCAGGTGAGAAAGGGCCGTGTGGAGTACGATTTGAGATTGCATCATCTGTGGATCTGTTGGGGTGGTATGCAAATTGGATTGGGTCTAGGATGCTGTTTATGTGAGCCATGACCAGCCTTTCAAAGCACTTCATGGCTACCGACGTGAGTGCCACGGGGCGGTAATCATTTAGGCAGGCTACCTTTGCTTCCTTGGGCACGGGGACTATGGTGGTCTGCTTGAAACATGTAGGTATTACAGACTTGGTCAGGGAGAGGTTGAAAATGTCAGTGATGATACTTGACAGTTGGTCCGTGCATGCTTTGAGTACACTTCCATGTAATCCGTCTGGCCCAGCGGCTTTGTGAATGTTGACCTGTTTAAATGTTTTGTTCACATCGGTTAATGAGAGTGTTATCACCCAGTCATCCAGAACAGCTGGTGCTCTCGTGCATGCCTCAGTGTTGCTTGCCTCGAAGTGAGCATTAAATGCATCTAGCTCGTCTGGTAGGCTCACATCACTGGGCAGCTCGCGTCTGGGTTTCCCTTTGTATTCTGTAATAGTTTTCAAGCCCTGCCACATCCGACGAGCGTCAGAGCCGGTGTAGTAGGATTCAATCTTAATCCTGTATTGACGCTTTGCTTGTTTGATGGTTCGTCGGAGGGCATAGCAGGATTTACTATAACCCCCTTTATTAGTCTCCCGCTCTTTGAAAGTGGCAGCTCTAGCCTTAAGCTCGATGCGAATGTTGCCTGTAATCCGTGGCTTCTGGTTGGGATATGTACGTACAGTCACTGTGGGGACGACATCGTCGATGCACTTACTGATGAAGCCGATGACTGAGGTGGTGTACTCAATGCCATTGGATGAATCCTGGAACATATTCCAGTATGTGCTAGGAAAACAGTCCTGTAGTGTAGCATCTGTGTCCTCTGACCACTTCCGTATTGAGTGAGTCACTGGTACTTCCTGCTTTAGTTTTTGCTTGTAAGCAGGAATCAGGAGGATAGAATTATGGTCAGATTTGCCAAATGGAGGGCGAGGGAGAGCTTTGAATGCATATCTGTGTGTGGAGTTTTTCTCTCTCTGGTTGCACAAAATTTGGTAAAACTGATTTAAGTTTGCCTGCATTAAAGTCCCTAGTCTCTAGAAGTGCCGCTTCTGGGTGAACATTTTCTTCTTTGCTTATGGCCTTATAGAGTCGGTTCAAATCAAATCAAAATCAAATCAAATCAATTTTTATTTGTCACATGGTTAGCAGATGTTAATGCAAGTGTAGCGAAATGCTTGTGCTTCTAGTTCCGACAATGCCTTAATAACCAACAAGTAATCTAACCTAACAATTCCACAACTACTACCGGGCTACTAACTTTAAACGCGTGCTAGCTTAGTGGAGGCCTCACTACTCCATCTACGGCTGCCCCCTGGACACTATGATCACTTGGCTACATAGCTGATGCCTGCTTGACTGTCCATTAATTCACGGTACTCCATTCTGTTTATTTGTGTTTTATCTGTCGGCTCTGTGCCTTAACTCAGGATCTGTGTGTAGTTATTCCGACCCTCTCTGCCCAGTCGTCGCCATTTTTACCTTCTGTTGCTGTGTTAGCTGACTAGCTGCTGTTATTTCACCTGCTGCTTTAGCTAGCTCTCCCAATCATGACCTGCAATCACTTTATGCCTTATTGTATGTCTCTCTCAAATATCAATATGCCTTGCATACTGTTGTTCAGGCTAGTTATCATTGTTTTGGTTTGCAATGGACCCCGTAGTTCCACTCTCCGTACCTCTGATACCTCCTTTGTCCCACCCCCCACACATGCGGTGACCTCACCCATTGAGACCAGCATGTCCAGAGATACAACCTCTCTTATCATCACCCAGTGCCTGGGCTTGCCTCCGCTGTACCCGTGCCCCACCATACCCTGGTCTGCACATTATGCCCAGAATCTATTCTACCACGCCCATAAATCTGCTCCTTTTATTCCTTGTCCCCAACGCTCTAGGCGACCAGTTTTGATAGCCTTTAGCCGCACCCTCATCCTGCTACTCCTCTGTTCCTCGGGTGATGTGGAGGTAAACCCAGGCCCTGCATGTCCCCAGTCACCCTCATTTGTTGACTTCTGTGATCGAAAAAGCCTTGGCCTCATGCATGTCAACATCAGAAGCCTCCTCCCCAAGTTTGCCTTACTCACCGCTTTAGCACACTCTGCCAACCCTGATGTCCTTGCCGTGTCTGAATCCTGGCTTAGGAAGGCCACCAAAAACTCTGAGATTTCCATACCCAACTATAACACTTTCCGTCAAGATAGAACTGCCAAAGGGGGAGGAGTTGCAATCTACTGCAGAGATAGCCTGCAAAGTTCTGTCATACTTTCCAAGTCTATGCCCAAACAGTTCGAACTTCTAATTTTAAAAATTAATCTCTCCAGAAATAAGTCTCTCACTGTTGCCGCCTGCTACCGACCCCCCTCAGCTCCCAGCTGTGCCCTGGACACCATCTGTGAATTGATCGCTCCCCATCTAGCTTCAGAGTTTGTTCTGTTAGGTGACCTAAACTGGGATATGCTTAACACCCCGGCAGTCCTACAATCTAAGCTTGATGCCCTCAATCTCACACAAATCATCAAGGAACCCACCAGGTACAACCCTAAAACCGTAAACATGGGCACCCTAATAGACATTATCCTGACCAACTTGCCCTCCAAATACACCTCTGCTGTCTTCAATCAAGATCTCAGCGATCACTGCCTCATTGCCTGTATCCGCCACGGGTCCACGGTCAAACGACCACCCCTCATCACTGTCAAACGCTCCCTGAAACACTTCTGCGAGCAGGCCTTCCTAATCGACCTGGCCCGGGTACCCTGGAAGGATATTGACCTCATCCCGTCAGTTGAGGATGCCTGGTCATTCTTTAAAAGTTACTTCCTCACCATATTAGACAAGCATGCTCCGTTCAAAAAATGCAGAACCAAGAACAGATATAGCCCTTGGTTCACTCCAGACCTGACTGCCCTCGACCAGCACAAAAACATCCTGTGGCGAACTGCAATAGCATCGAAGAGCCCCCGTGATATGCAACTGTTCAGGGAAGTCAGGAACCAATACACGCAGTCAGTCAGGAAAGCAAAGGCCAGCTTTTTCAAGCAGAAATTTGCATCCTGTAGCTCTAACTCCAAAAAGTTCTGGGATACTGTAAAGTCCATGGAAAACAAGAGCACCTCCTCCCAGCTGCCCACTGCACTGAGGCTAGATAACACGGTCACCACTGATAAGTCCGTGATAATCGAAAACTTCAACAAACATTTCTCAATGGCTGGCCATGCCTTCCACCTGGCGACTCCAACCTTGGCCAACAGCCCCGCCCCCCCCGCTGCTACTCGCCCAAGCCTCCCCAGCTTCTCCTTTACCCATATCCAGATAGCAGATGTTCTGAAAGAGCTGGAAAACCTGGACCCATACAAATCAGCTGGGCTTGACAATCTGGGCCCCCTATTTCTGAAACTGTCCGCTGCCATTGTCGCACCCCCTATTACCAGCCTGTTCAACCTCTCCTTCGTATCATCTGAGATCCCCAAGGATTGGAAAGCTGCCGCTGTCATCCCCCTCTTCAAAGGGGGAGACACCCTGGACCCAAACTGTTACAGACCTATATCCATCCTGCCCTGCCTAGTTAAGGTCTTCGAAAGCCAAGTCAACAAACAGATCACTGACCATATCGAATCCCACCGTACCTTCTCCGCTGCGCAATCCGGTTTCCGAGCCGGTCACGGGTGCACCTCAGCCACGCTCAAGGTACTAAACGATATCATAACCGCCATCGATAAAAGACATTACTGTGCAGCCGTCTTCATCGACCTGGCCAAGGCTTTCGACACTGTCAATCACCATATTCTTATCGGCAGACTCAATAGCCTCGGTTTTTCTAATGACTGCCTTGCCTGGTTCACCAACTACTTTGCAGACAGAGTTCAGTGTGTCAAATCGGAGGGCATGTTGTCCGGTCCTCTGGCAGTCTCTATGGGGGTACCACAGGGTTCAATTCTCGGGCCGACTCTTTTCTCTGTATACATCAATGATGTTGCTCTTGCTGCGGGCGATTCCATGATCCACCTCTACGCAGACGACACCATTCTGTATACTTCCGGCCCTTCCCTGGACACTGTGCTATCTAACCTCCAAACGAGCTTCAATGCCATACAACACTCCTTCCGTGGCCTCCAACTGCTCTTAAACGCTAGCAAAACCAAATGCATGCTTTTCAACCGTTCGCTGCCTGCACCCGCACGCCCGACTAGCATCACCACCCTGGACGGTTCCGACCTAGAATATGTGGACATCTATAAGTACCTAGGTGTCTGGCTAGACTGCAAACTCTCCTTCCAGACTCATATCAAACATCTCCAATCCAAAATCAAATCTAGAGTCGGCTTTCTATTCCGGAACAAAGCCTCCTTCACTCACGCCGCCAAACTTACCCTAGTAAAACTGACTATCCTACCGATCCTCGACTTCGGCGATGTCATCTACAAAATAGCTTCCAATACTCTACTCAGCAAACTGGATGCAGTTTATCACAGTGCCATCCGTTTTGTTACTAAAGCACCTTATACGACCCACCACTGCGACCTGTATGCCCTAGTCGGCTGGCCCTCGCTACATGTTCGTCGTCAGACCCACTGGCTCCAGGTCATCTACAAGGCTATGCTAGGCAAAGTGCCGCATTATCTCAGTTCACTGGTCACGATGGCTACACCCACCCGTAGCACGCGCTCCAGCAGGTGTATCTCACTGATCATCCCTAAAGCCAAAACCTCATTTGGATGCCTTTCCTTCCAGTTCTCTGCTGCCTGCGACAGGAAAGAATTGCAAAAATCTCTGAAGTTGGAGACTTTTATCTCCCTCAACAACTTTAAAAATCTGCTATCCGAGCAGCTAACCGATCGCTGCAGCTGTACATAGTCCATCTGTAAACTACCCACCCAATTTACCTACCTCACCCCCATACTGCTTTTATTTATTTACTTTTCTGCTCTTTTGCACACCAGTATCTCTTCTTGCACATGATCATCTGATGATTTATCACTCCAGTGTTAATCTGCTAAATTGTAATTATTCGATTTATTGCCTACCTCATGCCTTTTGCACACATTGTATATAGATTCTCTTTTTTCTACCATGTTATTGACTTGTTTATTGTTTACTCCATGTGTAACTGTGTTGTCTGTTCACACTGCTATGCTTTATCTTGGCCAGGTCGCAGTTGCAAATGAGAACTTGTTCTCAACTAGCCTACCTGGTTAAATAAAGGTGAAATAAAATAAAATAAATAAAAATTATACACACAAGTGTAAAGGGATAAAGAATATGTACATAAAGATATATGAATGAGTGATGGTACAGAACGGCATAGGCAAGATGCAGTAGATGGTATAGAGTACAGTATATACATATGAGATGAGTAATGTAGGGTATGTAAACATAAAGTGGCATAGTTTAAAGTGGCTAGTGATACATGTATTACATAAAGATGGCAAGATGCAGTAGATCATATAGAGTACAGTATATATATATACATATGAGATGAGTAATGTAGGGTATGTAAACATTATATTAACCTGTTTGGCGTGCAAGCCCGACGTCGGTACACTTATGACAACAGCCAGCTCAAAGTGCAGGGCGCGAAATTCAAAAGATATATATTTTTTAAATATTTAACTTTCACACATTAACAAGTCCAAGACACCAGATGAAAGGTACACTTCTTGTGAATCAAGCCAACATGTCCGATTTTTAAAATGTTTTACAGGGAAGACACAATATGTAAATCTATTAGCTGACCACGTTAGCAAAAGACACCACTATTTTTACTCCATCAGTTTTTTACTCCATCAGTAGCTATCACAAATTCGACCAAATAAAGATATAAATAGCCACTAACCAAGAAACAACTTCATCAGATGACAGTCTGATAACATATTTATTGTATAGCATATGTTTTGTTAGAAAAATGTGCATATTTCAGGTATAAATCATAGTTTACATTGCAGCTACAGTCAGAAATTGCACCGAAAGCAGACAGAAAAATTATAGACACCAACGCCAAATAACTAAATACTCATCATAAAACATTTCTGAAAAATACATAGTGTACAGCAATTGAAAGACAGGCATCTTGTGATTCCAGACAATATTTCCGATTTATCAAGTGTTTTACAGCGAAAACACAATATAGCGTTATATTAGCTTAGCACAATAGCAAACATCACACCAGCATTGATTTGAGGCAAAAATAGCTATAAAGTATAAACCACCAAAATATATAAATTTTTTCACTAACCTTCTCAGAATTCTTCAGATGACAGTCCTGTAACATCCTATTACACAATGCATATAGAGTTTGTTCGAAAATGTGCATATTTAGCGGCACAAATCGTGCTTATACAATGAGAATAGTGTCCATAACGTCAAGCAATCTGTCCGGCTCCATCTTGTAAATGCACCTATTCTTATCGAAAACTATAAATAAACTTGACTAAAAAAATACAGGTTGGACAGCAATTGAAAGATAAATTAGTTCTTAATGCAATCGCTGAATTACATTTTTAAAATTAACCTTCCTACGCAATACAGGCTGCGATAACGCAAGGCTACACTGCAGGAAATGGCGTCTTATGCATTTGACATTTTTCAACAGAACAATGAATTATCAGCATAAATAGTTCTTACTTTTCGATGAACTCCCATCAGAATCTTGGGAAAGGTGTCCTTTGTCCAAAAGAATCGTTGCTAGGTTGGAGAACGTCATCTTCAACATTGCAATTAGCAGTATACAATAGCCATGTGGGCCAGAGATACCCAACTTCCTACAACGTCACGAAAATAAATACCCGAAAATCGCAATATACTGACATAAACTGATATAATTCGGTTTAAAATAACAACATTACGATGTCTTCAACACCTATATCGAATAAAAACAGAGCCGGATATATCTAGGAGCTAAAACGGGAGCTTCTAAAATGACATGCCAAGACCCTCCCTGCGTCAGAACGAAGAGTGGAAAGATGGGACACTTCGGTTCCAAGCAATTTATAACCTTTGGGAACTACGTAGAAACTCCATTTCAACTCTCCCTATTCCCTGACACCCAGTGGAAGGCGTATGCAGTGCATCTCAACCAATAGAGGACAGGCAAATTAATACACAGGTCTCAGAACAGCCAGCAAAATTCTGCATTCTGACATACACATAGGAAAATTGCTCTAAGTCCAGTTCTGTTTCACCCACAGATATAATTCAAACGGTTTTAGAAACTAGAGAGTGTTTTCTATCCAATAGTAATAATAATATGCATATTGTACGAGCAAGAATTTAGTACGTGGCCTTTTTGAAATGGGCACCTTTTATCTGGCTACTCAATACTGCCCCTTGAGCCCAAACAGGTTAAGTTGCATTGTTTAAAGTGGCTAGTGTACATTTTTACATAATTTCCATCAATTCCCATTATTAAAGTGGCTGGAGTTGAGTCAGTATGTTTGCAGCGGCCACTAAATGTTAGTGGTGGCTGTTTAACAGTCTGATGGCCTTGAGATAGAAGCTGTTTTTCAGTCTCTCGGTCCCTGCTTTGATGCACCTGTACTGACCTCGCCTTCTGGATGATAGCGGGGTGAACAGGCAGTGGCTTGGGTGGTTGTTGTCCTTGATGATCTTTATGGCCTTCCTGTGACATCGGGTGGTGTAGGTGTCCTGGAGGGCAGGTAGTTTGCCCCCGGTGATGCGTTGTGCAGACCTCACTACCCTCTGGAGAGCCTTACGGTTGTGGGCGGAGCAGTTGCCGTACCAGGCGGTGATACAGCCCGACAGGATGCTCTCGATTGTGCATCTGTAGAAGTTTGTGAGTGCTTTTGGTGACAAGCCGAATTTCTTCAGCCTCCTGAGGTTGAAGAGGCGCTGCTGCGCCTTCTTCACAACGCTGTCTGTGTGGGTGGACCAATTCAGTTTGTCCGTGATGTGTACACCCAGGAACTTAAAACTTTCCACTTTCTCCACTACTGTCCCGTCGATGTGGATAGGGGGGTGCGGTTGAGAGCAGTCTTAGTGCCAGCTTAGTTCTGTGATGGTAAATAGACGGCTATGAATAATATAGATGAGAACTCTCTTGGTAGATAGTGTGGTCTACAGCTTATCAGAATGTACTCTACCTCAGGCGAGCAATACCTCTTTAATATTAGACATCGCGCACCAGCTGTTATTGACAAATAGACACACACCCTCACCCCTCGGCTTACCAGAGGTAGCGTCTCTGTTTTGCTGGTGTATGCAAAATCCCGCTAGCTCTATATTGTCTGTAACGTCGATCAGCCATGTCTTGTGAAACATAAGACGTTACAGTTTTTAATGTCCCGTTGGTAGGATAATCTTAATCGTAGGTCATAAATGTATTATCCAATGATTACATGTTAGCAAGAAGAACGGATGGCATTGGGAGTTTACTCGCTAGCCTACGGATCTTCAGAAGGATGCCCGATCTGCGGCCCCTTTTCCTGCGTCTTTTCTTCACGCAAAAGGCGGGGATCTGGGCCTGTTCCAGTGAAAGCAGTATATCCTTCTCGTCAGACTCGTTAAAGGAAAAAGTTTCTTCCAGTCCGTGGTGAGTAATCGCTTTTCTGATGTCCAGAAGTTATTTACGGTCATAAGAGACGGTAGCAGCAACATTATGTACACAATAAGTTAAAGAAGTTACACAAAACGCAAAAAAACTAACAAAATAGCCCTATTGGTTGGGAGAATGTAAAACGTCAGCCATGTTCTTCGGGTGTGTGACCCCCAACATCGGGTAATTTCACTGTCCTAAATCAGCTATTTTAAACCTCCGCTTTTTTCCTAAATACAGTGTCTTTCACAAGGGAGCTAAGTGGATAGGGGAACAAAACCTCAGCAGGCCGACCAGAAGATGGTTGGAGTTGTTGAGAAATCCCATGTTGACACAGTCCTTGAGAGTGACTGGGTTTTATTGTTTGCGCTAGAAGATAGGGCCTGTTCAGAAATAGCGGAGCACATTTACTTAGCCAATGTCAAACACATCACTGAGGGTGTGTGTGCATGTGATGTGATGTGCATGTATCTCTGCCTGTGTGTGTGGAAGTCTGCTCTGCGTGGGTGGGTGTATGTGTGTGTGGAAGTCTGCTCAGCGTGGGTGTGTGTATGTATGTGCTTTGGCTCTTCTCCACACACTCCTGCGTCTCACGTTCCACTGAAAGTGACAGATCAGCATTAAGTCCAGTGGGTTTGGGTTGCAGATGTAATTCACTCTGAGTCAGGTCAGTCCAGGGACTTGGCTCTAGACTCAAGGACTGTTTGTTATCTTGTGGATCCACTGTGCCATCATTGGCTTGACATAGAAAAGGGTAAAAAGCTATGTCCAGATGTGTCTTTTGCAAAAATCTTGGCCCAGCCTTTAGTTTGTACTTTTTTGGAGATTTCGTACCATTCTTTTTCACCGTTCTGGTCATTGTGACATATTACCTAAGCGCCATCATTGAGCCTAATCCCAGCGGCCCTATGGTGGCCTGTAGAGATCTGGACTAGACATAGGCCTTATTGTCCAATTGGAACCTCCTCTAGCCTTGAACCAAGAACAGCATGTCCCATCGCTACACCAGACAGACCTAACGACTCTCCTCCCAGAATGTTTTCACTAATCACATAGATCCATCTGGATGGTTTGGAGTGGGGGCCGGATGGTTTGGAGTGGGGGCCGGATGGTTTGGAGTGGGGGCCGGATGGTTTGGAGTGGGGGCCGGATGGTTTGGAGTGGGGGCCGGATGGTTTGGAGTGGGGGCCGGATGGTTTGGAGTGGGGGCCGGATGGTTTGGAGTGGGGGCCGGATGGTTTGGAGTGGGGGCCGGATGGTTTGGAGTGGGGGCCGGATGGTTTGGAGTGGGGGCCAGGCTAGGTGGGTTTGGAGTGGGGGCCAGGCTAGGTGGGTTTGGAGTGGGGGCCAGGCTAGGTGGGTTTGGAGTGGGGGCCAGGCTAGGTGGGTTTGGAGTGGGGGCCAGGCTAGGTGGGTTTGGAGTGGGGGCCAGGCTAGGTGGGTTTGGAGTGGGGGCCAGGCTAGGTGGGTTTGGAGTGGGGGCCAGGCTAGGTGGGTTTGGAGTGGGGGCCAGGCTAGGTGGGTTTGGAGTGGGGGCCAGGCTAGGTGGGTTTGGAGTGGGGGCCAGGCTAGGTGGGTTTGGAGTGGGGGCCAGGCTAGGTGGGTTTGGAGTGGGGGCCAGGCTAGGTGGGTTTGGAGTGGGGGCCAGGCTAGGTGGGTTTGGAGTGGGGGCCAGGCTAGGTGGGTTTGGAGTGGGGGCCAGGCTAGGTGGTGTTGGAGTGGGGGCCAGGCTAGGTGGTGTTGGAGTGGGGGCCAGGCTAGGTGGTGTTGGAGTGGGGGCCAGGCTAGGTGGTGTTGGAGTGGGGGCCAGGCTAGGTGGTGTTGGAGTGGGGGCCAGGCTAGGTGGTGTTGGAGTGGGGGCCAGGCTAGGTGGTGTTGGAGTGGGGGCCAGGCTAGGTGGTGTTGAAGTGGGGGCCAGGCTAGGTGGTGTTGGAGTGGTGGCCAGGCTGTCTGTCTCTAACTCTTTTGGCTCTGTAGTCTTTAGTGGAGCTGACGCTCTGCCCCAGAGACATCATAGGGACACGCTTTACATAATATGGTCTCTCTCTGTCTCTCTGGTCTCTCTCTGGGCGTGCGTCTTAAGCTGGAAAAACAATCACCTTTGTAGCTACTGCCAATACAGCCCACATCCCTCACACGCGCATAGACACTCCCAACGCTGCATCACTCCCCATCCTGCATCTGTTGCTTTGACTCCTCTCTGCTGCTGCTCTTCTGTTTTGTATCTGTGTGCCCCCGGTGTGCTCCATCTCTCTTTCTCTCCCTGGTTTACCCTGTGTTTCTCTCTCGAACAGCTGTGGCTCTTGTGGAGGACAAAGGGCTCTGTTCGGCCCCGTGTGTGTGTGTGTGTGTGTGTGTGTGTGTGTGTGTGTGTGTGTGTGTGTGTGTGTGTGTGTGTGTGTGGAGGTTAGGGGGTTCAGTTGGCCCTGGTACACTCCCCTACTTCACAGCCTGCCTATGACTGCAGTCCACCACTAACAGATGCCAACACCAATGTGTCACACACATACATGCACACACACTCACATGCCTACACACACACTCACAGGCCTGCAGGTCTTTCGTTCACCCTCTGCTGCGTTGTACTGCAGTTGAAGGTCAGGCGTTGAAGGCTTAAAGCCTCAGGAACACTGCTGGCTGGACAGGCGCTAAGGATTTGTCTGATGTCTTCACCTAAGGCAGTTTGTGATTAATCAATGTCACCTCAAAAGAAAGGGCAGTTTGGAACCACAATGCTTCATATGTACTTTGATAGGTGTTTAATGCATCCTCAGAGTCCTACAGATGGAGACAGTGGCAAAAATACACTTTTGCACAGGGATGTGCATTTACACAGAACGTCTCTACACAGTGAGATGAATATGAGACGTAAGATGATAGAAACAACCTATTCAACCATTATTTTCGCTAACACACGCTAATGCCTTCACCACTCTGGACTTCGCCATAGAGGTCAGTCAGTCCCACCCATCTCTGCCTTGCTGCAGTGGCCTGGCACAGACCCAGGCTGGCTGGGCGGTCCAGACTGGTCAGTTAGGATCAATATGAGTGATGTCGGATGCCCACAGCGGCGCTTAGTGATTCACATGGGTCAGTTCTGCCCAGTGGCAAGGTTAGTCTGTCACTATACGTAGTCAGTCATTACTGAGACTGAATCCGCTCTTTGTCAGTGGACTTCTGCATTAGACTGATATTCCCAGACCTACTGAGAGACTGAATCCGCTCTGTGTCAGTGGACTTCTGCATTAGCCTGATATTCCCAGACCTACTGAGAGACTGAATCCGCTCTGTGTCAGTGGACTTCTGCATTAGCCTGATATTCCCAGACCTACTGAGAGACTGAATCCGCTCTTTGTTAGTGGACTTCTGCATTAGACTGATATTCCCAGACCTACTGAGAGACTGAATCCGCTCTTTGTTAGTGGACTTCTGCATTAGCCTGATATTCCCAGACCTACTGAGAGACTGAATCAGCTCTGTGTCAGTGGACTTCTACATTAGCCTGATATTCCCAGACCTACTGAGAGACTGAATCCGCTCTGTGTCAGTGGACTTCTGCATTAGCCTGATATTCCCAGAAAACGAACGTACTTTAGTGGTGCTATGTCATGGTAATGTGAAGTCGGGTGTTGTAAGATGACGTCAGTTCTGTATTGTAATGGCTCTTCTGTTGTCCGTTATGTAATGGTTCTGATAGTGTTATCAAGTCCTTGTGATGGAGGGTTAAAGCACTGCAGTGATAAAGTCCTTCCTCAGGACTGAGGGACTGGGGAGTTATACTCCTGGGTTGTGTCCAGGAGGCTGCAAAGCACTGAACGTTGTCGATAGAAATGCTATGAATAGAACTGATATGATTCCTTATTCTACACGTCAAAGAGGCACAGGGAGGCATGTCTGTTTTACACAAGTGATTTCTATCTGAAGGACCCACAGTGGTTCGTAATAGCTGTATGGACACACCTCAGGAGAACTGGAGTGCTGCCACTCAGGGCGCCTTGACATCAGCAGGCTGCTACACAGGCCTAGCCCTGCAGGGCACCCTGCCAAGTCTCTCCATCCCTGCATCAGACATACACACACAGCATCTCCACTCTGCGCAGTGCTGACACACTCTGTATGCAGTGCTGTGGGGATCTCTAGGGCAGAAGAGACTGCTGGCTAGGGTAACAGTTTCAGCTTCCTGCAACAGAGTATTCCGGTTCTATCCTGTGTGTGTGTGTGTGTGTGTGTGAGTGAGTGAGTGGGTGGGTGGGGTGGGTGCTGCTATCTTTCTTAAATCCAGCACTGTCGATAGTCAGCTTTCTGGCTTCTGAGAAATCCGTTGTCTAACAAGGGATTTACGGAGGAATTTTTATGGATTTAGAGTCAACCAGGAAGTGCTTTATGCAGCACTACCAGTGGGGGTAACTGAGGGAGGGGAAGGGAGAGTGTTCCCCTTTCTATGTACTCTGACACATTAGTCAGTTCTCTAACCTCCAAGCTACCAGACACGTCGATCAATGGCTTTGTTTATTTCTGGAACAATAGAACATTAGCTTGTTCTCTGATCAGTATGAACCGTTTGAACAGTCAGGCTTTTGTCAAGGTTGGGTTGTCTTATCCAAGTAAGCATCACTGAGATCACTGAGTAAGCATCCAGGGACCTACTAGGGGCAACCCTGATTAGCTTCAGAGGCAAGCCAGCAGTGGGATGCAGGGCGGTATGCTGCTGGCAAAGCTGCTATCTGAGAAAGATCAGTTTGCTGGACAGTATAGCCCTTTGTAGGTAGGTGGGTGTGTTGGGTGGATGACTCAGAGTCCAGAGCTAAGGCTGTGGGTGAATGGAAGGAATGATCTCATCATGTGATTCTGACACTAGTGTTTCCCTTCTAATTAGTTTTTCAAGGCATTTTCATGGTAAATAATAAACATATAGGCCTAGAACACTTACAGTAGGGTTTCCATGGCAACCCACCCTCCTCAGGCTATAGCCTAACTATAAACCAATGGAGGCTTAAAGGCTCTGCATGGTCAATCCGGCATCTGAAGTGGCCATACAGCATCTGAAGTGGCCGTACAGCATTTACTGCGATCTTGCGCTTAGCGGAGCAGAGCTATTGTGAAAGAAGTTTTCAAGGAAGTGACTTTGTGTTTATACAGGGCGTACCGCCCCACCTACCAATCATGCTCTATGGATCCCTCCACATTGTTAAAACAATTAAGAGGCGCCCGGCGCTGCAGTATGGAGCTGGATTTGTCCTCTGCATGCATCCGGAGGCTCCACATTTTTGGATCAAGCATAAATTAGCTTTTAGCTGCTAGGCTAAAAGCTAGGCTAAAAGCTAAGCTAAGGTTGCATGCTATTTGTGTAGTTTCATCTTAGGAAGTTGTTAGCTTTCTTTCACTACCTCGTTATGCTGGCCGTGGCTAGCTGCTAAACACCAGGTAGCTTCCACTACCCCCCGCATGCACACGTCTAATTTGTCATCACCCTGCTGCTCTGTGTGAAAACGCTGTCAACAGAGGGAGGCATTAGCAGAGTGCGTTGTTTATCATGACTGGATAGCGCCAGCGCTAATCTCCATAACTGCTTTGTGCCTGTGATGACTGGCTACGTTGGGCTGGGTTGTCATGTGCATTCGAGGATCACTCTGCAGCCTCTTCTCTTAAAGTAGATAGGACATAGTGTTTGTCCTTTTTGGAGTGTTGCAATTTTATACGAGCTACACAATATTAGTCTAGATTCTGTGGTGAGAATGATATGTCAGAGTACCGTATTGGTGTAACAACTGTGTGAAATTGCCCATATACACCGCTCTGATGTCAGTTTTGAAGTTTGTTAGTTAGGCCTTGTTAGTTAGGGTTAGGATTCAGGGAGGGAAAGCTGGTCCTGGATCTGTGACTTGGTCAACTTCTACCAGGGATTGTCTGCTCCAAGATGCCTCAGAGGTTGCTCAAAACAAGAACCCTTCAACCGTTTGAAGTTTTTTCTCTCTCTCTCACCACCTCTCTCTCTCTCTCTCTCAAGCTCGCTCCACTTTCACTGAACACTGCACTATTGTTTATCTAGGAATGTCCTGGGAAAGTTTGTATCCAAAGAAGGAGCTTCTGCTCTCAGCTGACCTCCATCATTGTTTGGGGCAGAATTCATGTTCCACCATGCTCCTTTGCTCCACATTTGTTTTCTGTTTGTCGCAGATGGCACTCTGGATCAAGGAAGGATAATTAATCACAAGCTCAGAGAGGAACTGCGTTTGAATGTGTCAACCTTTAGTAGAGGGGACGCATACCTCTCATTTCTCACACTTAAAGAACCAAACACTCAAAGGGTCAAAAGTTCAACGGGTGAAGAAACATGGCATGTTTTAGATTCTCATCACATGCCTCATCTAGAGAGAGAAAAACAAGGAACCTGTAGTTGATGAACAGGAATGATAATGGGGTGAATGTGTAACCAGGATATGCCTTTAAACAACACAGAGCCCACTGTATGCGCTGGGAGAAATGACCAGGATATGCCTTTAAACAACACAGAGCCCACTGTATGCGCTGGGAGAAATGACCAGGATATGCCTTTAAACAACACAGAGCCCACTGTATGCGCTGGGAGAAAGGACCAGGATATGCCTTTAAACAACACAGAGCCCACTGTATGCGCTGGGAGAAATGACATCACATCTCTGGCATCTTAGCAGTGTTGAAAATCTAACCAGTGTGACAGCAATGCCCTAGGCGCCGACGACGGGGATGCCGATTATGGCAGCACCCCCGCACCTCTCTGATTTAAGAGGGGTTGGGTTAAATGCAGGAGACACATTTCAGTTGAAGGCATTCAGTTGTACAACTGACTAGGTATCTCCCTTTCCCTAGAGGCTGAAAGGGGGCCTCAGGAGTGACCATGTGAGTCACTTTAGATCAGGGATGGGCAACATTAATGGCGGGTGGGGGCCACAAAAAATCTGAACTCATCATGAGGGGCTGCAGTTGCTCGCGAGTCTGCGTACTCACACGTGTATTTTATTGATCTGAGGGCCGCCAGTTGCCCATCCCTGCTCTAAGAGTTGTACAGAGTAGAATCTTACTCAAAATAGTTCACAGCTGTAATGGCTGCCTAATACCACAATAAACAGCTAGGTCTAGAATGGTCCCATGTGAAGATCGGGGATGGGCAACTTTGATGGGGTGGGGGCCTTCAAAAGGTTGCCCGTCCCTGCTTTAGACCAAAGCAGAGCAGAATGTCACAGTTAGTTGTCCAGTTATGTAGTATCTCCTTGTATTAGCAGATGTACCGTTCTGCATGCGTGTATATTAAGAACTGATAGGGGTAAATCTCAAGGCGTTCCTCATATCCTCTGTCCTCCACCCTATCCCCGCTTACTTCGTAAAATGTCAGAGGGAAGCGAGTTCCCTCCCTCAATCCTAACCTTACCATCATGGAGAAAACATAACAGCTAAACTACTCAATCCTAACCTTACCATCACGGAGAAAACACAGCTGATCCTAGACCAGCGTCTGAAGGAAGCATAATCACTCTCTTGTGTCCCCGCAAATCAAAGAACCCAGGTCTGTGATTGACAGCTATAGGAGGTCCCGCCCATCACTGTTTTTAAAGCCTTTCTTCTCTCACCACCTCTTTATTGGGCGCTTCCAGACGTGTTGACACATTGCCTCCCGTTCAATGCCCGTGGCCACACATAGCCAAGCCCAGTCATCAGCACCCCTACATTTTAGCATTGTTGTACACAGACACACATAAACACACACACCTAAGCATCTGGTGCTGAGTTTGTGTACAGTCGGTACAGAAAACATCCCCTGCTTTCAATGAGGAGCGCTCGTTGGGGAATTCTACCCCAGTGGGGAACTTCAAAACACCGACGGCTAACCTTCAATTTAGGAGTCCTCGCATCCCCTACGCCACCTGCTTCTAAGGAATTCAGCCATTTCAGTTAAACAAGCTCATGGGTGGCAGTGAAAGCTACAATAATGCACAAGTAAATGGATGTCTTTTGTGATCTTTCAAATCTATCTTTCTGTCGTTGCTCTTTAGAACATGCATCCAAGCATGTACCCTGAACTCGGTAGTTAGCACTATTTGTAGCCCATTGCTATATGAGAACATTCTATCTGGATAATATCAGCTAGGTAATAGATGATTTAACTACTGGATAATACAGCAGGTGATGTGGGTGGCTGTAGATGACACATGGCAATGCTGGGTCCTATTTACTACACTGCCATTGGATGAATCCTTTCGTGTGGTGTCAGGAAAACAACCTCTCACTCAACGTCAAATAAACAAAGGAGATGATCGTGGACTTCAGGAAACAGCAGAGGGAGCACCCCCCTATCCACATCAAAGGGACAGCAGTGGAGAAGGTGGAAAGTTTTAAGTTCCTGGGCGTACACATCACGGACAAACTGAAATGGTCCAGCCACACAGACAGTGTGGTGAAGAAGGCGCAACAGCACCTCTTCAACCTCAGGAGGCTGAAGAAATTTGGCTTGTCACCCAAAACCCTGACGAACTTTTATAGATGTGTAATCGAGAGCATCCTGTCGGGCTGTATCACAGCCTGGTACGGCAACTGCGCCGCACTCAACCGCAAGGCTCTCCAGAGGGTGGTGCAGTCTGCACAATGCATCACCGGGGGCAAACTACCTGCCCTCCAGGACACCGATCCTCGACTTCGGCGATGTCATTTACAAAATAGCTTCCAATACTCTACTCAGCAAACTGGATGCAGTCTATCACCGTGCCATCCATTTTGTCACCAAGCCCCATATACCACCCACCACTGTGACCTGTATGCTCTCGTCGGCTGGCCCTCGCTACATATTCGTCGCCAGACCCACTGGTTCCAGGTCATCTAAGTCTATGCTAGGTAAAGCTCTTCCTTATCTCAGCTCACTGGTCACGATAACAACACCCATCCGTAGCACGCACTCCAGCTGGTATACCTCACTGGTCATCCCCAAAGTCAACACCTGCTTTGGCCGTCTTTCCTTCCAGTTCTCTGCTGCCAATGACTGGAACGAATTGCAAAAATCGCTGAAGCTGGAGACTTATATTTCCTTAACTAACTTTAAACATCAGCTATCAGAGCAGCTAACCGATCGCTGCAGCTGTACATAGCCCATTGACTGTACGCTTGTTTATTCCATGTGTAACTCTGTGTTGTTGTTTGTGTCGCACTGCTTTGCTTTATCTTGGCCAGGTCGCAGTTGTAAATGAGAACTTGTTCTCAACTGGCCTACCTGGTGAAATAAAATTCTACATCACCCGATGTCACACGAAGGCCGGTCAAAAAGATAATCAAGGGCAATAACCACAATAACCAGGCGAGGTGCATCAAAGCTGGGACCGAGAGATTGGAAAAACAGCTTCTATCTCAAGGCCATCAGACTGCTAAACAGCAATCACTAACTCAGAGAGGCTGTTGCCCACATTGAGACCTGATCACTGGACACTAATACATTGATCACTAGTCACTTTAAACAATGCCACTTTAAATAATGTTTACATATCTTGCATTACTCAAATCAAATATATATACTGTATTTTATACCATCTATTGCACCTTGCCTATGCTTCTTGGCCATCCCTCATCAATATACTTATGTACATTTTCTCATTCACCACTTTAGATTTTTGTGTATTAGGTAGTTGGGGAATTGTTAGATTACTTGTTAGATATTACTGCACTGTCGGAACTAGAAGCACAAGCATTTCGCTACACTCGTATTAACATCTTCTTACCATGTGTATGTGACGAATACTTTTTTTTGGATTAATCCTTAGTAAATGGTACTAGAGCAGGGGATTAGAATGTAGTTGGATTAATCCTGTAGTACCGTAGCAGGAGATTAGGGGGAGTTGGATTAATCCTGTAGTACCGTAGCAGGAGATTAGGGGGAGTTGGATTAATCCTTTAGTATCGTAGCAGGGGATTAGGGGGAGTTGGATTAATCCTGTAGTACCGTAGCAGGAGATTAGGGGGAGTTGGATTAATCCTTTAGTATCGTAGCAGGAGATTAGGGGGAGTTGGATTAATCCTGTAGTACTGTAGCAGGAGATTAGGGGGAGTTGGATTAATCCTGTAGTACAATAGCAGGAGATTAGGATGTAGTTGGATTAATCCTGTAGTACTGTAGCAGGAGATTAGGGACGGTTGGATTAATCCTTTAGTCAGTGGTATTGCTGTGACTATAGAAGCAGGGTGGACTGTTTTACATCATTGTGCTACGCCTCATTACACATAAAGAGATATTGACAGAAGCAGGAAATGGTGCGTGTGCATGTCTGCGTGTGCATGTGTGACAGTCAGAGAGAGAGGATGTGAGATCTTTCACAGGAATCAGATGCCTGACATGGCAGTCAGAGGAAGCTCACATCTCTGCCCTACTCCAGTTAAGGGATGGAGGGGTGAATCATTTTGCTGACTCACTGGAGAAAGTCATTCAGGTCCCTCTCCTAGTGTGTGGCCAGGGAAACCAACACAGATTGTAGGGCTGCCACCGCCCCATCTTCCACTCCACTGAAACAGGAAATGGACACTTCCAGATGCCTATCAGTATCACTTACCGATAAAGGCCAGATTACATACTTCATCCGTGTGGCTTCCTTTTAGGCTTTAGACAGTGAGGTAATCCCCATCTCTCCCCGCTCTCAGTTTTCTCACAAACGGTGGGGCGGTGCAGGGAGGTGTGTGTGTGTGAAATGCTTGGGACTCTGGTGGCGGTAAAACCTGTGTCACCCTCTGGCCAGCCTCATGTGGCTAGTGCTAACTAGCTAGCTGAGAGGATTGTTTGCGTGCCCTGCCTGGCCTGCCCAGCCTCATGTGGCTAGTGCTAGCTGAGAGGGTTGTAGATAAACAAGCGTGCTGATTGTTGTGATGAGGACAGCCTTTCATCTCAACCACGCCCACTCATTTCCATAATGTCCCACAACTAACTCATTTCCCACAACTAACTCATAATGTCCCACAACTAATTCATATCCCACAACTAACTCATAATGTCCCACAACTAACTCATAATGTCCCACAACTAACTCATAATGAGCTACTGGCATTAGGGGGAATAGCTCGGTCTTTCTCCATCTCTCTCGCTCCCTCTTTTTTTTTACTGTCTCAGTTTCTCTCTGTGACCCATTGGGCCAGTAACCCAAAAATTACGCTGATTCTAATACCCGAGCCGACAAAGTTAAAAATCTGCTCATGTGCCCTTGAGCAAGGCACTTAACCCTAATTTGATCAATGGGCACCGTACTATTATGACTGACCCTGTAAGCAACACATTTCACTGCACCTATCTGGTGTATGTGACATTAAAAACTGTTTTACTTGTTCTCTCTCTCTTTTTGTATTGCACCCTCCATCTGTCTTGCACTTACTTCTCTTATTCTGCCTCACGCCCTGCCTCACGCCCTGCCTCGCCCATTTCTGTGATGAGTCATCAGGTTGCGTCTACCTGTTGTGGTTCACTATGAGAGTTTGTCAGACAAACTCTTCTGTGGTTTCAGTTTCAAACCCAGTGTCCAGCACACCAATTCAGTGTCTCAGATCTTGTAGAATTCTTACCAAGATATTATACCAAGGTAAACACCACCACTTAAACTGAATGGAGAAAGTAATGGTTGAAGGTTCTCAAATCTTTTGTCAGTTTCAAAGCAAGAACTTAGTATGGGACAGAGTATAGGGTTTGCCCCTTAGGCCCCCTATGTTGCAGCCCTCATTTATCAAACCACATTTTATTTGTCATATGCACTGAATACAACAGGTGTAGATCTTATGGTGATATACTTACTTAATACTTACGTTAATGCAGTTCAAGAAATAGAGTTAAGACAATATTGACTGAACAAACTAACGTAAAACAATTCAATAAAAAGTAACACAATAAAATAGGCTATATACAGGGGGTACCGGTACCAAGTCAATGTGTGGCGGTACAGTTTAGTCGAGGTCATTTCTACATGTAGGTAGGGGTAAAGTCTGACTTAAGTTCCAAGGCATGGTGGTTGTAGGGCGTAGGGAGAGGGTGTTGTGGGTGGTAGGGAGGGGGTGTTGTGGGGGGTAGGGAGGGGGTGGGTGGTCGTGCAGTTCTACGAAGTCTGCCATGTGGAAGACCTCTAACAATGGCATCTTTATGTGCTCTGTTTGAAGAGCTTAATTGTTCAAACGGACCTTTGGACTCGACCAACGCTCGTGTCAACGGCGGTGCCTCTGCATACTTGAATAACTCCGAAACTATTATTAACATGCCGAAGTCAAGTCACAATTTCCTGCATTGGCCAGGGTCAGTAGATGACTCATTTGAGCGCAGAGTCATTTTGCGTGCAGAGAGAACCTCATAAGGAGTTAGTTTGTTCCAGTGTAAGATCCTGTGACACTTGTAGCATTGGGTGGACATGTTTAATTGCACCCGGAGGTTGCAGCTTGACTTTCAGTGTTTCTCCTAAATTACCACAGTCCATGCTAGCGTTAGTGCTGCTGCTAATTCCCTTAGGCCCACAACTTGGATTCTTCTCCTTTCCTCCTGCTGGGTTTGAACCGATTGAACACAAAGAAGCACAGAGCAAGATTCATTGTGGGGAATTTCCGTTGGAGAGATTTCAACCGTTATTTTCTAGATAAGGGGTCAATAGTATTTTGTTTCAAGGGGGTTTTGGGATCACGTTGTGGCTTTTCAATACATCTCTTTAGTTGAATCACTTAGGTTTATTTAGTTAACCAACTCAACCAGATCACCTCCAGCATGGCTAACATTCCCTATTTGAAGACACAAATGATGTTCACTTTTTAATGAAGTAACACCTGGTAAAGTAATGCTCTAACTAGTCTTAACAACATTGTTTTAGAATTATGTTATGTAGTGTGTTAGTTGGCCTAATTGCTTTGTAATTGCATAATAATGGAGATTAGCATATTTTGTTTGTCACAGAAGAGCACCAAAATGTTTTTTAAGCAGGACCTGTAATCGCTCAGTCTGTCACCTAAAGATGCTATATGAAGGAATCACACTGGAAAGCTGGCATGGATCTCTAGGACCTTGTCTGTGAGCAACTGCTACCTTTAAAACCCATTGCCTTCTTGTCTCTCCCTTTTAACAGTCTGGGGGAAACATGACTCAATATAACCCCATGATTAACCAAACCCCACGATTAACCAAACCAAACCACAGCAACTTTAGCCAGAATGACCTAAGAAGGTGTGGGATTACAGGGGAAACCGTTAGCAGTTAGCCTGGGTAAAACAGTATCTGCGAAGAGTGATTGATTGGTGTGCTCAACTCACAAACGTTTGTAGTAGAAAAAGGTATTTGGGTGCTGGGTTCAAAAGGCAAACATTTGAAAAAAGGAAGAACCTGAACTCACTGGAATATTCTTTTGAGTTTTAATGTATTTTGTTTTTAGCAGCAGAGGTCAGAGCAAACGGACGTGTTTCGGCGACAGCCTTCGTCAGCGCTTATTTTTTTTTAAACGTATCTGCCCACACACACACTGTTGCATAAAACTGGATCTGGCAACACACACACACGCACACACGCTGTGGCATAAAAAACGGATCTGCCCACACACACACTGTTGCATAAAACTGGATCTGCCAACACACGCACACACGCACACACGCACACGCACACATGCACACACACACGCACACCCACTGTGGCATAATTGTGATACAAGCTGTGTCTAGTCATCATTGACTGTTTGATCTCATTGTGAAAGTTGTTGAACCCTCAGATTGCATTAGGTGAGTCGTAGACACATCATTGTGGATAATGATAGGATGTGTTCAGGGAAGCTGTGTGAGTCAGTGAGCAGAAGTGAGACCTTGCATGTCTACAGACTCAATGGCTTTACACAGGCAGCCCAATTCTGAGGTTTTCTCCTCCAATAATTGCTATTTTGACCAATCAGATCAGCTCTGAAAAAGATCTGATGTGAAAAGATCTGATGTGATTGGTCAAAAGAACAATTAGTGACCAATTAGTGTAAACGCAGCCAAAGACGAGACATGGAGGAAATGGACGTGAGCAACATGTAGTGAAGTACAGTAAGTAGCCTTCATGGTCAGACTGATTTTACCGTAACAGTTGGTGACCTGCCCTATACAAGACAGCCATATGTTAGGTATGAGCCTACATCACTTGAAGCAGTATTGGGCCTGAACATGCACATAAACTATGTATAGTTGATGTATGGGGATGTTGTTGCTGTGTTCACTTATCAGCATCACATGGGGCCAGGAAACTGCCAATACAACCCAGCGTGGAAAATGAGCTCATAGCTGCAACCCATCAGAGCAGTCGCTCCACTGTCTGTCAACTCAGCCTCTATTTTGTTCTCTTCTCTGAGAGCCCAATGTGACCCTAATGGCGCTTTTAAAAATTCACACATACACAACGGCTCTGTTCTTCTCTCTCCTTCAGCAGGAGTCACTAATTAACTCATCCTATATGATTACGGTCTGTGTCTCCGCTCAGCGCTGCATGACCCAGTGCCCACATTGTAGTGTCCCCGACATACAAAGCTCTTCTTATCCACCACAGATGGGAGGCACTAATGGAATTCCTACAGAATGTTGCAAATGTGTAAGATCTGACTGGAATTGTAATTATTGACCCTGCTGTTGAAAAGGAAGAGGATCCGTCATGAAGTCAATGTGACTCAGTGTAGCTAATCTGTCCATGTGCTCTTCTACTTTGTAGATATATTTTTAATTAGGAGGACTTCTTTACTGTGCCCTTGCACTTATCAGCATGTTGCCTTTTTAATGAACCCTGCCTCCAAAGTGTATTGATGAATGTCACGTTAGCTCAGTACTAGGTTACTCATAACCACCGCTTTTCTAATGTATTCTATGGAAAGTAGATCTGTGCATCTGGAGACTGATTACAACAAGAACAGTGCTAAGATCTGTCTCTGTTCTCCACTCACTCTGATCCCATGCCCAGTTGCAGTCCATGACATCACACAGCAGTTGCTGTAGTCAGGGGTCACGTGTCCCTATCAGTGGCAGGACACTTAAGCAATAAGGCCCGAGAGAGTGTGGTTTTTCTTTGCACGACGCAATGCGGAGTGCCTGGATACAGCCCTTAGCCGTGGTATATTCGCCATATACCACTAACCCCAGAGGTTCCTTATTGCTATTATAAACTGGTTACCAACGTAATTAGAGCAGTAAAAATAAATGCTTTGTCATACCCGTGGTATACGGTCTGATATACCACGGCTGTCAGCCAATCAGCATTCAGGGCTCGAACCACCCAGTTTATAATAACCTTTATAGCACAGCAGCACAAGACAAGGGCCCCTTGGGATCTATCCCAGCCCACCCTTCCTGCACGCTCTCTACTCTGGCTCCACTCCACTGAAGCTAAACAGTCCCTCATGTTTCCTATCGAGAAAGCTATGAAGTGCATATTTCTGCTCTGATATAATGCAGTTTGGCAGTGCTGTTTTTGTTTCTGACCACGCCCCTGTTGTAGTTGTCATAGACTTCTACCTGTGAACCAATGGAATTGTAAGTTTGCTCCTTTGATCACTTCTCCAGCTGCTTCTTAAAGGACCAGGACCAAGTGTCTCTTGTTGCATGCTGGATGCTAGCCATGGTCCTGCTCATCCCGATATTATCTGAGGAAGATTTACTGTGGCAGATATGAAGCTAGCCAAGCCTGCGGAACAATACATATGTTGTCGGCCATAAATGTGTCTGCTCTAACTAGGGATGGTTTTACACAGACCAGGTGGATGTACACACGGTACACCCAAGTAAATCATTCAGAGTTTTTAATGGTTCCCACTCCAGTTTCATGTATAACGTGGAATTTTGAGTGTCGAAGAATACCTGGAATGTTCTACGGTCTGCTGTTTGACCCTAGTTTGCTTCCTTCACCTTGAATAATGTGTAAGATTCATGCGTGGGTTCCAAGATGCACTTCTTCCTCGATAGAGCCGGATGTGAAGTAGGGATACTGGTTGCTGGTTGGATGTCTCGTCTGACCTGTACTTTTTGGATGGAGCAGGTTAGCTAGGTCATGGCTAGAAGGGGTACAGCTTTTGTCAAGTTAAAGTTAAAAAATATATATATTTGCATTTTAGCTAACCCTAACCCTTTTCCTAACCTAATTCTCCTAACCTGCTACGATAATTCTTTGATGATTGTCTTATAGCTCCTTCACAGCCTATCATCCAGCCTTTCAACATCTCACCCTTACTGGTTTCCACATCATCAACTCCTATCCAGTACTCCAATAGTATTGACTTGGCACTCTAATGCAGTTTCACCTCAATATGCTCAATATGGGAACATGGTGTGTTAACTTTTCCTCTGTGTCTGCCTGTGGACAGTTTGTCTGGCGGGCGAGTCACAAAGAGCTGTGAGGTCACTGATGCCGGCTGCGACCCGGACGTGTTCGTGTGGCCCAGCCCTACCAGTAGCAAAGCGGCCGAGTGTCCTGGGTTCTGCCACCAGTGTAGCGTCCTCCAGTGAAGTGTGAATAAGAGCAGGGAGGTGTGCTCCCGCGGTCTCCGGCCTATTTACTCAGACTCTCTGCCCATCAGGCTGTGGTGGCTCAACCCGTCCTGGTGCGCCTCCACCTTGCGTTAGCACGCTAGCCATCCGTTTTAATAGCGCACGTGTCAGCAAGCACTGAGCTGAAGTGAACGGCGATGCTATGCGAAGGGAGTGGGCCGGGCGGCCCGGTTGTTTTCTCCCCATTCCAGATGCACAAAGTGCAGCTCAAAAAGTGATTCACGGAGGAATTTGTTTACTTGCGGCGGAGGCTACAAATAACTGCCGGGTTTCTAAAGGGTGAATAAGGACTTCCCCTCCAGGCAGCTGTACAACACAAACAGAGCCAGAGGGGAATTACTGGACTCTTATTAAAGCATACCACTAAACATGTTACAGCAGGTCCACATGGATTGCATTACCCAATGGACACTTTTCCCCCCCTATCAGGGCTTCTTGCTGCAGCTCCATCATTTTTGGGCCATTTGTCTTACTTTAAACTGAAGAGCTTTGGAGTATTCTGAGGACATGTTGGTTTCTGTGCTGCTCCCAGCCTGTTATGTGTATGTATGTGTGTGTGTTGTGTGATGAGGCTCCTGTGTCAGCAAAATGATACATTTCCTGTATAATGCATAAATAAAGATCTATTCCATGTTATTAGACTGAATGAAATATGGCTCTGAGGTGTACTTGATCAAATAAATGTCTTGAGGTTGGCTCACGGTGGTTGTTATCCCAGATTGGTTGACCCACAAACATGCCCACGCCTACCAGTCTTTTCCAACATGGACATAAAACCTTGTGTCACCTGCATGGATTTGCTCTCATCCCCTCTCTCTTCTCTCTCCTCTGCAGGCATTTGGGAATGCAAAAACTGCCCACAACAACAACTCGAGTCGCTTCGGCAAGTTCATCCAAGTGAATTACCAGGAGAGTGGCACTGTCCGAGGGTGAGAAAGACCCATTCAGATATTACATTTCAAGTCATTGTTTACCTTGTTTTACCTGGAGCTCCTACATCCTAGTTGACTGGCTCTGTCCCCTGGCTCTGTCCCCTGGCTCTGTCCCCTGGCTCTGTCCCCTGGCTCTGTCCCCTGGCTCCTCATCTATATTCAGGCACCGATGACGTGGACGTTGATTAAGATCAAATAAATGTGGAAGACAAATTTCGGTTGAATACATTCAGTTGCGCAACTGACTAGGTGTCCCCATCCCCTGTCTATTCTGTGTCCCCTGTCTATTCTGTGTCCCCTGCTAACACATCTATAGTCCTACCAGTCTAGTGAATTTGGTGGCAGCTCAGAGTGCATTGTCCAATGCCAATATCTGATCAAGTTGGTCCCGATCCCCCCCCCATGTTGTGACTGACGCCAGGTCTGTGCTGTTTGTTCCAGAGCCTATGTGGAGAAGTACCTTCTGGAGAAATCAAGACTGGTCTACCAGGAGCACAATGAACGGTAAGCATTCACACTGAATCATCCCACTGCCACACAGACAGTCATCATCATACTGTATTGGACTGTAGTTTCATATTAGTGCAGAACAAGGACATAGCATTGTATTCAAATATAATCAGACATTGATCATTTCCCTCATTGTTTTGTAGACTGAGTACATGTTGTGGTTTAGGAACACTTACACAGTAAACCACATTGGGTAAACAAATACACAATGAATGACTAGTTGGAGAATCATTTATTTTCACCACAGTGTTGACAAAGTGAAGATCTCTGAATTCACAGTGTCTATATAGAGACAATTTGATAAGCTAGAATCCAGAATTGAGTAGCTCTCACAAACTAGTCCAGAAATCCTTCCACTGAGGTTGTCTCTGTTGAGAGGACTTCAACTCCGTGTGAATAACAACTCCATTCTATATAAAAGGGATCATGTGGGAATGATTGCACCACATGAAATTGAGTGTCTCTAGAACCACACACACACTCTCAAAACAGAGGGTGAACTCAATCCTGATTGGATCCCACTGCTGCCACCAATGCATTTAGACATTGACACTTTCGTGGAGGAATCCAATTGTCCATTCGTGCTAGAAAGTCCTTTCCTACAGTAGGTGTGAGTTTCAGTTGGTCACAGCAGGGTCAGTGACAGAAATGTGGTGCCACATTGATCCTGACACAAGTGTGGACCTGGACTGGAGCCTCTTGCAGTTCATGTTCCAATACTGTAGTATTTAATTATTATTATTATTATTATTATTTACCTTTTTAACTAGGCAAGTCAGTTAAGAACAAATTCTTATTTACAATGACGGCCTACCCCGGCCAAACCCGGACGACGCTGGACCAATTGTGCGCCGCCCTATGGGACTCCCAATCATGGCTGGATGTGATACAGCCTGGAATCGAACCAGGGACTGTAGTGACACCTCTTGCACTAAGATGCAGTGCCTAAGACCGCTGTGCTACTCGGGAGCAAAGTAGCTGTCTCACAATTCACCAAATCCTGAAAACTCTTAACAAATATGGACTTTTCCACTGTTATTCTGTCGTCCTTCACAGTTTATGATTGTGTCCTGAAGGAAGTTAACGCCAAGTATCAAGTACAGTTTGACATCAACAAGTGTTCAACAGAATCAGTCTAGATGATGGTGTATTACCCAGCCAAGCTCAGGCTGTGTGAAGTATTTCTCAGCAGCCCTAAGTGCGGTTGACACTAATGTGCTGTGCAGGCTGAATGGTGTTGCAAAGGTTAACCTCACTCTGGGGGGGGCTAAAATGGGCCCCCTGTGGGTCGGGGGGGTGCTCTTATTGAGAGATTTCTGACTCCAGGCTCCCACTACAGCTGCAGCACGGTTCTGCCCTCTGACCTCTACGCTACACACTCAGTCTTGTACAGCTAACCTTGTGGGGACACACAACTCAGTCCCATTCAAAATCCTATTTTCCTTAACACTTAACCCTAGCTCCTAACACCAATTCTAACCTTAACCCTAAACCCCCTAGAAATAGCATTTGACCTTGTGGGGACTAACAAAATGTCCCCAGTTGGTCAAATTTTTGTTTGTTTACTATTGTTGCGGGGACTTCTGGTCCCCACAAGAATAGTTAAACAGGTCCATACACACACACACACACACACACACACACACACACACACACACACACACACACACACACACACACACACACACACACACACACACACACACACACACACACAATGAGAGAACTTGTCCCTATTGGACAATCCAGTGTTTGTTTGTCTTGTTAGTAAAAACCAATGATGTAAAGTGGTGTTAATGTCTTCTGACCTGCTTGCCTTTCAGGAACTACCATGTGTTTTACTACCTGCTGGCAGGAGCAAGTGAGGAGGAGAGGAGTGCCTTTCACCTCAAAAAGCCTGAAGAATATCATTACCTCAACCAGGTGAGAGATCCAGTAGGACTTCAACACTGTAGCCAAGACAGATCTGTAGCCCCTTATCACGGACTGGTGATTGGACAAGATGTATCTGACTGTCTGACTGTGTCTGTCTGACTGTGCATGACACATGGTTGTCTCTGGGTTTTGTCTTTGTGTCTGTACCAAAGGGTTTGTGTATATGGTCTGTCTGACTAGTTGTTTCAGGGTTTTGTTTCAGGGTTTTGTTTCTCTGTGTCGTCTGTCTGTACCAAAGGGTTTGTGTATATGGTCTGTCTGACTAGTTGTTTCAGGGTTTTGTTTCAGGGTTTTGTTTCTCTGTGTCGTCTGTCGTCTGTCTTTACCAAAGGGTTTGTGTATATGGTCTGTCTGACTAGTTGTTTCAGGGTTTTGTTTCTCTGTGTTGTCTGTCGTCTGTCTGTACCAAAGGGTTTGTGTGTATGGTCTTTCTGACTAGTCGTTTCTGGGTTTTGTTTCTGTGTGTGTGTGTGTCGTCTGTGTGAATCACGCAGCTGCCTGTTCCCAGAGGCCCACAGTGGCCGTCGACCAGACCTATGTCTCGCCCTCTGTCTCCCTCTTACTCTCTCTCTCCGCAAACAGGAAGCAGAGGAAAGCAAAGAGCAGAGGAAACATTACATTGTTGGTGCCTTTCAGCAGCTCCTATAGTCTCTCTCACACACAGAAACAGAGGCTTCAACAGAGCCTAATCCCTCAGCCCACCAGAGAGAGACACAAGGCACTGGGCCCTCTCATTACCATGACACTGCCTTGTGGCCCAGTTCATCTGCTGGCTTTTGGCACGTGGATGTTTGTTGGTCTGTGGAGTCTATGTACATGTGGGTTTGCATATCTACGTGTGTGTGTGTGTGGGGGGGGGGGGGGGGGGGTGGAACCCGCAGCACGGGGTCCCTCTCCGTGTCTCTCACAACACTCTGCCATCTCTGTTATCCCCACTCCTCTAATCCCAAGAGGATCCAGCCCAGTCTAACCAATCACAAAAGAACACACACACTTAGAAACATGCAGAAGGAAAAGCTGACAGGCTGGTCTACCCCTCTGTGTCATGCCAAGCTTTGTTTCCCATTTGCTTTCCTGGGTTTCACATAACCAGGCAACCACACACATTCATTCATACACAAGCTGATACACATGCAGATATATATACACACACAAACACAAACCCATTACAAGCTGATACACATGCACATATATACAGTTGCAGTCGGAAGTTTACATACACCTTAGACAAATCCATTCAAACTCAGATTTTCACAATTCCTGACATTTAATCAAAGTAAAAATGCCCTGTTTTAGGTCAGTTAGGATCAACACTTTGTTTTAAGAATGTGAAATGTCAGAATAATAGTAGAGAGAATGATTTATTTCAGCTTTTATTTCTTTCATCACGTTCCCAGTGGGTCAGAAGTTTACAATACCCTCAAGTAGTATTTGGTAACATTGCCTTTAAATTGTTTAACTTGGGTCAAACGTTTCGGGTAGCCTTCCACAAGCTTCCCACAATAAGTTGGGTGAATTTTGGCCCATCCCTCCTGACAGTGCTGGTGTAACTGAGTCAGGTTTGTAGGCCTCCTTGCTCGCACACGCTTTTTCAGTTCTGCCCAAAAATATTCTATGGGATTGAGGTCAGAGCTTTGTGATGGCCACTCCAAGACCTTGACTTTGTTGTCCTTAAGCCATTTTGCCACAACTTTGGTAGTATGCTTGGGGTCATTGTTCATCTGGAAGACCCATTTGCAACCAAGCGTTAACTTCCTGACTGATGTCTTGAGATGTTGCTTCAATGTATCCACATACTTTTCTTTCCTTATGATGCATCTATTTTGTGAAGTGCACCAGTCCCTCCGGCAGCAAAGCACCCCCACAACATGATGCTGCCACCATGCTTTGCCACCGTGCTTCACCCCCGTGCTTCACGGTTGGGATGGTGTTCTTCGGCTTGCAAGCGTCCCCCTTTTTCCTCCAACATAACGATGGTCATTATGGCCAAACAGTTCTATTTTTGTTTCATCAGACCAGAGGACATTTCTCCAAAAAGTACGATCTTTGTCCCCATGTGCAGTTGCAAACCGTAATCTGTCTTTTTAATGGCGGTTTTGGAGCAGTGGCTTCTTCCCTGCTGAGCGGCCTTTCAGGTTATGTCGATATAGGACTTGTTTTACTGTGGATATAGATACTTTTGTACCTGTTTCCTCCAGCATCTTCACAAGGTCTTTTGCTGTTGTTCTGGGGTTGATTTGCGCTTTTTGCACCAAAGAACGTTCATCTCTAGGAGACAGAACGCGTCTCCTTCCTGAGCGGTATGACGGCTGCGTGGTCCCATGGTGTTTATACTTGCGTACTATTGTTTGTACAGATGAAAGTGGTACCTTCAGGCGTTTGGAAATTGCTCCCAAGGATGAACCAGACTTGTGGAGGTTTACAATTTTATGGCTGATTTCTTTTGATTTCCCATGATGTCAAGCAAAGAGGCACTGAGTTTGAAGGTAGGCCTTGAAATGCATCCACAGGTACACCTCCAATTGACTCATGTCAATTGGCCTATCAGAAGTTTCTAAAACCATGACATCATTTTCTGGAATTTTCCAAGCTGTTTAAAAGGCACAGTCAACTTAGTGTACATACATTTCTAACCCACTGGAATTGTGATACAGTGAATTATAAGTGAAATAATATGTCTGTAAACAATTGTTTGAAAAATGACTTGTGTCATGCTCAAAGTAGATGTCCTAACTGACTTGCCAAAACTATAGTTTGTTAACAAGAAATTTGTGGAGTGGTTGAAAAACAAGTTTTAATGACCCCAACCTAAGTGTATGTAAACTTCCAACTTCAACTGTATATACACACACAAACCCATTACAAGTGAATACACATGCAAATATACACACACACACACACACACACACACACACACACACCCATTACAAGCGAATACACATGCAAATATATACACACACACACACACACACACACACACACACACACACACACACACACACACACACAAACCCATGACAAGCGAAAACACATGCAGATATATACACACACACACACACACACACACACACACACACACACACACACACACACACACACACAAATCCATTACAAGTGAATACACATGCAAATATACACACACACACACACAAATCCATTACAAGTGAATACACATGCAAATATACACACACACACACACACACACACACACACACACACACACACACACACACACACACACAAATCCATTACAAGTGAATACACATGCAAATATACACACACACACACACACAAACCCATTACAAGCGAATACACATGCAAATATGCACACACACACACACACAAACCCATGACAAGCGAATACACATGCAGATATACACACACACACACACACACACACACACAAACCCATTACAAGCGAATACACATGCAAATATACACACACACACACACACACACAAACCCATGACAAGCGAATACACATGCAGATATATATACACACACACACACACCACACAAACCCATTACAAGTGAATACACATGCAGATATACACACACACACACAAACCCATGACAAGCGAATACGCATGCAGATATACACACACACACACACACACAAACCCATGACAAGCGAATACACATGCAAATGTACACACACACACACACAAACCCATGACAAGCGAATACACATGCAAATGTACACACACACACACATAAACCCATTACAAGCTGGGTGCAAAGTGTGGAATGTTGATGTTGTTCAAAACTTGTTGCACCTCTGCCAGCTCAAGAGATGTTCATAACATAGACACCACCACCCCCCCCCCCCCCACTCTGCCAGCTCAAGAGATGTTCATAACATAGACACCACCACCCCCCCCCCCCCCCCCCACTCTGCCAGCTCCAGAGATGTTCATAACATAGACACCACCACCCCCCCCCCCCCCCCCCCCCCCACTCTGCCAGCTCCAGAGATGTTCATAACATAGACCCCCCCCCCCCCCCCGATTCTGACAGCTCCAGAGATGTTCATATCATAACATAGACACCCCCCCCACTCTGCCAGCTCCAGAGATGTTCATATCATAACATAGACATCCCCCCCCCCCACTCTGCCAGCTCCAGAGATGTTCATATCATAACATAGACACCCCCCCCCCCCCACTCTGCCAGCTCCAGAGATGTTCATATCATAACATAGACATCCCCCCCCCCCCCACTCTGCCAGCTCCAGAGGTGTTCATATCATAACATAGACACCCCCCCCCCCCCCACTCTGCCAGCTCCAGAGATGTTCATATCATAACATAGACATCCCCCCCCCCCCCCCCTCACTCTGCCAGCTCCAGAGATGATCATAACATAACATAGACACCCCCCCCCCCCCACTCTGCCAGCTCCAGAGATGTTCATATCATAACATAGACATCCCCCCCCCCACTCTGACAGCTCCAGAGATGTTCATATCATAACATAGACACCCCCCCCACTCTGCCAGCTCCAGAGATGTTCATATCATAACATAGACATCCCCCCCCCCCCCACTCTGCCAGCTCCAGAGATGTTCATATCATAACATAGACACCCCCCCCCCCCCACTCTGCCAGCTCCAGAGATGTTCATATCATAACATAGACATCCCCCCCCCCCACTCTGCCAGCTCCAGAGGTGTTCATAACATAGACACCCCCCCCCCCACTCTGCCAGCTCCAGAGATGTTCATATCATAACATAGACATCCACCCCCCCCCCCCTCACTCTGCCAGCTCCAGAGATGATCATAACATAACATAGACACCCCCCCCCCCCCCACTCTGCCAGCTCCAGAGATGTTCATATCACATAGACATCCACCCCCCCCCCCCCCACTCTGCCAGCTCCAGAGATGTTCATATCATAACATAGAACCCCCCCCCCCCACACTCTGACAGCTCCAGAGATGTTCATATCATAACATAGACACCCCCCCCCCCCACTCTGCCAGCTCCAAAGATGTTCATATAATAACATAGACACCCCCCCCCCCCCCCCTCACTCTGCCAGCTCCAGAGATGTTCATATCATAACATAGACACCCCCCCCCCACACTCTGACAGCTCCAGAGATGTTCATATCATAACATAGAACCCCCCCCCTCCCCACTCTGACAGCTCCAGAGATGTTCATATCACATAGACATCCACCCCCCCCCCACTCTGCCAGCTCCAGAGATGTTCATATCATAACATAGACACCCCCCCCCCCCCCCACTCTGACAGCTCCAGAGATGTTCATATCATAACATATAACCCCCCCCCTCCCCACTCTGACAGCTCCAGAGATGTTCATATCATAACATAGACACCCCCCCCCCCACTCTGACAACCTGAAGCCCATAATGAGAAGGGTGTGAATTCCTTCCATTTCTCTCTCCCTCTCTCTTTTCCAAAGTGTAACCCAGTCACTCAGAACAGCTTACAGTATTTCACAACTTCACATTCTAAGGGGTTCAGACAATCTGTTTACAGGCAAAATAAGCCATTTTCAAACTTAGCAATTTGTTCTCATAGCTATAGCATAGTTCTCTCTCCATATTTTTTGCCCTTATTTGTCATAATGCAGTCACCACATATTAGAATAATCATATGGCTAATTTCAGTGGTTCTATTAGCTTAGTATACTGTATGTATGGTGTCAGAATTAAAGCATGTTTCATCCCCATCGGTTTCTCACCATGCCAATGTCCTATGCTTCTGTCTGTGTTTTTGTGTGCATTGAGAGAGTGTGTGTTTTTGTGTGCATTGAGAGAGTGTGTGTTTTTGTGTGCATTGAGAGTGTGTGTTTGTGTGCATTGAGTGTGTGTTTGTGTGCATTGAGAGTGTGTTTTTGTGTGCATTGAGAGTGTGTGTTTTTGTGTGCATTGAGAGTGTGTGTGTGTGTTGACACTGAGTGTGTGTTTGTAGGATGGGCCCCAACGCGAGGTCTAAATATGACTTCATTCCCTCTACTAACTGCATGTCCCTTCCAGTTCCATGTGTATAGTGTGTGTGTGTGTGTGTGTGTGTGTGTTGTGTATGGAATGCTGCACTGCCTAACCCTAACCCCCATCTACTCTACCTTTTTAACCCTCTCCAGATGACAAAGAAAGTCCTGAGACTGCACTGGGAGAATTACTATGAGAGCGAAGCGGTCAGTATACATCTCTCTCGACGAGACTGTGTTGAGTGTTCACCAATCACCTGTAGGAGTTTTGGTTATCAAAACTAATAATCACTGGCTTCTCCCTCACAACTACATTGTCCTCACAAGTGCGTGTTCCCCTGTCACATTCTGTGCACTACCACACGCCTTTCTCCTTGCTTTTCCCTTTTGTTGTTGTTCTTCCTGGTTTGGGTTGTGTCCACTTCCTCAGTTGTGTGTAGCCTGTCCCAGTCTCTGTTCCTTCGATCTCTGTTCTGATCTTCTGGTTTGGCTTATTTGGTCATTAACTAGATAGAAGGATAGTCTTTAAGGGAGTTTACATACTGCACTGTATGTGGATATATACTGTAAACCAGGGCCCTCCAACCTCAGTCCTGGAGAGATACTGGGTATGCAGGCTTTCGCTCTAGACCAGCTCTAACATACCTGACTCAGCAAGATGTGGTTCAGATGGAAGACCAGCTCTAACATACCTGACTCAGCAAGACGTGGTTCAGATGGAAGACCAGCTCTAACATACCTGACTCAGCAAGACGTGGTTCAGATGGAAGACCAGGTCTAACATACCTGACTCAGCAAGACGTGGTTCAGATGGAAGACCAGCTCTAACATACCTGACTCAGCAAGACGTGGTTCAGATAGAAGACCAGCTCTAACATACCTGACTCAGCAAGATGTGGTTCAGATGGAAGACCAGCTCTAACATACCTGACTCAGCAAGACGTGGTTCAGATAGAAGACCAGCCCTAACCCACCTGACTCAGCAAGACGTGGTTCAGATGGAAGACCATGATTAGTTCATGATTTAAAACAGGTGTCTTAGTGCTGGGCTGGACAGTCAGTGTCTCCTGTACCAGCAGTTGGAAACCCCTTATCTATGCCTACTGTACAAACCTTAGTGAGGACGCTACTAGTACAGTGTGCCTACCACACACAGACACACACACTGGTACCCTGGGTCACCACTCACTCAGCCATGAACTAGTGTTAATATTAATGCAGGGAACCTGGAGTATCCTGGTCAGAATCTGCCAACAAACACTTTGGGCAGATTGAATGAGCGTGTGGCGATAAGCAGCCGTCCAAACATTACTTGTTGACAGAGCCTCGCAGTAGCTGACCCGTGACCCCCCCCCCCCCCCCCCCCCGTGTGTGTGTTTCACAGGCGGCCGGTGGCACCTTAATTAGGGAGGACGGGCTCATGGTAATGGCTGGAATGGAGTAAACGGAATGTTATCGAGCACATCAAACACATGGTTTCCATTTATTCCAGACATTTATGAGCCCGTACTCCCCTCAGCAGCCTCCTATTCTCTGTCTCTCTCTCTCTCTGTGTGTGTGTGTGTGTGTGTGTGTGTGTGTGTGTGTGTGTGTGTGTGTGTGTGTGTGTGTGTGTGTGTGTGTGTGTGTGTGTGTGTGTGTGTGTGTGTGTGTGTGTGTGTGTCGTGCATCCAGGGAGCAGGCTCACACGGACAGTCGTTTGTTTAGAGCTTCCTTTCTCTTGACCACCATAGGATTGATGACTTGTGAACTTTTGACCCTTTGACACTAATCAGAAGGCTATGTCAACAAGTTTCCATTTTGAGCCAACAAGCCTGTCATGTTAGCATAGATGGATAAATAGTTATCCTGAGCAGTCGATGACCAATACAGCCTGGCTACAGGTGTCTGAGTTGGGGTGTGCTGATACAGCCTGGCTACAGGTGTCTGAGTTGGGGTGTGCTGATACAGCCTGGCTACAGGTGTCTGAGTTGGGGGTGTGCTGATACAGCCTGGCTACAGGTGTCTGAGTTGGGGTGTGCTGATACAGCCTGGCTACAGGTGTCTGAGTTGGGGGTGTGCTGATACAGCCTGGCTACAGGTGTCTGAGTTAGGGTGTGCTGATTGATGTAGTGATGGGTGTTCTGGTTGTCTGTGAATGGCATGCTCACCATATGCATATTCCATAGCCTTGAATCAGTGTAGTGCTTCACCAATCATCTCATCGATCACAATACATGCAAAGACATTTCCCCCAATGTCTCCAGGTATGTGTTTGTGGTTTTGTGTTGATGTGCACATCTGCAACATGGGGACAGGCAAGGCTACTACTTTGTTACAGGAAAACGGCTCTGGGGGATGTTGAACACTGAATTATTATCTACTATCTTGTCATTAAAAAAAGGGAAGTCAAATAATGTACAAGATACCACTGAAAAAATGTGTACTTTTACAGTATTGGAATATTACGGCTCTATATACATAGTAGTACATTATGATCATGGTCTAATGATAGTTCTATTGTATTATTATTGTAATATACTGTGTATATATACTGTGTATCAAAGATGCAGTCGTTCATTGTTTTTCTACCCTTCACTGACATTGTGGAATTCTAGAGGAGTGTGAGCTATGCAATGCATGTAGTGTCTAAAACAGACTTGCCAATCTGGAAATATACCTTTCATTTCCCCCTGTAGAGTGTGTGTGTGTGTGTGTGTGTGTGTGTGTGTGTGTGTGTGTGTGTGTGTGTGTGTGTGTGTGTGTGTGTGTGTGTGTGTGTGTGTGTGTGTGTGTGTGTGTGTGTGTGTGTGTGTGTGTGTAACATCTGTGAGATAAACAGCTGTGTAGCGTGTGGTGTGGAAGAGGATGCCATTTCCTTACCCCCTTACATTCTGCCCTCCTGGTGTTGTAAGCAGTCATACCATCTGATTCAAACTCTCATCCACCAAGGGTCACCTCAAAGCCAAAGTTATTCAGATGTTTTCACATCTCAAAGTATTCTAACTGTATGTTCTATGATGAGTCCAAAAATACCATCTTGTGTACAGTTGATCCCGCTATAACTCAAGCCCTGATGACAGGGAAGGATAGGCACCATCTCATGTAATCATTTCACTATCCCCTTAAAGCAGGGGTGGTCAACTCCAGGGGTGGTCACTCTTTTCTCCATCCCTAGTAAACACAGCTGATTAATCACATTACATTCTTAACTGAACATCATGATTCGTTGATTATTGGAGTCAGGTGTGTTAGCTGGGACTGGGGAAAAACTGTGACACCAATCAGGCCCTCGAGGACTGGAATTTCCCACCCCTGCCTTAAAGGGATATTTGGGAATTTTGGCAATGAGGCTCTTTATCTATACTGAACAAAATATAAACGCAACATGCAACAATTTCAAAGATTTGACTGAGTTACAGTTACTATAAGGAAATCGGTCAATTTAAATAATTTCATTAGCCCTAATCTATGGATTTCACATGACTGGGAATACAGATATGCATCTGTTAGTCACAGATAAAGGTAGTGGCGGCCTCCCGGGTGGCGCAGTGGTCTAAGGCACTGCATCGCAGAGCTAGCTGTGCCACCAGAGACTCTGGGTTCGAGCCCAGGCTCTGTCGCAGCCGGCCGTGACCGGGAGTGCCATGGAGTAATGCACAATTGGCCTAGCGTCGTCGGGGTTAGGGAGAGTTTGGCCGGCAGGGATGTCCTTGTCTCATCGCGCACTAGCGACTCCTGTGGCGGGCCGGGCGCAGTGCACGCTGACCAGGTCACTAGGTGTACGGTGTTTCCTCCGACACATTGGTGCGGCTGGCTTCAGGGTTGGATTGGTGCTCAATGGGTGACTGAGTATGCAGGCCATGGAAGAACTGGGTCATTTTCAGCTTCCAGGAGTTGTGTACAGATCCTTGTGACATGGGACCTTGCATTATCATGTTGAAACAGAAGATGATGGCGGCGGATGAATGGCACGACAATGGGCCTCAGGATCTCGTCACGGTATCTGTCTTTTCAAATTGCCATCGATAAAATGCAATTGTGTTCGTTGTCCGTAGCTCATGCCTGCCCCATACCATAACCCCACCGCCACCATGGGGCACTCTGTTCACAGCGTTGATGTCAGCAAAACACATACTTGTGGTCTGTGGTTGTGAGGCCGATTGGCCATACTGCCAAATTCTCCAAAACAACGTTTGAGGCAGCTTATGGTAGAGAAATGAATGTTAAAGTCTCCTGGCAACAGCTCTGGTGGGACTTTCCTGCAGTCAGCATGCAAATTGCTCCCACAGATGAACTTGTTGATACCATTCTTATTTCTCTGCTAGCATTGCACTATCGCTAGATAGCATCATCTCGTGTAACTACCTTTAACTTCCTTCATACTGGACACAGATACATAAAAATGGTATTCACTTGTTCATCTGACTCTGGGGAAGTAGCCAAAAACCCGAAGTATCCCTTTACCATGCTGCAATTTAGCTGCTATCATAACTCTTCTGTATGTTGGCCAACGGACAAACAAAGGAATGATACAGCTACATGTAGCTTTATACTGTACAACCTTATTCAATCAGGCCCATTTTACAATACAGTGCACCATGTCTCAGTATTTAATACAATCATAATTCAGTCAGGACAGATTCTATAGTCTTGAGAACAGGTTGTCATTACTGTCCTTTGCATGTAATCATGGAGTTGGATGCCCTTGTTGATGTAACTCTGGGACTGAAGCCAGGTGAATTAAACCTGTTAAAGAGAACATGCTGCCTGCAGGGCTACACACCACAGGGGTGTGTGTGGTTGTGTGTGTGTGTGTGTGTGTGCACCTCATTAGAAGCCTCATTGTGAACCTCATTGTACCTGGATACCCAAACTCTCCTCTTCTATATTGTTTTCTCTCCACAGCCTTCATTTCAGCACTTACCCCTGCAGACCCTGTAAAGGCACTTACCCCTGCAGACCCCGTAAAGGCACTTTCCCCTGCAGACCCTGTAAAGGCACTTTCCCCTGCAGACCCTGTAAAGGCACTTTCCCCTGCAGACCCCGTAAAGGCACTTTCCCCTGCAGACCCCGTAAAGGCACTTTCCCCTGCAGACCCCGTAAAGGCACTTTCCCCTGCAGACCCTGTAAAGGCACTTTCCCCTGCAGACCCTGTAAAGGCACTTTCCCCTGCAGACCCTGTAAAGGCACTTTCCCCTGCAGACCCCGTAAAGGCACTTTCCCCTGCAGACCCCGTAAGGGCACTTTCCCCTGCAGACCCTGTAAAGGCACTTTCCCCTGCAGACCCTGTAAAGGCACTTTCCCCTGCAGACCCTGTAAAGGCACTTTCCCCTGCAGACCCTGTAAAGGCACTTACCCCTGCAGACCCTGTAAAGGCACTTTCCCCTGCAGACCCTGTAAAGGCACTTTCCCCTGCAGACCCTGTAAAGGCACTTTCCCCTGCAGACCCTGTAAAGGCACTTTCCCCTGCAGACCCTGTAAAGGCACTTTCCCCTGCAGACCCCGTAAAGGCACTTTCCCCTGCAGACCCCGTAAAGGCACTTTCCCCTGCAGACCCCGTAAAGGCACTTTCCCCTGCAGACCCCGTAGAGGCACTTTCCCCTGCAGACCCCGTAGAGGCACTTTCCCCTGCAGACCCCGTAGAGGCACTTTCCCCTGCAGACCCCGTAGAGGCACTTTCCCCTGCAGACCCCGTAGAGGCACTTTCCCCTGCAGACCCCGTAGAGGCACTTTCCCCTGCAGACCCCGTAGAGGCACTTTCCCCTGCAGACCCCGTAAAGGCACTTTCCCCTGCAGACCCCGTAAAGGCACTTTCCCCTGCACACCCCGTAAAGGCACTTTCCCCTGCACACCCCGTAAAGGCACTTTCCCCTGCAGAGCCTGTAAAGGTGGTCATAAATCGCTACTCCTCTTATTGCCTTTGCCAGCATGCCAAATTTCCCCTGAAAGTTTAGCAGAAAAAGTCTGAATTTTCCACTGCATGAGCAGAACATGCTGTCGTTCACCAGCCCCCTAAAATCTGACCAGAAATGCATCTCTGGCTCCGGTTTGTTAGACCGAACTTCCTTATGACATGCTCTTATATGTCACTCAGCTTGTCTCTGTCATGCCACTGATCTGTCTTAGGAGAAGCCTGTCACTAAAAGTCATCTTCACTTCTTGGGTGGATATTTTCTCTCACGTTTGTCGCTGGTACAGTATGTAGTGTTGGTGATGGCACAGTACTGGCTAGTACAGCACCTACTGTATCCGCTCTGCTGAGCACACTGGGCTGACTTACTGTTTGGCAGTCGCACTGATTTTGTGCTACAGTTGCAGCGTTGTTTGAGCCAAAATGGCTACCATGTGGTAGGCCATTATGTGGTAAAGCCATATGGGCACTGATAACACCTGGTCTCCTGTCATTGGCCCATGCAGGACTGCTTCACAGTGGAAGGGGAGGACCTGAAGCACGACTTTGAGAGACTGCAGCTGGCCATGGAGATGGTGGGATTCCTGCCTGCCACACGCAAACAGTGAGTACACACACACACACACACACACACACACACACACACACACACACACACACACACACACACACACACACACACACACACACACACACACACACACACTGAAATTACAAACACAGGCAAAGGAATCATAGTCACAGGTAAATTACCAGGATACGCTGTCCAAAAGCTCTAACCAGTTTCTGTATTGAAACGAGACATGTTTCTGTGTTGAAACGAGCCAGGTTTCTGTGTTGAAACGAGCCAGGTTTCTGTAACGAAACGAGCCAGGTTTCTGTAACGAAACGAGCCAGGTTTCTGTAACGAAACGAGCCAGGTTTCTGTAACGAAACGAGCCAGGTTTCTGTAACGAAACGAGCCAGGTTTCTGTAACGAAACGAGCCAGGTTTCTGCAACGAGCCAGGTTTCTGTAACGAGCCAGGTTTCTGTAACGAGCCAGGTTTCTGTAACGAGCCAGGTTTCTGTCCCACAGGATCTTTTCTCTGTTGTCGGCCATTCTTCACCTGGGGAACATCCGCTACAAGAAGAAGACCTACCGAGATGACTCCATTGACATCTGCAATCCAGAAGTCCTACCTACTGTCTCAGAACTGTTAGAGGTAAGCCTGTTACTGTCCAGAACTGTTAGAGGTAAGCCTGTTACTGTCCAGAACTGTTAGAGGTAAGCCTGTTACTGTCCAGAACTGTTAGAGGTAAGCCTGTTACTGTCCAGAACTGTTAGAGGTAAGCCTGTTACTGTCTCAGAACTGTTAGAGGTAAGCCTGTTACTGTCCAGAACTGTTAGAGGTAAGCCTGTTACTGTCTCAGAACTGTTAGAGGTAAGCCTGTTACTGTCCAGAACTGTTAGAGGTAAGCCTGTTACTGTCTCAGAACTGTTAGAGGTAAGCCTGTTACTGTCCAGAACTGTTAGAGGTAAGCCTGTTACTGTCTCAGAACTGTTAGAGGTAAGCCTGTTACTGTCCAGAACTGTTAGAGGTAAGCCTGTTACTGTCCAGAACTGTTAGAGGTAAGCCTGTTACTGTCCAGAACTGTTAGAGGTAAGCCTGTTACTGTCTCAGAACTGTTAGAGGTAAGCCTGTTACTGTCTCAGAACTGTTAGAGGTAAGCCTGTTACTGTCTCAGAACTGTTAGAGGTAAGCCTGTTACTGTCTCAGAACTGTTAGAGGTAAGCCTGTTACTGTCTCAGAACTGTTAGAGGTAAGCCTGTTACTGTCTCAGAACTGTTAGAGGTAAGCCTGTTACTGTCTCAGAACTGTTAGAGGTAAGCCTGTTACTGTCTCAGAACTGTTAGAGGTAAGCCTGTTACTGTCTCAGAACTGTTAGAGGTAAGCCTGTTACTGTCTCAGAACTGTTAGAGGTAAGCCTGTTACTGTCTCAGAACTGTTAGAGGTAAGCCTGTTACTGTCTCAGAACTGTTAGAGGTAAGCCTGTTACTGTCTCAGAACTGTTAGAGGTAAGCCTGTTACTGTCTCAGAACTGTTAGAGGTAAGCCTGTTACTGTCTCAGAACTGTTAGAGGTAAGCCTGTTACTGTCCAGAACTGTTAGAGGTAAGCCTGTTACTGTTGAAATTATTCCGTATTATGTTTACATTTGACATGTTAGTAATTTAGCAGATGCTCTTATCCAGATCCACTTACAGTTAATGCATTCATGTTAAGACGGCTCGGTGAGACAACCACATATCACAGCCGTAGTCCATTCCTTCTCAATAAAGGAGCTAACAACCAAGTCGGTGCTAGTAAGAAAATACAGCCGTAGTCCATTCCTTCTCAATAAAGGAGCTATCAACCCAGTCGGTGCTAGTAAGAAAATACACGTGTGAGTTAAAGTTCAAGGAAGGCAAGGCTTTATATAATTGTATTTTTTATTTTCTTGTTTTATAATGGATACAACAGAAGTTGATTGAATGAGACCTACGTAGTGTGGAAATCTATTCCTCAAATGTGTTCCCATCCACACAAGCACTTTGTTTCTCAGAGTTGGGATGTTTTCAGATGCATTTGCAGTGACATACTGTACTGTGCGCAAGGCTTTTCAGTACCAAGCCACTCGGTGGAAAATGCAATTCCTCGGTCAGGAATTTGGTTTGCATGCAGCGTGTAATTACATCATTTCTAATTCTGTCATCCGTCTACAAATATTCTGTAGACACAACACTATTTCTCTCTCTCTGCCTCAGTTTATGAATGATCGTTTTTCCAGGGAACATGTGATGCCAAGGGACAGAAGTCAGGCCTTATAAGGGCAGATGTATTTTCAGAATAGTGATCCAACCATCGTTGAGGTTTGCAGGAAAGCAACAGGAGCAGCTAGTGGCTAAGGAACATGGCTTGTGCTCATGTGGAAGAACGTGTTCCCCAAATGGGTCAGTCAAGCATCTTACAGATAAATGGAAATCCATTTTAAAATAATGTTCATATTAGAGAAATGAGATATGTAATGATTTATACAGGTTACTTGTGGTTTAAAATATGAGATGGTTTGTAATCAGTATTTAAGTACCTTCAGATAAAGTGTTGCTGTGATTCCTCCACTAGGGTTGCACAATTCCTGGAACCTTCAGTAAATTCCCTGGCTTTCCCGATATCCCTTTTTGGAAGATTCCTGGGAATGAGGAGGGAATAAAGCAGGAAATCCAGAATCCTACAACCAGGTTTTCTGTTAAACCAGGGAATTTATTGAACGTTCCAGGAATTTTGCAACCCTAGTTGGGACCTAGTCTACATCCAAGAGAAGTGCACTGTGCTGGGACATGGCCTACACTCTGCCTCTTCTCCCCTCTAGTTACAGGATATTAATTGGATAGTGCCGGCCACTGGCCCTCTTGTGTCAATAACTGGAATAAGTCTTTCTCATGACCGTGAGTGCCCGCCCCACTAAACATAGCAGGGCTCATATCCACCCTCATTACCTAAACATTTGTCTGAATGAAAGCTGTTGTAGGGCTTGGTGTGTGTACAGAAGAAGAATGGGCTTTGTGTTTCTGAAACAGAAATTGCTTTCAACTGTGAAATGAATTGTGGTCTCTTTTCTGTACAGGTCAAGGAGGAGATGCTATTTGAAGCCCTGACGACGAGGAAGACCATGACAGTGGGAGAGAGGCTCATCGTGCCCTACAAACTGGCTGAGGTGAGACCAAGTCAACAGCACAAACCTGAAACTCATCCCAAACATTCTCAACCCTTATTGCAACGAAGAGGCACGGTCAAATACTCCACCTTACCTCAAGACATACCATTCCTCAACCCAATCCCAAAGTATTCTTGACAATTTGATCATCAAGACATATTGCATTATTCTGCATTGGTAAATGCTAAGGAATAGTCGGCACCCTGCCTATCTAAATAACGATATAGGGGAAACACTGGGTCCCAGTCCCAGGGCAGGCTGTGAAGGTGCTGGAGTCAGAGCTGGTCTGTTTGTCAGTCTCTGTCTGTCTGTTTGAGTCTGTCGGTCTGTCTGTCTGGTTGGGTGTGGATAGTTGAGGGATCAGATTGATGTCTACAGTGGGGTAGGGCATAGCGGATGTCAGGGCCGTTAAAAGGGGTCTGCTCTGCAGGGCCAGCGGAACTCACAGCTACACACACACACACACACACGCGCATACACCACGTCTATAATTTTAACCTTGGAAACACTGAGTGGGAAGTGGCTGTGTGTAGAGCTGGTAGTTCCATTGGCCCTACTGAGCAGACCCCCTTTAATGGGAGTGTGCTTGTAACCATGCAAACACCTAGATATGGTTTTAAGTTCACCAAAAAGTATCCTTGAAATGTGCATCCGCATTGCAAGTCAGCCTTAAACCAAGCTACTGGAGAAAGACTACCACAGCTCTCATTCCAATAGCACAAGTTCCTTTTCCTCAACGCTAGTCCACAAAGGCTGCAGCATCAGAGAGCTGCTTAGTTTGTTTACAGAAACCAGAGAGGGATTCTCTGAAAACAAACACACGCCACGGCCATGTAATGCAGACAAGACTCAGCTGAAAGACTGACCAACAAGCTCACAAAGTGGAAATCAAAGGCCTCTTCTTTTAAGTGTAATTCTAAAATATAGTTATTATTTTTAGTATAATTGCATATTATTTTTTGTTATTTACACCTACAGTATGTCCACATGTTGGATGGGTATTTTATCTAAATCTTTTCCACAAAGTCGATCCTTTTCTACCTCCCCAGCTAGCATGTGGCTATGCCATATCACAGCATACAACAAACTTCCTCACTACACAAAACTTTTATAATCCACAACACCGCTACTTTATCAACCGTATTATCCAAAACACAGCTACGCCCTCGTTCCAGCTGTTTAGCAGCCATTTTATATGAACAAACTGTGCTGATTGTTCTGGCAGCTCGTTGGGTGGTCCTTTCTGTAAACATTGTTGTAACGGTTGCAACAGTGGACTTTTACTCATTCGCTCTATAGTCTCAAATGGTATTTTACTACTTCAAAACTCAAGTACCATGGATGTTTTTTTCTCTCTAATTGTGACTCACCACCTGGATTCGGTCTTATGGAGGAACATTTGAAATTGTGTTTTTTTTTACATTGGATAAATGTACTCAGAGCTACAAAATGGTATATCATAAACTGTATTTGAAGAACAATGGGAAAGTAATTCTGCTTTGAAAATTGAACTTTTGTTGCAGAGCATCGTTCACACCCTCTTAAGCTTTTGCCCCACCCATCTCATTTTGCTCTCGGAGCGCATACTTGACTCTCTGGCCGATGATTTGTTTACCTATGGATAACATGAAAACAGCCTAACCAGCTCTGCTGGCAACAATTTCATTATGCTTTTTTGCAGACGTTTACTGACACCGGCCATATTCAACGGTGTTGTACACACGTCACAACTTTAGCTAACGAGTCAGCCAGCTAACGTTAGCTAGTTAAACCACAATGAACAGTGCCAACAATGCCACAGGGCTGGGAGCTAACCAACCAGGTTCAATGTTGTGGATACGGAAAATAACGTCAGCTAGGGAGCCAGCCAGCTAGCTAACAGTAGCTTGAAATTAAACCACTTCCTGTCAAAATTAGAAATGTGTAATATCTGAAAATGTAGCTAGCTATCTTACCTGTATACATCATCATGCGTGATGGACGCATCTCCCTGTCAGGAATGCCATGCCACGGTTGCCCTTAGTTTGAAGATGTAATCCGGAGAAAGGTGTTTCCTCCATCTCTTTAGCTATCATACTCTAATTCCATTGATTTCAAAACGTGATCCTCCCGGAGGTGGAGAGCATCACTTATGCAGCTCCACTACACAATACATTTAAAAAAATAGCCGCGTTCAACAGGATTACCAACACAGACCAATCCAAACTCAACTCTCTGCATTTCCAGCCCACTCATTATCTCAGCCAATCATTTCAACTTCTTTGGTTTAACCAACAAGGCTCGTAATTTAACAATTGCATTTACAGATGGCATACAAGTTTGTTATTAAGGTACATGAAAGTTCACATGTTTGAGAAGGCATTTCTGCCCCAAAAAAATGCATTTTGAGAGAAAAAAATGTTTTTACGTTCAAGCGGCTCTCCTGTTAAGTCGTGACTTGCGACATACGCCTCGTTTCCTGGATCGGGTCTTATCCATTTTGTTATTGAGATATTTGAAAGATTGATGCTCACCGGAATGTTCTGAATCCAACTTCCTTAAATAATGAAAAGGCCTCTCACTTTTGAAGACTCTTGCAAGCAATATAAATAGCAGTTTGTATGATCTTTGGGAGTTGCTAGGCAATCCTTTTTGTAGCTGCTAAAAATAAAGTAGTAAATTATGTAAAAGACAGTCATTTCAACTTTTGCTGGACCGTTGTATAATGGCATGTTTTGAGCAACAGTAGACATCTGAAGCTCTGCAGGCACTTATACTGGAAATGTACTATACTAACTTCCCACACAATTCGGTCACATTTTTGTGTGTGGTAAATCTATCTCACCTTGTTGATTAATGGACATTCAGGCATGGCTACAGAAGATGACAAACAGACCTTCACTGTCTGTGATGGTATGAATTAATGACTCCTAATAATAATTATTATTTATTACATTTGTAAAACACTTTTTTCATTATACAGAATAATCTTGAAGTGCATAAAATAATACATTTAAACCATATACGAAAAAAATTGACACAACAAGACAGGATAACTGACACAAGGAACGCAGCTGACACTACAAGGGACAAGGACACCAAAGAACTCAGCTGACACTACAAGGGACAAGGAACCCAGCTGACACTACAAGGGACAAGGACACCAAAGAACCCAGCTGACACTACAAGAGACAAGGACACCAAAGAACCCAGCTGACACTACAAGGGACAAGGAACCCAGCTGACACTACAAGCGACAAGGACACCAAAGAACCCAGCTGACACTACAAGGGACAAGGAACCCAGCTGACACTACAAGGGACAAGGAACCCAGCTGACACTACAAGGGACAAGGACACCAAAGAACCCAGCTGACACTACAAGGGACAAGGAACCCAGCTGACATTACAAGGGAGGAGGAGGGGACGGAGGACTGACGGGGACGGAGGACTGACGGTGACGGAGGACTGACGGGGACGGAGGACTGACGGGGACGGAGGACTGACGGGGACGGAGGACTGACGGGGACGGAGGACTGACGGGGACGGAGGACTGACGGGGACGGAGGACTGACGGGGACGGAGGACTGACGGGGACGGAGGACTGACGGGGACGGAGGACTGACGGGGACGGAGGACTGACGGGGACGGAGGACTGACGGTGACGGGGACAGAGGACTGACGGTGACGGGGACAGAGGACTGACGGTGACGGGGACAGAGGGGTGACGGGGACAGAAGACTGACGGTGACGGGGACAGAAGACTGACGGTGACGGGGACAGAAGACTGACGGTGACGGGGACAGAAGACTGACGGTGACGGGGACAGAAGACTGACGGTGACGGGGACAGAAGACTGACGGTGACGGGGACAGAAGACTGGCGGTGACGGGGACAGAAGACTGGCGGTGACGGGGACAGAAGACTGGCGGTGACGTGACGGGGACAGAAGACTGGCGGTGACGTGACGGGGACAGAAGACTGGCGGTGACGTGACGGGGACAGAAGACTGGCGGTGACGTGACGGGGACAGAAGACTGACGTGACGGGGACAGAGGACTGGGAACATGACTCAAGTCTTTGTCATATGTCCAATATTCATCCATGTTACTATACTCAGCAAAAAAAGAAACGTCCTCTCACTGTCAACTGAGTTTATTTTCAGAAAACTTAACATGTGTAAATATTTGTATGAACACAAGATTCCACAACTGAGACATAAACTGAGCAAGTTCCACAGACATGTGACTAACAGAAATTGAATAATGTGTCCCTGAACAAAGGGGGTGTCAAAATCAAAAGTAACAGTCAGTATCTGGTGTGGCCACCAGATGCATTAAGTACTGCAGTGCATCTTCTCATGGACTGCACCAGATTTTCCAATTCTTGCTGTGAGATGTTACCCCATTCTTCCACCAAGGCACCTGCAAGTTCCAGGACAATTCTGGGGGGAATGGCCCTAGCCCTCACCCTCCGATCCAACAGGTCCCAGACGTGCTCAATAGTATTGAGATCCGGGCTCTTCGTTGGCCATGGCAGAACACTGACATTCCTGTCTTGCAGGAAATCATGCACAGAACGATCAGTATGGCTTGTGGCATTGTCATGCTGGAGGGTCATGTCAGGATGAGCCTGCAGGAAGGGTACCACATGAGGGAGGAGGATCTCTTCCCTGTTCCGCATAGCGTTGAGATTGCCTGCAATGACGACAAGCTCAGTCCGATGATGCTGTGACACACCGCCCCAGACCATGACGGACACTCCACCTCAAATCGATTCTGCTCCAGAGTACAGGTCTCGGTGTAACGCTCATTCCTTCGACGATAAACGCGAATTTATTTATTTGTTTTATTTTATTTTACCGTTATTTTACCAGGCAAGTTGACTGAGAACACGTTCTCATTTGCAGCAACGACCTGGGGAATAGTTACAGGGGAGAGGAGGGGGATGAATGAGCCAATTGCAAACTGGGGATTATTAGGTGACCATGATGGTTTGAGGGCCAGAATCCGACCATCACCCCTGGTGAGACAAAACCGCGCCCCGTCAGTGAAGAGCACTTCTTGCCAGTCCTGTCTGGTCCAGCGACCGTGGGATTTTGCCCATTGACGACTTTGTTGCCAGTGAGGACCTGCCTTACAACAGGCCTACAAGCCCTCAGTCCAGCCTCTCTCAGCCCATTGCGGACAGTCAGAGCACTGATAGAGGGATTGTGCGTTCCTTGTGTAACTCGGGCATTTGTTGTTGTTTCCATCCTGTACCTGTCCCGCAGGTGTGATGTTTGGATGTACCGGTCCTGTGCAGGTGTTGTTACACGTGGTCTGCCACTGCGAGGACTAACAGCTGTCCATCCTGTTTCCCTGTAGCGCTGTCTTAGGCGTCTCACAGTACGAACATTGCAATTCATTGCCCTGGCCACATCTGCAGTCCTCATGCCTTCTTGCAGCATGCCTATGGAATGTTCACGCAGATGAGCAGGGACCCTGGACATCTTTCTTTTGTTTTTTTTCCAGAGTCAGTAGAAAGGCCTCTTTAGTGTCCTAAGTTTTCATAACTGTGACCTTAATTGCCTACCGTCCGTAAGCTGTTAGTGTCTTAACAACCGTTCCACAGGTGCATGTTCATTAATTGTTTATGGTTCATTGATCAAGCATGGGAAACAGTTTTTAAACTCTTTACAATGAAGATCTGTGAAGTTATTTGGATTTTTATGAATTATCTTTGAAGACAGAGTCCTGAAAAAGGGACGTTTCTTTTTTTTGCTGAATTTTCTTCCATCAGACAATGTAATCAACTTCACTTGTGTGGATTTCCTGCTTTAATTATACAATGTTCCTAACATCTGGGCCCCATCGGGTTTGTCTTCAAACAAATAACTAATAAACATCTAGAAATCAAGATGCATTTGTTGCTTGTTTTTCTACATTGCAATCAAACAAGGCTAAATCTCTTCCAAAGACATAAAACACCACATGCAACAATTTTCAAGGAAATCAGCCACCTCCAACGTCGTTTTTAGAGAGTTTGGCAGTACCACGTGTAACCACGCCAGCCCAGGACCGCCACATCCGGCTTCTTCACCTGCGGGATCATCTGAGACCAGCCACCCAGACAGCTGATGAAACCAAGGAGTATTTCTGTCTGTAATAAAGCCCTTTTGTGGGGAAAAACCTATTCTGGTTGTCTGGGCCTAGCTCCCCAGTGGGTGTGCCTTGGTCCCAAGTGGCCTAATGAATTTATTTCACTTGATCTGATTTCTTTACAATGAACTGTATGTAACTCAGTAAAATCATAGTAATTGTTGCATGTGACGTTTTTATATTTTTGTTCAGTATATATATTGGAAGAGATTTAGCCTTGTTTGATTGCAAGGTAGAAAAACAAGCAACAAATCCAGCTTGATTTCTAGATGTTTATTAGTTATTTGTTTGAAGCCAAACCCGATGGGGCCCAGATGTTAGGAACATTGTATAATTAAAGCAGGAAATCCACACAAGTGAAGTTGATTCCATTGTCTGATGGAAGTGTTTAGGGTATTCCATGCGTACCTAACTGATCACCCATGGCACCAGGGCCCGTGTTCACAAAGTGTCTCAGAGTAGGAGTGCTGATGTAGGATCAGTTTTGTATTTTCGATCATAATGAATATGAGGAGGTTCTGATCCCGGATGAGCACTGCTACTTTGAGATGCTTTGTAATTATGGGCCCATGTCTTTCACATTCAACCTTTTGAGGTCAGTAGTAACATGGATGAATAGTGAGATGCAGTAGGTCAGTAGTAACATGGATAAATAGTGAGGTGCAGTAGGTCAGTAGTAACATGGATAAATAGTGAGGTGCAGTAGGTCAGTAGTAACATGGATAAATAGTGAGGTGCAGTAGGTCAGTAGTAACATGGATAAATAGTGAGGTGCAGTAGGTCAGTAGTAACATGGATAAATAGTGAGGTGCAGTAGGTCAGTAGTAACATGGATAAATAGTGAGGTGCAGTAGGTCAGTAGTAACATGGATAAATAGTGAGGTGCAGTAGGTCAGTAGTAACATGGATAAATAGTGAGGTGCAGTAGGTCAGTAGTAACATGGATGAATTGTGAGGTGCAGTAGGTCAGTAGTCACATGGATAAATAGTGAGGTGCAGTAGGTCAGTAGTAACATGGATGAATAGTGGGGTGCAGTAGGTCAGTAGTAACATGGATAAATAGTGGGGTGCAGTAGGTCAGTAGTAACATGGATAAATAGTGAGGTGTAGTAGGTCAGTAGTAACATGGATAAATAGTGAGGTGCAGTAGGTTAGTAGTAACATGGATAAATAGTGAGGTGCAGTAGGTCAGTAGTAACATGGATAAATAGTGAGGTGCAGTAGGTCAGTTGTAGCATGGATGAATAGTGAGGTGTAGTAGGTCAGTAGTAACATGGATAAATACTGAGGTGCAGTAGGTCAGTAGTAACATGGATAAATAGTGAGGTGCAGTAAGTCAGTAGTAACATGGATGAATAGTGAGGTGTAGTAGGTCAGTAGTAACATGGATAAATAGTGAGGTGCAGTAGGTCAGTAGTAACATGGATAAATAGTGAGGTGCAGTAGGTCAGTAGTAACATGGATAAATAGTGAGGTGCAGTAGGTCAGTAGTAACATGGATGAATAGTGAGGTGCAGTAGGTCAGTAGTAACATGGATAAATAGTGAGGTGCAGTAGGTCAGTAGTAACATGGATAAATAGTGAGGTGCAGTAGGTCAGTAGTAACATGGACGAATAGTGAGGTGCAGTAGGTCAGTAGTAACATGGATGAATAGTGAGGTGTAGTAGGTCAGTAGTAACATGGATAAATAGTGAGGTGCAGTAGGTCAGTAGTAACATGGATAAATAGTGAGGTGCAGTAGGTCAGTAGTAACATGGATAAATAGTGAGGTGCAGTAGGTCAGTAGTAACATGGATAAATAGTGAGGTGCAGTAGGTCAGTAGTAACATGGATAAATAGTGAGGTGTAGTAGGTCAGTAGTAACATGGATAAATAGTGAGGTGCAGTAGGTCAGTAGTAACATGGATAAATAGTGAGGTGGAGTAGGTCAGTAGTAACATGGATAAATAGTGAGGTGCAGTAGGTCAGTAGTAACATGGATAAATAGTGAGGTGGAGTAGCTCACCAGTAACATGGATGTGTGGTTTTGTATGTTCCTGCAGGCGGGCACGGTGCGAGACTCAATGGCCAAGTCCCTGTACAGCGCACTGTTTGACTGGATTGTGTTCCGGATCAACCACGCACTGCTCAACAACCGGGACTTGGAGGAGAGCGCCAAGGTAAGACCAACGTGACTGCTATCATGCTTTGTTATGACATACTTATGTCTGCTTATAATATATCTGTCATGCTTTGTTACGACATACTTATGTCTGCTTATAATATATCTGTCATGCGTTGATGACATGCTCACCTCTCCACTTCATTAGGATTAAGATCACTTGATTGGTCAATTTCAAGGTCCAGCTAAAAGGTTACTTCCTTCCGCTGTTAACCCAACCTCTCCGAAAGACACGCATACATACATTGGTGGGAAAAAGTACCCAATCGTCCTACTTGAGTAAAAGTCTAAAAGTATTTGGTTTTAAATATACTTAAGTATCAAGTGCAAGTATAAACCATTTCAAAGTCCTTATATTAAGCAAATCAGACGGCATAATTTTCTTGTTTTTTAAATTTACAGATAGCCAGGGGCACACTCCGACACTGACATCATTCACAAAGGAAGCATTTCTGTTTAGTGAGTCTGCCAGATCAAAGGCAGTAGGGATGACCAGGCATGTTCTCTTAATAAGTGTGTCAATTGCACCATTTCCCTGTCCTGCTAAGCATTCAAAATGTAATGAGTACTTTTGGTTGTCAGGGAACATTTTATGGAGTAAAAAGTACATTATTTTCTTTAGGAATGTAGTGAGGTAAAAGTTGTCAAAAATAATTAGTGAAGTACAGATACCGCTAAAAACTACTTAAGTAAAAATACTTTAAAGTATTACCTAAGTACTTTACTGCATACATACATATACAGGTTTTGGGGAGGTGTGGGGGGCTGCCACACTGGGCGCCCAGGGAGCTGTTGTTGGGGCAGTTAAGTGCCTTGCTCAAGGGCACAACATTTACCCTCCTTTTGCCAGCTCACCTCCTCTTGGTTTCCATCGGACTCGGGATTCGAACTGGCAACCCTCCGGTTGCAGGCTCACCTCTCTAAGGCTACCTGACGCTCACCTCTCCGCCCAGAATAACTGGCTTTATGCTTCTGTTACAGGTGTTCAAATAGAGCATGAACACCTTGGCAGAGACATGCTGTGATAAGACAAGCTGTTTTATTGATTTAATAAATCATAGTATGAACCACCTTCTGGAATCAGTGACATCAGGGGTTTTGTTTGAACAGCTTCAACCTTGTTTGCCATTATGTGGCTACGGGTCTTTGGTAACCTTCTGTTAGACTTTCACCTATATGGCTTTCATATTGAATTGTTTTTTGTTGTTGTCAAAAAGCATATTGTTAATTGAGATTTCACCCTCACAGATCTTTTCCATCGGCGTGCTGGACATCTTTGGCTTTGAGGACTACGAAAACAACAGCTTTGAGCAGTTCTGCATCAACTTGGCCAATGAGAGGCTCCAGCACTACTTCAATCAGCACATCTTTAAGCTTGAGCAGGTACGGCATTTGGCATTCCTGCACCCTTTCAGTACTAAACTGTACTTATCCACAATGCACTTACATGGAAGTCTACTATACAGTGGTCCTTTAACCCTCCAGTGGGTTATGCAATAGGGTTTATTATGGGGCTGACCGCCACATGACTCATCTCTTCAACCCTCTGACTGTTGATTATGATGGATGGATGGATGTTACCTCCCCATCCTCATTATGATGGATGTATGTTACCTCCTCAACCCTCATTATGATGGATGTATGTTACCTCCTCAACCCTCATTATGATGGATGTATGTTACCTCCTCAACGCTCATTATGATGGATGTATGTTACCTCTTCAACCCTCATTATGATGGATGGATGTTACCTCCTCAACCCTCATGATGTTACCTCCTCAACCCTCATTATGATGGATGTGTGTTGCCTCCTCATCGCTCATTATGATGGATGGATGTTACCTCCTCAACGCTCATTATGATGGATGTATGTTACCTCTTCAACCCTCATTATGATGTATGTATGTTACCTCCTCAACCCTCATTATGATGGATGTGTGTTGCCTCCTCAACCCTCATTATGATGGATGGATGGATGTTACCTCCTCAACGCTCATTATGATGGATGTGTGTTGCCTCCTCAACCCTCATTATGATGGATGTGTGTTACCTCCTCAACCCTCATTATGATGGATGTGTGTTGCCTCCTCAACCCTCATTATGATGGATGGATGTTACCTCCTCAACCCTCATTATGATGGATGTATGTTACCTCTTCAACCCTCATTATGATGTATGTATGTTACCTCCTCAACCCTCATTATGATGGATGTGTGTTGCCTCCTCAACCCTCATTATGATGGATGGATGGATGTTACCTCCTCAACGCTCATTATGATGGATGTATGTTACCTCCTCAACCCTCATTATGATGGATGTGTGTTACCTCCTCAACCCTCATTATGATGGATGTGTGTTGCCTCCTCAACCCTCATTATGATGGATGGATGTTACCTCCTCAACCCTCATTATGATGGATGTATGTTACCTCCTCAACCCTCATTATGATGGATGGATGTTACCTCCTCAACCCTCATGATGTTACCTCCTCAACCCTCATTATGTTACCTCCTCAACCCTCATTATGTTACCTCCTCAACCCTCATTATGTTACCTCCTCAACCCTCATGATGTTACCTCCTCAACCCTCATTATGATGGATGGATGTTACCTCCTCAACCCTCATTATGATGGATGTATGTTACCACCTCAACCCTCATTATGATGGATGTGTGTTGGTGTTAACTGACTGGATTGGAGAGAAAGGTTGTTTTGGTCATGATCAGCTTTGTAGGTAAACATCATGTTTAATCACGATTGTCCTTAACTACTTTTAGGCTGCATTCACACAGGCAGCCCAATTCTGATATTCTTTCCATTAATTGTTTTTTTGACCAATGACATCAGCTTTTTCAAAGGTGATCTGATTGGGCAAAAGACCAATTAGTGAAAAAATATCTGAATTTGTCTGCCTGTCTATATGAATCCTTAGTGAGTACAACTGAAACTGATTGTAGAGTTCCTTTTAACAGCGCCGTCTTGGTAATGACACATACTGTATTTGCTCAAAGAGGCCTCCTGTACAAAGGCACCTATCCATAAAGTCACTGCCGTCATTAACCTCCATGTTAAAAATTAGCCACGGCTTTTGAACGTGTACAGCACTCACTCAACTTCTAAGAGGGTTTGTTTGCTTCATGCTTTGGGGAGGTTGGGACATTTCATCATGCTACTAATAAGTCAGATTTTATGGGATTTCCTATGTTAAAATGTACTGTTCCTCAACAGAACAAATGGCTTATGAAATGAATGGTCTTAGAAGAGCACTGAAGTGTTGGAGCTCAGTTAATACAATACTCTGATATAGTTCTGAGCTTTTAGAGATCAATCAATACAATACTCTGGTATAGTTCTGAACTGTTCGAGATCAATCAATACAATACTCTGGTATAAAGTACTAGTAAAAAGTTTGGACACCTACTCATTCAAGGGTTTTTCTTTATTTTTACTATTTTCTACGTTGTAGAATAATAGTGAAGACATCAACACTATGAAATAACACATATGGAATCATGTAGTAACCAAAAAAGTGTTAAACAAATCTAAATATATTTTATATTTGAGATTCTTCAAAGTAGCCACCCTTTGCTTTGATGACAGCTTTGCACACTCTTGGCATTGTGGTCTTGACTATTATTCTACAATGTAGAAAATAGTCCAAATAAAGAAACACCCTGGAATGAGTAGGTGTGTCCAAACTTTTGACTGGTACCGTAGTTCTGAAGTGAACAAGACAATACTCTGGTATAGTTCTGAACTCAATACTCATAAGGATGTACGAAAGCAACCACGTGCTGCTTGTCATAAGCAGGCAGCCATTTTTCTGGTGGTTATAAATGTCCTTATCCACTACCGTTTATGGTGGTTATGTGCTTATCTGCTACCTTTAGAAAATAAATAAAGCTTATAAATGCAAATTCTTTAAAAAAAAGAAGAGACATCCCAGACATACACATTCTCGTAGAGGCATTGCTATAAGAGAGAGGTGTGTGTGTGTGTGTGTGTGTGTGTGTGTGTGTGTGTGTGTGTGTGTGTGTGTGTGTGTGTGTGTGTGTGTGTGTGTGTGTGTGTGTGTGTGTGTGTGTGTGTGTGTGTGTGTGTGTGTGTGTGTGTGTGTGTGTGTGTGTGTGTGTGTGTGTGTGTGTGCGTGGCCTGAATTCCTCCAGAGAGCGGGTGGAGTGCGTCATTCAGCAGGCTGCAGCATCTCACTCCCCAGTGACTGTCATATCAGCTAATAACTCCACACTCTAAGTGTTGGCAAACCATCAGACGTCTAAACCACTGCTGGCAACGTAGAGCAGGACTGTCATTAGAGCAGTGTTTATGGTCCATTCACACTCGATGAACAGCGTGGTGGCCTACTGTACACAGCCAGCTAGCAGGGACACGGTCTTCTTACTGCTATTAGCTAACCACTATCGTGTTGATCATCTTGTCTCGTGTTGTTACGCTGTGCTGAAGTTGCCATGTCCAACTTGAGGCCTTGATGTTTTTACTGACTGAACTGGGGCTGATTGAAGTCATAGTCTATAAAGCACCAACATGCCCTCAAAGTCCATGATAATGATTGACTAGAAAATGTCTCCATATTGTATGATCCTGTAAGTCACACTAAAAGGCTCTCTGTGCAGACAGGCATGTTCAGACCCAGTTAGAAGGAGAACACACCAGCCCATCATCAATGTGTGACCGTGTTGACATCCAAGAATCGGGCTGTGAATGTGACCTGCTTGAGTAGCACAAGGATCATCGATTCTAATGCTTTACCTTTTCCAAGCACTCACCGTAGTTGTCCAGGCATGTTTTGCCCAGTGCTTTACATGACAGGAAGGTCCAATTTGGAGACGTCCAAGTCCTCTGGTTAACAGAAAATAAGGACTGGGTTATTTGCCATGGTTTGGAGACCAGGGTCAGTCACGGTGTAGAACCGTTTTAGCATTGTTCAAGGGCTCAACTTCAGCAGATGGCAGGTTATTTGTGCTCATGGGAAATTGAATAAAGCAGGGGGTTTATTTGCATATCTGGATTGTATTGTTGTGATTGACCTGCACATCTAGTTGTAGGAAAGCAAAGAGATGAGAGTCTGCGTTGTGAAGGCCTGGTGGTGGCCCTAATAGATGACAGATCAACATGGAGACAATATCAAGGTGGCATCAAGGAGCTTTTTCCCCCATAATTATTCTGTCTAAAGAGATATATATTCAGCTAGCCTGTATTTGCATTTGCCAAGTCCTTTGAATATTGTTGGACTGAGCCGTTTCCTTTGTGTTGGGTAACTCTGACAGTGCGCGAGGGGAGGTGCTAGTTGCCCCTCAATGAAAGGAAGTGTGTGTGCGTGTGCGTCGGAACAAGTGACGGAGGGGACAAAGTTGACAGACGTCAGGTTGGCTCATCTCCAGCTACATCTGGCAGGCATGACATCACCATCATAAATCACTACACACTGGAGGGATTCGTGGAATAGTCAGACACATCACACACTTGTGTATACACACACACACATGCTCACACACACACGCTCACACACACACACATGAGCGCTCATTATACGGTTAATGGTATGTGGTTCGGGAAGTGTTTTTACCATTTATAGAGATCTTGTAAATGTAGTTTTCTGTTTTTTCCATGTGCTACCAGGGTTCATTCAGGTTGTTGGATAGATCTAGGCTCACTGAAGGAGACGTGATGAAGTCAAGAGAGGGAAGCAGAATAGAGATGGAGGTTAACAGACAAACATAGCAGATGACATTCAGTTACACATCAGCATGAGCCTATCATATGGGAAATATCCACAACAACATTTTATAGGACCTTGTTCAGTGTTTGTGGTGTAAACACAATACATATACAGTGGGGGAGAACAAGTATTTGATACACTGCCGATTTTGCAGGTTTTCCTACTTACAAAGCATGTAGAAGTCTGTAATTTTTATCATAGGTACACTTCAACTGTGAGAGACGGAATCTAAAAAGCCAGAAAATCACATTGTATGATTTTTAAGTAATTACTTACATGCTATGTAAGTAGGAAAACCTGCAAAATCGGCAGTGTATCAAATACTTGTTCTCCCCCACTGTATATGGTCCCTTTTTAGGCACAGATCTAGGATCAGCTCCCCTTTCCCAAATTCTAACCATGAACACTGTCAGCTTGTACAATGTTCATGGCGGACTAATATGAACATTTTTGTTAAGTATTGAAGGACCGGGCCTCTGGTTCATTCCATTCTTCTGCAGACTGGGATCATAAACCACCCTATTAGGTTATTGTTTCTGTGCCCATGCTGCCACCAATGAGGTTTGTTCTGGTATTTCCCAGTCGTTATTTGCGAGGGCAGAGGGATAACAGATTGACTGGTTTGTTCAGCTGACTGTGTGTCTTTTGGCTAATAGAGAGGAGGGGAAAGGAGGCTCCATTGATTTGATGAAACTCTCGCTGGGATTATAGCCCTTTATTGCTCTGTTCTTTTCCCCAGAGAGTCAAGGAAACAACGTGCAGTAGGGGAGAAACACTGCAAAATGCTAAGAATGCTTTTCATATTGTTAAACCGCAAAGTGGTCCAGGCTGGCACAGCACAGCACAGTGGTCCAGGCAGGCACAGCACAGTGGTCCAGGCAGGCACAGCACAGTGGTCCAGGCAGGCACAGCACAGCACAGTGGTCCAGGCAGGCACAGCACAGTGGTCCAGGCAGGCACAGCACAGTGGTCCAGGCAGGCACAGCACAGTGGTCCAGGCAGGCACAGCACAGCACAGTGGTCCAGGCAGGCACAGCACAGTGGTCCAGGCAGGCACAGCACAGCACAGAGGTCCAGGCTGACACAGCTCAGCACAGTGGTCCAGGCAGGCACAGCTCAGCACAGCACGGTGGTCCAGGCAGGCACAGCACAGCACAGTGGTCCAGGCAGGCACAGCACAGCACAGTGGTCCAGGCAGGCACAGCTCAGCACAGTGGTCCAGGCAGGCACAGCTCAGCACAGTGGTCCAGGCAGGCACAGCTCAGCACAGTGGTCCAGGCAGGCACAGCTCAGCACAGTGGTCCAGGCAGCCNACAGCACAGTACAGTGGTCCAGGCAGGCACAGCACAGCACAGTGGTCCAGGCTGGCACAGCACAGCACAGTGGTCCAGGCAGGCACAGCACAGCACGGTGGTCCAGGCAGGCACAGCACAGCACGGTGGTCCAGGCAAGCACAGCACAGCACGGTGGTCCAGGCAAGCACAGCACAGCACGGTGGTCCAGACAAGCACAGCACAGCACGGTGGTCCAGGCAGGCACAGCACAGCACGGTGGTCCAGGCTGGCACAGCACAGTGGTCCAGGCTGGCACAGCACAGCACAGTGGTCCAGGCTGGCACAGCACAGCACAGTGGTCCAGGCTGGCACAGCACAGCACAGTGGTCCAGGCTGGCACAGCACAGCACAGTGGTCCAGGCTGGCACAGCACAGCACAGTGGTCCAGGCTGGCACAGCACAGCACAGTGGTCCAGGCTGGCACAGCACAGCACAGTGGTCCAAGCTGGCACAGCACAGCAGTCCAGGCAGACACAGCTCAGCACAGTGGTCCAGGCAGGCACAGCTCAGCACAGTGGTCCAGGCAGGCACAGCTCAGCACAGTGGTCCAGGCAGGCACAGCTCAGCACAGTGGTCCAGGCAGGCACAGCACAGTGGTCCAGGCAGGCACAGCTCAGCACAGTGGTCCAGGCAGGCACAGCACAGTGGTCCAGGCTGGCACAGCACAGCACGGTGGTCCAGGCTGGCACAGCACAGCACAGTGGTCCAGGCAGGCACAGCACAGCACAGTGGTCCAGGCAGGCACAGCACGGGGAAGGTTTGTGCTGTGTTCTAGCCTAACAGAAAAAAACACTACTACTGGAACACTGTTGTTTTGTTTGTTCAGGCCCAGTATCAACGCCACTACTGGAACACTGTTGTTTTGTTTGTTCAGGCCCAGTATCAACGCCACTACTGGAACACTGTTGTTTGTTTGTTCAGGCCCAGTATCAACGCTACTACTGGAACACTGTTGTTTTGTTTGTTCAGGCCCAGTATCAACACTACTACTGGAACACTGTTGTTTTGTTTGTTCAGGCCCAGTATCAACGCTACTACTGGAACACTGTTGTTTTGTTTGTTCAGGCCCAGTATCAATGCTACTACTGGAACACTGTTGTTTTGTTTGTTCAGGCCCAGTATCAACGCTACTACTGGAACACTGTTGTTTTGTTTGTTCAGGCCCAGTATCAACGCTACTACTGGAACACTGTTGTTTTGTTTGTTCAGGCCCAGTATCAACGCTACTACTGGAACACTGTTGTTTTGTTTGTTCAGGCCCAGTATCAACGCTACTACTGGAACACTGTTGTTTTGTTTGTTCTGGCCCAGAATCAACGCTACTACTGGAACACTGTTGTTTTGTTTGTTCTGGCCCAGAATCAACACTACTACTGGAACACTGTTGTTTTGTTTGTTCAGGCCCAGAATCAACGCTACTACTGGAACACTGTTGTTTTGTTTGTTCAGGCCCAGTATCAACGCTACTACTGGATCACTGTTGTTTTGTTTGTTCAGGCCCAGAATCAACGCTACTACTGGAACACTGTTTGTTTTGTTTATTCAGGCCTAGTATCAATGCTACTACTGGAACACTGTTGTTTTGTTTGTTCAGGCCCAGTATCAACGCTACTACTGGAACACTGTTTGTTTTGTTTATTCAGGCCTAGTATCAATGCTACTACTGGATCACTGTTGTTTTGTTTGTTCAGGCCCAGTATCAACGCTACTACTGGAACACTGTTTGTTTTGTTTATTCAGGCCTAGTATCAATGCTACTACTGGATCTGTAACGGCGGTCCTCTCTCTCTTCATAAGAAGAGGAGGTGTATTGAGGGAGCCAAGGCGCAGCAGGTTGTGAATACATAATGGATTTAATGACAAGACGATAAACGAACACGAACTATACTTGAAATGAGACAAAATAACAAACGACGTAGACTGACCTAAACATGAGAACTTACATAGACACGAAGAACGCACGAATAGGAAACAGACTACATAAACCGAACAAACCGTATACAGTTCCGTATGGTGCAAACATAACACAAACACGGAAGACAATCACCCACAAACAAACAGTGAGAACGCCCTACCTAAATATGACTCTTAATTAGAGGAAAACGCAAACCACCTGCCTCTAATCAAGAGCCATACCAGGCAACCCAAAACCAACATAGAAACAGATAACATAGAATGCCCACCCAACCTCACGTCCTGACCAACTAACACACATAACAACTAACATAAATAGGTCAGGAACGTGACAGGATCACTGTTGTTTTGTTTGTTCAGGCCAAGAGTCAGTGGAGGCTTCTGAGGGGAGGACGACTCATAATAATGGCTGGAATGGAGACAATGGGATGGCGTCAAACAAATGTAAACCATGTTTTTGATGTACTTGATAGCATTCCACCTATTCCGCCCCAGCCATTACCAAGAGCTCGTCCTCCCGTGCCAAGAGTGAAGAAACACAAAGTACAGGCCACAGTTTTACCTGTCCTTGGGATGAAATGTGTGATGTAGGCTGTGAATGATGGTTATGTGATTGATGTTTGGCAGGGCAACCCCCTACTCCAAATCAAGTTTATTTTATATAGCCCTTCGTACATCAGCTAATATCTCGAAGTGCTGTACAGAAACCCAGCCTAAAACCCCAAACAGCAAGCAATGCAGGTGTAGAAGCACGGCGGCTAGGAAGAACTCCCTAGAAAGGCCAAAACCTAGGAAGAAACCTAGAGAGGAACCAGGCTATGAGGGGTGGCCAGTCCTCTTCTGGCTGTGCCGGGTGGAGATTATAACAGAACATGGCCAAGATGTTCAAATGTTCATAAATGACCAGCATGGTCAGATAATAATCAGACGTAAATGTCAGTTGGCTTTTCATAGCCGATCATTAAGAGTATCTCTAGAGAGTTGAAAACAGCAGGTCTGGGACAGGTAGCACGTCCGTTGGACAGGTCAGGGTTCCATAGCTGCAGGCAGAACAGTTGAAACTTGCTGTCCCCAGGTGTACTGGGGACAGCAAGGAGTCATCATGCCCGGTAGTCCTGACGCATGGTCCTAGGGCTCAGGTCCTCCGAGAGAGAGAAAGAAAGAGAGAAGGAGAGAATTAGAGAGAGCATACTTAAATTCACACAGGACACCGGATAAGACAGGAGAAGTACTCCAGATATAACCAACTGACCCTAGCCCCCCGACACAAACTACTGCAGCATAAATACTGGAGGCTGAGACAGGAGGGGTCAGGAGACACTGTGGCCCCATCCGATGATACCTCCAGACAGGGCCAAACAGGAAGGATATAACCCCACCCACTTTGCCAAAGCACAGCCCCCACACCACTAGAGGGATGCCTTCAACCACCAACTTACCATCCTGAGACAAGGCCGAGTATAGCCCACAAAGATCTCCACCACAGCACAAACCAAGGGGAGGCGCAAACCCAGACAGGAAGATCACGTCAGTAACTCAACCCACTCAAGTGACGCACCCCTCCTAGGGACGACATGAAAGAGCACCTGTAAGCCAGTGACTCAGCCCCTGTAATAGGGTTAGAGGCAGAGAATCCCAGTGGAGAGAGGGGAACTGGCCAGGCAGAGACAGCAAGTGCGGTTCGTTGCTCCAGAGCCTTTCCGTTCACCTTCACACTCCTGGGCCAGACAACACTCAATCATATGACCTACTGAAGAGAAGTCTTCAGTAAAGACTTAAAGGTTGAGACCGAGTCTGCATCTCTCACACGGGTAGGCAGACTATTCCATAAAAATAGTGATCTATAGGAGAAAGCCCTGCCTCCAGCCGTTTGCTTAGAAATTCTAGGGACAATTAGGAGGCCTGCGTCTTGTGACCGTAGCGTACGTGTAGGTATGTACGGCAGGACCAACTCGAAAAGATAGGTAGGAGCAAGCCCATGTAACGCTTTATAGGTTAACAGTAAAACCTTGAAATCAGCCCTTGCCTTAACAGGAAGCCAGTGTAGGGAAGCTAGCACTGGAGTAATATGATCAAATTTCTTGGTTCTAGTCAGGATTCTAGCAGACGTATTTAGCACTGACTGAAGTTTATTTAGTGCTTTATCCGGGTAGCCGGAAAGTAGAGCATTGCAGTAGTCTAACCTAGAAGTAACGAAAGCATGGATTCATTTTTCAGCATCATTTTTGGACAGAAAATTTCTGATTTTTGCAATGTTAAGTAGATGGAAAAAAGCTGTCCTTGAAACAGTCTTGATATGTTCGTCAAAAGAGAGATCAGGGTCCAGAGTAACGCCGAGGTCCTTCACAGTTTTATTTGAGACGACTTTACAACCATCAAGATTAATTGTCAGATTTAACAGAATATCTCTTTGTTTCTTGGGACCTAGAACAAGCATCTCTGTTTTGTCCGAGTTTAAAAGTAGATCGTTTTCAGCCATCCACTTCCTTATGTCTGAAACACAGGCTTCTAGCGAGGGCAATTTTGGGGCTTCACCATGTTTCATTGAAATGTACAGCTCTGTCTCATCCGCATAGCAGTGTTAATAAAGTTAATATTATGTTTTCGAATGACATCCCCAAGAGGTAAAATATATAGTGAAAACAGTAGTGGTCCTAAAACGTAACCTTGAGGAACACCGAAATGTACAGTTGATTTGTCAGAGGACAAACCATTCACAGAGACAAACTGACATCTTTCCGACAGATAAGATCTAAACCTGGCCAGAACTTGTCCGTGTAGACCAATTTGGGTTTCCAGTCTCTCCAAAAGAATGTGTTGATCGATGGTATCAAAAGCAGCACTAAGGTCTAGGAGCACGAGGACAGATGCAGAGCCTCGGTCTGACGCCATTAAAAGGTAATTTACCACCTTCACAAGTGCAGTCTCAGTGCTATGATGGGGTCTAAAACCAGACTGAAGCATTTCGTATACATTGTTTGTCTTCAGGAAGGCAGTGAGTTGCTGCGCAACAGCTTTTTCTAACATTTTTGAGAGGAATGGAAGATTCGATATAGGCCGCTAGTTTTTTTTTTTTTTCTGTGTCAAGGTTTGGCTTTTTCAAGAGAGGCTTTATTACTGCCACTTTTAGTGAGTTTTGTACACATCCGGTGGATAGAAAGACGTTTATTATGTTCAACATAGGAGGGCCAAGCACATGAAGCAGCTCTTTCAGTAGTTAAGTTGGGATAGGATCCAGTATGCAGCTTGAAAGTTTAGAGGCCATGATTATTTTCATCATTGTGTCAAGAGATATAGTACTAAAACACTTAAGTGTCTCTCTTGATCCTAGGTCCTGGCAGAGTTGTGCAGACTCAGGACAGCTTAGCTTTGGAGGAATACGCAGATTTAAAGAGGAGTCCGTAATTTGCTTTCTAATGATCATGATCTTTTCCTCAAAGAAGTTCATGAATTTATTACTGCTGAAGTGAAAGCCATCCTCACTTGGGGAATGCTGCCTTTTAGTTAGCTTTGCAACAGTATCAAAAATAAATTTTGGATTGTTCTTATTTTCCTCAATTAAGTTGGAAAAGTAGGATGATCGAGCAGCAGTGAGGGCTCTTCGATACTGCACGGTACTGTCTTTCCAAGCTAGTCGGAAGACTTCCAGTTTGGTGTGGCGCCATTTCCGTTCCAATTTTCTGGAAGCTTGCTTCAGAGCTCGGGTATTTTCTGTATACCAGGGAGCTAGTTTCTTATGACAGTCACAACACTATCATATGCATAATGTTGTGACTTTGCAGCTGTGGCAGACAACCCAAACCTCTGTAGAACTTACACCGCATAGAAGAGGGATGTCCCCTACAATGTTATGGGGCTCAGTGGTATTTGGTACAAGTTGATAAGATTCTTACTAGACTTACTAGGACCAAACCTTCAGTGTTGAACCATAGCATTGTAAGATCACATCTTCATGTTTCTATTTGTTCATCCCGGAAACCCTAGACCCACTCCAATTCCCATACCGCCCCAACAGATGACGCATTCTCTGTTGCACTCCACACTGCCCTTTCCCACCTGGACAAAAGGAACACATATGAGAATGCTGTTCATTGACTACAGCTCAGTGTTCAATTCATTCATCAAATGGCCACCCGGACTATTTCATTATTATTTTCATTTTACTTGATAAAAAATATATATTTTCTTAACTGCATTGTTGGTTAAGGGCTTGTAAGTAAGCATTTCACGGTAAGGTCTACACCTGTTGTATTCCGCGCATGTGACAAATAACATTTGATTTGATTTGTTTGTGTAGGAGGAGTACAGGGCGGAGGGCATCAGCTGGCACAACATTGACTACATCGACAACACAGGCTGCATCAACCTCATCAGTAAGAAGCCCACAGCGCTGCTCCACCTGCTGGATGAGGAGTCCAAGTGAGTCCATTAGACCTCGCTCTGTCAGACCTGGGTCAAAATACGACCCGTGAGTCCACTCCGTCAGACTGGCAAGGAAGTGACTGTGCCTAGGTGATGTTATAGTGGAGAACAATGATAGTCTGTAATGGGACATATTCAGGTCGCATCATAATGCATACTCTATGAAGTCTTAAAGTATATATAACCTGATATCCGAACAGTCCTCGTCTGATGACAGACCATTTTAATAAGTATATTTTATTTCATTCATAAGCATGGCTGAAATGGGTCATTTTTGTTTCAATACAACATCCTGGTAATTCCCTCTAGATGTGCCGTAACTAAATGGTCTGCCTCCTCCTGATCTGGACACTGACACACTGAATTCCTCCCACTTGAAATAGCTGGAAATCGAGTCCATGGCGCTCTGTGTTTTTCATAGCTCAAGTTCCCCTTAGCCTCTCCCTGTTCCACTCTTCCTGTCCTCTTCCTGTAAGCTGTTGGTTTACTGTGAACACTTCTGGCAGGGGACTGCTGTGCAGCGTCTCTAAAGGTATGAGAGAAAGCAGGAGTTTATCGTCCTCCTCTGGCCAACTACCTTCTCCCTACAGGGAGAGTTTGACTCTTAGGTGTAAATCTAGGATCAGCTCACCCTCCATTAATCCTTCCCTTAGCCATTATCGAAGGAAATATAAAACTGAGTGTTAAAAACTCAGTGTTCATGGGTGACTACATTCTATGGATGTTGTGGAAGTTGGAACCACACATACGTCTTTGTGCTCCTGTATAATCGGAATCATTATTCAGTAGGGACCAGAAGAGGGGAGCGGAATAAATAGGTGTCTGTCTGTCGTTGTTCCTGCTCGTGTCTCTGTGTTCCTGCTCGTGTCTCTGTGTTCCTGCTCGTGTCTCTGTGTTTCTGCTCGTGTCTCTGTGTTCCTGCTCGTGTCTCTGTGTTCCTGCTCGTGTCTCTGTGTTCCTGCTCGTGTCTCTGTGTTCCTGCTCGTGTCTCTGTGTTCCTGCTCGTGTCTCTGTGTTCCTGCTCGTGTCTCTGTGTTTCTGCTCGTGTCTCTGTGTTTCTGCTCGTGTCTCTGTGTTTCTGCTCGTTTCTCTGTGTTCCTGCTCGTGTCTCTGTGTTCCTGCTCGTGTCTCTGTGTTCCTGCTCGTGTCTCTGTGTTCCTGCTCGTGTCTCTGTGTTCCTGCTCGTGTCTCTGTGTTCCTGCTCGTGTCTCTGTGTTCCTGCTCGTGTCTCTGTGTTCCTGCTCGTGTTTCTGTGTTCCTGCTCGTGTCTCTGTGTTCCTGCTCGTGTCTCTGTGTTCCTGCTCGTGTCTCTGTGTTCCTGCTCGTGTCTCTGTGTTTCTGCTCGTGTCTCTGCTCGTGTCTCTGCTCGTGTCTCTGCTCGTGTCTCTGCTCGTGTCTCTGCTCGTGTCTCTGCTCGTGTCTCTGCTCGTGTCTCTGTGTTTCTGCTCGTGTCTCTGTGTTCCTGCTTGTGTATGCATTATGATCCTCCCTGAGACAGGATGACACCAACCCCCCTGCCGTCCTTGTCCCAGCTTCCCACAGGCCTCTAACCAGACTCTGCTGGACAAGTTCAAGCGGCAGCATGAGGGCAACGGCTACATTGAGTTCCCCGCCGTCATGGAGCCCGCCTTCATCATCCGCCACTACGCCGGCAAGGTCAAATACGGGGTCAAGGTCAGTGTCTGACTGTCTGGGTCAACAAGAGCTTCATGTGTGTGTCATAGCGTCCTAGCTTAAATCATTCCATTGAGTGGAATGGAAATGTCTATAGGACAAACTACTGTTTACTCTGGCAGGAATACTCCTGGAAAGGACCATGTGAAAAGAACATCAGAGCCAGCATGGTTCAGGTTAGCATGGCAGTGTTAAGGTTATAGGGGTCATCTCATATCTCAGTGGTAGTGCTTTCTTTTATTGGGGGGGGGGGGGTGTAGTTCAAGTCAGGCAAGATGTTTCATGCATTTTGTCATACAGTATGCTGTAGCTGACACACACACACACACACACACACACACACACACACACACACACATACATACACACACACACACACACACACACACACACACACACACACACAGTAATGGGCTGTGAAGACTTACACATACCTGTACAGGATGATTTGTTAATCACTCTCTTGGCCCAGTTCCCTGCTGCACAGTCCTAAAACCCAGACCTCAGACTTGGCAACCAGGAATATATCACACAATGTGCAGGTCTGGGCAGTCGTGTTTCACTCAACTGGTTTCTATGTCGTCTCCTGCGAACAACTTATTCAACCTGTTCATTTCCATGGGATTTACTATTGTTGTGTTTGGATGGAACAAGTCCAAGTAACATTTTACAGCTTGGTTGGAACCACATTGGCAATATATGAGGCATCAATCAATATAATTACCCTGCGGAGAGGAGCATTAAGAAAGGTTTTAATTAGTGGTGTTGCAATCCAGTTCAAACGGAGTCCATCCTCTATGACACGGCTTCTTTAGTGACATGGTTTAGGAAACCTCAGGAGTTCTGCCATACCGTACACGAAGCTGCCTACCTGTTCCAATGAAAGTCTCACTAGAGAGGAAATTAAAAGCTGAAAGATGTATTGAAGCTGAGCTTATGTGTACGTTAAACTGAGGGTGAACTGAGTGCAATGCTTAGCTCTTCTCTCACTCTTTCTCTCACACACACACTCTCTCTCTTTCTCACCCATTCTCTCTCTCTTTCTCACCCATTCTCTCTCCCTTTCTCTGTCTCTCTCTCTCCTCTCTGTCTCTCTCTCTCGCTCTTACACGTACACCCAGCTTCTCCTTTACCCAAATCCAGATAGCAGATGTTCTGAAAGAGCTGCAAAACCTGGACCCATACAAATCAGCTGCGCTTGACAATCTAGACCCTCTATTTCTGAAACTATCCACCGCCATTGTCGCAACCCCTATTACTAGCCTGTTCAACCTCTCTTTCATATCGTCTGAGATCCCCAAGGATTGGAAAGCTGCCGCGGTCATCCCCCTCTTCAAAGGGGGAGACACCCTGGACCCAAACTGTTACAGACCTATATCCATCCTGCCCTGCCTATCTAAGGTCTTCGAAAGCCAAGTTAATAAACAGATCACTGACCATCTCGAATCCCACCGTACCTTCTCCGCTGTGCAATCCGGTTTCCGAGCCGGTCACGGGTGCACCTCAGCCACGCTCAAGGTACTAAACGATATCATAACCGCCATCGATAAAAGACAGTACTGTGCAGTCGTCTTCATCGACCTGGTCAAGGCTTTCGACTCTGTCAATCACCTCATTCTTATCGGCAGAGTCAGTAGCCTCGGTTTTTCTGATGACTGCCTTGCCTGGTTCACCAACTACTTTGCAGACAGAGTTCAGTGTGTCAAATCGGAGGGCATGTTGTCCGGTCCTCTGGCAGTCTCTATGGGGGTACCACAGGGTTCAATTCTCGGGCCGACTCTTTTCTCTGTATATATCAATGATGTTGCTCTTGCTGCGGGCGATTCCCTGATCCACCTCTACGCAGACGACACCATTCTGTATACTTCTGGCCCTTCCCTTGACATTGTGCTATCTAACCTCCAAACGAGCTTCAATGCCGTACAACACTCCTTCCGTGTCTCCAAATGCTCTTAAACGCTAGTAAAATCAAATGCATGCTTTTCAACCGTTCGCTGCCTGCACCCGCCCACCCGACTAGCATCACCACCCTGGACGGCTCCGACCTAGAATATGTGGACATCTATAAATACCTAGGTGTCTGGCTAGACTGTAAACTCTCCTTCCAGACTCATATTAAACATCTCCAATCCAAAATCAAATCAAGAATCGGCTTTCTATTTCGCAACAAAGCCTCCTTCACTCACGCCGCCAAACTTACCCAAGTAAAACTGACTATCCTACCGATCCTCGACTTCGGCGATGTCATCTACAAAATAGCTTCCAATACTCTACTCAGCAAACTAGATGCAGTTTATCATAGTGCCATCCGTTTTGTTACTAAAACACCTTATACCACCCACCACTGTGACCTGTATGCTTTAGTCGGCTGGCCCTCGTTACATATTCGTCGCCACTGGCTCCAGGTCATCTATAAGTCCATGCTAGGTAAAGCTCCGCCTTATCTCAGTTCACTGGTCAGGATAACAACACCCACCCGTAGCACGTCCTCCAGCAGGTATATCTCACTGATCATCCCAAAAGCCAACACCTCATTTGGCCGCCTTTCCTTCCAGTTCTCTGCTGCCTGTGACTGGAACGAATTGCAAAAATCGCTGAAGTTGGAGACTTTTATTTCCCTCCCCAACTTTAAACATCTGCTATCTGAGCAGCTAACCCGATCGCTGCAGCTGTACATAGTCCATCTGTAAACAGCGCACCCAATTTACCTACCTCATCCCCTTACTGTTTTTATTTATTTACTTTTCTGCTCTTTTGCACACCAGTATCTCTACTTGCACATGATCATCTGATGATTTATCACTCCAGTGTTAATCTGCTAAATTGTAATTATTCGCTCTTATGGCCTATTTATTGCCTACCTCCTCATGCCTTTTGTACACAATGTATATAGACTCATTTTTCTCCCTACTGTGTTATTGACTTGTTTATTGTTTACTCCATGTGTAACTCTGTGTTGTTGTCTGTTCACACTGCTATGCTTTATCTTGGCCAGGTCGCAGTTGTAAATGAGAACTTGTTCTCAACTAGCCTACCTGGTTAAATAAAGGTGAAATAAAAAATAAATTTAAAAAACACTCTCTCCCCTGTTCTCCTTCTATCACTCTCACGCACACTCTCTATTTTAAATCTCTGTCTCTCTATCACACTCGCGTATCCCCACACAGGACTTCCGGGAGAAGAATACGGACCATATGCGTCCGGACATCGTGGCCCTACTGAAGAGCAGCAAAAACGCCTTCATCTGTGGCCTGATGGGCATCGACCCCCCAGCCACCTTCCGCTGGGCCGTCCTCAGAGCCTTCTTCAGAGCCATGGTGGCCTTCAGGGAGTCTGGGAAGAGACACGTACACAGGAAGACTGGTGAGTGTGCTGCACACTGAGTCCTTTTCCCCCTTTAGGCTCCTGGGTCCTTTTCCCCCTTTATGCTCCTGGGTCCTTTTCCCCCTTTAGGCTCCTGGGTCCTTTCCCCCTTTAGGCTCCTGGGTCTTTTTCCCCCTTTAGGCTCCTAGGTTCTTTTCCCCCTTTAGGCTCCTGGGTCCTTTTCTCCCGGTAGGCTCCTTTTTAAAGGGAAATGTATATATTTTGTTCCTTCATATTCATCCTCTCCAGCACTACCCAAACATCAACATATGTGAATATTGCACGTTTCCCCTCCTCTCAAGGACATTTTTTTTTAGGGAGAAATGATGCATATCATTGCTGTGTATCATTGGATTTTAACCAGTTATGAGTAGGCATTGCCTACTAATTGGTTTGTTATTTTTAATCAAGCCTTAGTAGACAATTAGTAAGCAATTAGAAGGCAATGCTTACTCATCATTGGTTAAAATGATTGGTTAAAATGATGCCATTGGAGAAAAAAAGATATTGCTATATTTTTTACTACAAAAACATAGAAACGCATCATTTTCACACGTGGTGCTGTAGATGATGAAGTTGAAATTTTTTGAAATGTCCCTTTAATTCAAGTACACCAGTCATAAGGCATACAGAAGTTATGTAGCTGTAAATTATGAGGCGTGCGTGCGGGCGGACCCCAGTGCAGCCAGGGCACAGGCTGTGTCCCATACCCCCCTCTGTTTGTATACTGTAGTGCGTGTGCCTAGTGCTGGTAGTACTGTCCTGCATTCAGTAGCTAGCTCTGCTAGCTTCCGCTCTATATGACTGCCTTCTGTCCCTCAACCCTTTACTCTACAGTGGTGCCTTCTGTCCCTCAACCCTTTACTCTACAGTGGTGCCTTCTGTCCCTCAACACTTTACTCTACAGTGGTGCCTTCTGTCCCTCAACCCTTTACTCTACAGTGGTGCCTTCTGTCCATCAACACTTTACTCTACAGTGGTGCCTTCTGTCCCTCAACACTTTACTCTACAGTGGTGCCTTCTGTCCCTCAACACTTTACTCTACAGTGGTGCCTTCTGTCCCTCAACACTTTACTCTACAGTGGTGCCTTCTGTCCCTCAACACTTTACTCTACAGTGGTGCCTTCTGTCCCTCAACCCTTTACTCTACAGTGGTGCCTTCTGTCCCTCAACCCTTTACTCTACAGTGGTGCCTTCTGTCCCTCAACACTTTAGTCTACAGTGGTGCCTTCTGTCCCTCAACACTTTAGTCTACAGTGGTGCCTTCTGTCCCTCAACCCTTTAGTCTACAGTGGTGCCTTCTGTCCCTCAACCCTTTAGTCTACAGTGGTGCCTTCTGTCCCTCAACCCTTTAGTCTACAGTGGTGCCTTCTGTCCCTCAACACTTTACTCTACAGTCGTGCCTTCTGTCCCTCAACCCTTTAGTCTACAGTGGTGCCTTCTGTCCCTCAACACTTTACTCTACAGTGGTGCCTTCTGTCCCTCAACACTTTAGTCTACAGTGGTGCCTTCTGTCCCTCAACACTTTACTCTACAGTGGTGCCTTCTGTCCCTCAACACTTTACTCTACAGTGGTGCCTTCTGTCCCTCAACACTTTACTCTACAGTGGTGCCTTCTGTCCCTCAACACTTTAGTCTACAGTGCTGCTACCTCTTGTCTGCCTGCACTGAACATAGACACATTGACATTGTGATTCAGCCATATGAACTGTACACTCCTAGATAACCAACTATAGCCTTTTTGATTCCTCAACACACTTTGACATCGTGTAACTTCTAGCTTCCATGCTGACAAAGCAGTAAAGACATTGATTCATTTCCTTATGAGCGTCAATACCAACTGTAGGGGCTCCATACCAGTTGACGGAAATGTGTGTCAGAAAAATGACTCAATGTTCAAATTCTTGATTACTCATTCAGAAATGTGCTCACTCCAAGTGTAAATGTAACACTGTGAAAACGGATCACTGGTGACATCATGATCTCCTAAAGCTGACAGCGTGTGAAGGAGGGGAAATAGCCTGCAGGTTAAAACTCTGTCACCGTTAGTCAAACTCACCCTCCTAGAACCACAACGGATCCCACCCCTGACCCCAACTGCAGTTTGAATGTGGTGTATATCCTCTCTCCTGAACGTCTGGCAGGTATCTCTCTTGTAGTCTGCTGCTCTTCATTCTTCCTGCTGTCTAATCTGTCTTTTCTCTCTTTCTTTTTTTTGTTTGTTTTTTTCTTCTCTTTTGTTTTGCTTCCCAAGGGCATGATCCCGCTGCTCCCTGTGCAGTTTTGTGCAGTGTGGATAGTTTTAGCTTTCTGCATCACCCTGTGCATCAGAGAAGTTTAGAGATCCTGCAGAGGTGCAAAGAGGAGAAGTACAGTAAGACTGCATTTCCCACAATACCCCTCTCTCCTCACTTTCATGCAACTGTGAGGGGTAACCGTAGGGGTGAGGCAGACCAACAGCATCAGACCAGAGACATTTTAGTAAATAAACATTGTGATGGAGTTGAATTATAGCGTTCTTTAGATATCATTTTTGTGAGGGGGAACTAATTTAAAACCCCAAGATCTCTTGTTTACTCTTCATTAAAATCAGTAGTTTAGTTCCACAGCATTTGTCATCTACCTGTACTGTCTAGATATTTAGTAGGTGAACCAAGAAGGCATAATGTTTCTATTCATCCTTCCATTAAATTAGATGCTTGTTGGTCTCCTCTCCCCCTCCCCCAATCTCTGCATGCACATGTATGTGTCTTAACAGCCAGTCTTGCATGTGATCTAGTATGTGCCTATGCTAGTCTCCCCCCCACCTTCTCACTAACTCTGTGATTGTGGGGCGACCCAGCACTGAACGGTCCTGTTAGCATGGTGACAGGCACTCTAACCTCCTGTTTAATCCACGCTGTGGTCTGGGGTAAGACACAGTAACACCACTAGTCTCCACCACCACCACCATCACAGACACATGCAGTGTTGCCACCATGTTGCCCTGGTGGCCCTGGTCTGTTACCCTGCCCTGGTACCTGCTCAGGGGCAGGGGCGCGTAGATCAGGGGTCAACTCACTGGTCCACCATGTCACTAGTCTGCACCCCCCCACAACACACCTCTAAATGAAATATAGAGAACATATAGCCTATCAGAGGGCATGGTTGTGCTATTACCGTATTGTTTGTTTATGCTTATCCTATTACCATATTTCAATCATCTCAGATCTACTTGAAGTGCCCACAGGTAGGGTCTAGGGGACGATCTGGAGGGTATGGTTTCCATGTAAGGGATGGGGGTTGGAGGGGTTTCCACCCGTCCCTCCATCTCTCCCTCATGTAAATCTAACTAACCTATTCACACAGAAACCAATAATATCACTCTTCAATTGTTCTAGAAAAACACACAGGGTTTTTCAACATCAAGTCCACACCAAGCACAGTTTTTAAGAGCTTGTAGCCAACTGTTTTTTCTTCTCTTTTCACCCTTCAACAGCGACGGATATAGCAGAACACACTGATGATACTGAAAACCATATAGCATACGGCCTTGAACCAGTCTCAAATGAGTTGCTAGAATGTAGTTCACTTCAAATCACTTCCTCAGTGACGGAATGCTTTCTAGATGCTCTGTTTTCTCTCACTGTGTGTGATTGGCAGAGGTTTCACGACTTGAAGATGGAATGTTGGTGTATGGATTACATCATCTCCTCTGCCAACTGTCATAAGCCAATCAGATTGAGGGAAACCTCACAGCTGCCAAAAACACAGCCGTCACAGTTATTGAAAAATGCTTTCCTGACAAAACCAGTTTGTTTTCTCCAATTGGAGGCCAACAATATCTCACTCAAATAGGTGCCTCTGAATTGAGTGGATGTATATTTTGGCTTCAGAGCTCCAATGGTTCATTTAAACATGATCCAGAAGCACCCATTGTTCTTTTAAATGCAACAATTATCAGCTCAATTATATTTGGATATTTGACCACAAAGTCATAGATTCTCCCCTCATGTATATCGTCATGCAATTCTTCATAGAATACCATCTTCCGAGAAAGGAGATGTTTCTTGGAATATCAGGATGATTCATAAATCATGGGTTTATATAAACATTTGGTTTTTGGGGAGGTAGAATCGTGGTTCTTAGTGTTGGACCTTCCCAATTATAAAAGGCCTGTTTCCAATAACAGTCTTTAAGTGTTTGTCCATACAGTGAACTAAAACCCTCGTTAATCATTAGTCCAAACTAAACTGAGTAACGCTTCCAAAATGGATCTTCCAGACTTCCATAATTCTCACAACCACGCTAACAGCAGACAAACTCACTGTTAACCTCCATTATTTTCAGCACTATATAACCCGATTTAAATCAGACATTTGAATACATGTAACTGTCATTATGACATCATTACAACCAGAAACAGCCCCGTTCTGTCCACTGAGTTAGAACTGGTATTGTCCTGGGGTCTAACATTGGTCTGGGTTTGGCCTGGTCCATCTTTGCGTGTCCTCTCACCTTGTTGTGTTCTCCTCCTTCCCTGTCTCTCCCGGCTCAGGTGTGGTCAGGAAGAGTCTACGAACACCGCTGTCGGACCTGCAGGGCAGCAACACGCTCAACGAGAAATCTCCACGGTAAGACCACCTGTGTACTGTACGGTGTATGCTGAGGTATGTTGTAGCCTAGCGGTTAACAGCATTGGACCAATAACCAAAAGGTTGCTGGTTTGAATCCCTAAGCCGACTAGGTGAAAAATCTGTCGATGTGCCCTTGAGCAAGGCACTTAACCCTAATTGCTCTTGTAAGTTGCTCTGGATAAGAGTGTTTGCTAAATGACTAAAATGTCAAATGTTGTCGATTCTGTACTAAGGAGCGTCATTGCTGAACACACTCCAGAGATTATCTACACTCCAGAGTGTCCAGGGCAATGACGCTCCCCAGTACAGAAGAGAAGGGTTGTTAAATAATGACGCTCCCCAGTACAGAAGAGAAGGGTTGTTAAATAATGACGCTCCCCAGTACAGAAGAGAAGGGATGTTAAATAATGACGCTCCCCAGTACAGAAGAGGAGGGTTGTTAAATAATGACGCTCCCCAGTACAGAAGAGGAGGGTTGTTAAATAATGACGCTCCCTAGTACAGAAGAGAAGGGTTGTTAAATAATGACGCTCCCCAGTACAGAAGAGAAGGGATGTTAAATAATGACGCTCCCCAGTACAGAAGAGGAGGGTTGTTAAATAATGACGCTCCCCAGTACAGAAGAGGAGGGTTGTTAAATAATGACGCTCCCCAGTACAGAAGAGGAGGGTTGTTAAATAATGACGCTCCCCAGTACAGAAGAGGAGGGTTGTTAAATAATGACGCTCCCCACTACAGAAGAGGAGGGTTGTTAAATAATGACGCTCCCCAGTACAGAAGAGAAGGGTTGTTAAATAATGATGCTCCCCAGTACAGAAGAGGGTTGTTAAATAATGACGCTCCCCAGTACAGAAGAGGAGGGTTGTTAAATAATGACGCTCCCCAGTACAGAAGAGGAGGGTTGTTAAATAATGACGCTCCCCAGTACAGAAGAGGAGGGTTGTTAAATAATGACGCTCCCCAGTACAGAAGAGGAGGGTTGTTAAATAATGACGCTCCCCAGTACAGAAGAGGAGGGTTGTTAAATAATGACGCTCCCCAGTACAGAAGAGGAGGGTTGTTAAATAATGACGCTCCCCAGTACAGAAGAAGAGGGTTGTTAAATAATGACGCTCCCCAGTACAGAAGAAGAGGGTTGTTAAATAATGACGCTCCCCAGTACAGAAGAGGAGGGTTGTTAAATAATGACGCTCCCCAGTACAGAAGAGGAGGGTTGTTAAATAATGACGCTCCCCAGTACAGAAGAGGAGGGTTGTTAAATAATGACGCTCCCCAGTACAGAAGAGGAGGGTTGTTAAATAATGACGCTCCCCAGTACAGAAGAGGAGGGTTGTTAAATAATGACGCTCCCCAGTACAGAAGAGGAGGGTTGTTAAATAATGACGCTCCCCAGTACAGAAGAGGAGGGTTGTTAAATAATGACGCTCCCCAGTACAGAAGAGGAGGGTTGTTAAATAATGACGCTCCCCAGTACAGAAGAGGAGGGTTGTTAAATAATGACGCTCCCCAGTACAGAAGAGGAGGGTTGTTAAATAATGACGCTCCCCAGTACAGAAGAGGAGGGTTGTTAAATAATGACGCTCCCCAGTACAGAAGAGGAGGGTTGTTAAATAATGACGCTCCCCAGTACAGAAGAGGAGGGCTGTTAAATAATGACGCTCCCCAGTACAGAAGAGGAGGGCTGTTCAGCAATGACGCTCCCCAGTACAGAAGAGGAGGGCTGTTCAGCAATGGGTTGGAGAAAAGCTTTCAAATAATGAATAATGATTGTGCACTGACTCACATAACTCCTTCCACTGCCCCCTAGAGCCCCATACCCCCTAATTAATTAGGGGGTATGTGGCTCTAGGAGGCAGTAATGTCACGCTATGGGGTTAATTAGGGGGTATGTGGCTCTAGGAGGCAGTAATGTCACGCTATGGGCTAAATTAGGGTGTATGTGGCTCTAGAACGCAGTAATGTCATGCTATGGGATTAATTAGGGGGTATGTGGCTCTAGGGGGCAGTAATGTCATGCTATGGGGTTAATTAGAGGGTAATTAGGGGGTATGGGGCTCTAGGGGGCAGTAATGTCATGCTATGGGGTTAATTAGGGGGTATGTGGCTCTAGGAGGCAGTAATGTCATGCTATGGGGTTAACCCATGTGTAACAACCCATGTGTAACAGGGTTAACCCCATAGCATGACATTACTGCCCCCTAGAGCCCCATACCCCCTAATTAACCCCATAGCATGACGTTACTGCCCCCTAGAGCCACATACCCCCTAATTAATCCCATAGCATGACATTACTGCCCCAGTACACAGCAAGTGGCAAAAGACCACCCTTAGAACAGTGCTTTTGTTACAAGAGGGCAAGTCTTGGACTGTTACACAAGTCCTGCTCATGTGATTTGGAGGAGGAGACACACAGACCCACACAGAGACTCAGGGTTACTAAGTTAGTGCTAAAGCCCACATGCAGCTGTTTCCTGCATGATGTCAGGTCAGAGTTATGTGTTTCAGGAGATGGATAAATACTGGCTCTCGGCAGGTGTCTTCTCAGATGGACGCTACAGTACAGTACTGTCTGGGATCCAGAGGGCTACTCTGAAAATAAACATATTCTGTAGCCATTCCTCCTTGTGGCATACACAGCATTAGAGGAACATTGTTTAAAAACCTCTACAGGATCGTTGGGTCCCCCACGGGACGGTTGAGCTAACGTTGTCTAGTGCGATTAGCATGAGGTTGTTAGTAACAAGAACATTTCCCAGGACATAGACATATCTGATATTGGTAGAAAGCTAAAATTCTTGTTAATCTAACTGCACTGTCCAATTTACAGTATCTATTACAGTAGAAGAATACCACGCTATTGTTTGAGGAGAGTGCACAGTTATGAACTTGTAAATGTATTAATAAACTGATACAAACATTTGAACAGAAATGCAATGGTTCATTGGATCAGTCTAAAACTTTGCACATACACTGCTGCCGTCTAGTGGCCCAAATCTAAATTGCGTCTTGGCTGAAATAATACATTATGGCCTTTCTCTTGCATTTCAAAGATGATGGTACAATTATACGCATGTTTTTTTCTTTGTATTATCTTTTACCAGAGCTAATATGTTATATTCTTCTATATTAATTTCACATTTCCACAAAATTCAAATTGTTACCTTTCAAACGATATCAAGAATATGCATATCCTTGCTAAAGGTCCTGAGCTGAGTTAGATTTGGGTGTGTAATTTTAGGTGAAAATTGGAAAAAAGTGGCGGATCCTTATTAAAGGGGAACAAGTGTCCATATTTCAGAACTGGCAACTGAAACATTTCTTACTCGTTTTCATATTTCTAGGATTAGTCTCAAGTGTGGTCAGGGTGGAAACCTAATTTATTTCCACCAGGGCATTTTGTTTATATTGCTTTAGTGCTATAATTGTAATTCCCTAGGCAACAGAGTTATAGGTCTCTAGTTTAAATCATCAAAACTTATTGGGAGGCCTGTTTAAATTGGAAATATATCTCACCACCGAGTTTCAGGATTTACTCTGTTCTTTATATGAATTTTGGACCTGATTACTTCCTGTAGCTTGGCTAAAGTAGGTATTTTGGGTCTCTTCAATGACCTCTATGAAGAGAAATCTGAACAGGTCCTGCTAAGTCCAAACCAAGAGACACAGCCATTTACGCTCAGTCTTATTTTCAATCTGTCTCCACTGTCCAAACTATTCTTGGCTGTGAATGCACGAAACAGAGCAAAATATGTTTGAAATGTAAGCCATGTTTTTCCCCCATCGGTTTAACCACAAAATATTACAAAAACCATGGGATCCTAGATTGTGTCGTAAAAGCAAAATACTTTGAGACCTCACTGTTGTTTTACTATGACTTAGAAAATAAATACTTTGGTGTACTTTGTTTTTAATGCAAATGCAAATTTAACCGTAAGACAATGAGTAACCATTTTAGTTTTGGTGACCACATCAAACGGTACAATCCGAAGACAAATGGCTTTGTCTACATTCCAACATTTGGCCTGACTCCCAACAACACTACTGTACTGTAAGTCTTCACCTGTTTGCCTTGCCTTGGATCACCCATGATGTCACCCCATGGACCCGTGTCTAACCTCTGACCCCGTCCTGCTTGTAGGAAAGACGGAGCCCCCACATTAGTAACATTTATATATGTACTCCCACAAGGATACTGTGTTTAACGTGTCGTTGTGTGTGGCCACAGACCCAGTAGGAGGTCGTGTATGAATCATTATGGGTCAGAGTGTGAAAACAAACCTCCCTCCCTGGCTGCTACGATAGCTTGCTGGGTGGAATCCATGATGGATGGCCTTCTCCTCCCTGGCTGCTGGGATGGATTACCGGGTGGAATCCATGATAGATAGCCTTCTTCTCCCTAGTCCTGATGGCTTGACGGGTAGAATCCATGATGGATATCCGTCTCCTCCCCAGTCCTGATGCAGTATATTACCAGTGGTTACTCAGAAGTGTCTTTCTCTCTCCTGACTCCTCCCCTCAGGGCTTAAGGGGTTTGGTGTTAGGGGGTTTGGTGTTAGGGGGTTTGGTGTTAGGGGGTTTGGTGTTAGGGTGTGACCGTAAACCGACCCGAGCCGCTGTGTTGATAGAAAAACCTGCTGTTTGTTCAGGCGCTTGGCTAAGATGACCAGGGTTTACCTTGAGGCCTGAGGCTTTACACTGCAGAACCTAGGGCTAGGTTAGCATATTCCATTTGTAATAGTGCTTAATATGTCTACAGGACATGAAATACAGTCAGTTGGTCAAGAATTTTCTTATTTAAGCTTTTTCCCAGCTCTTTCCAAGTTGTCCAGCTAAAATGAAATCTCTATATTTTCTCAAGGCATATTTTTAACTGTGGATTATTTGAAACTTCCTAACCAGGGATGGTGTGGGCTGGAATGGGCGTGGTGGGCGGCAGGGCCGCCTGTCATCCAGCGGGTCCAACATGGAAGAGGACGGAGGAATTTTTGTCAACTCCACCAGCAGCAAGCTCCTGGAGAGAGCCCACGGCATCCTCATGTGAGTGACTCAACATCTTAGTTTAACACCGGTCACCCACCCACCACCAGCACTCCTTAAGTTACTGTCGGGACTGACTGTTTCTGTCTCAAACCTCCTACACCACTCCTTAAGTTACTGTCAGGACTGACTGTTTCTGTCTCAAACCTCCTACACCACTCCTTAAGTTACTGTCAGGACTGACTGTTTCTGTCTCAAACCTCCTACACCACTCCTTAAGTTACTGTCAGGACTGACTGTTTCTGTCTCAAACCTCCTAAACCACTCCTTAAGTTACTGTCAGGACTGACTGTTTCTGTCTCAAACCTCCTACACCACTCCTTAAGTTACTGTCAGGACTGACTGTTTCTGTCTCAAACCTCCTACACCACTCCTGAAGTTACTGTCAGGACTGACTGTTTCTGTCTCAAACCTCCTACACCACTCCTGAAGTTACTGTCAGGTCTGACTGTTTCTGTCTCAAACCTCCTACACCACTCCTTAAGTTACTGTCAGGACTGACTGTTTCTGTCTCAAACCTCCTAAACCACTCCTTAAGTTACTGTCAGGACTGACTGTTTCTGTCTCAAACCTCCTACACCACTCCTTAAGTTACTGTCAGGACTGACTGTTTCTGTCTCAAACCTCCTACACCACTCCTTAAGTTACTGTCAGGACTGACTGTTTCTGTCTCAAACCTCCTACACCACTCCTTAAGTTACTGTCAGGACTGACTGTTTCTGTCTCAAACCTCCTACACCACTCCTTAAGTTACTGTCGGGACTGACTGTTTCTGTCTCAAACCTCCTACACCACTCCTTAAGTTACTGTCAGGACTGACTGTTTCTGTCTCAAACCTCCTACACCACTCCTTAAGTTACTGTCAGGACTGACTGTTTCTGTCGCAAACCTCCTACACCACTCCTTAAGTTACTGTCGGGACTGACTGTTTCTGTGTCAAACCTCCTACACCACTCCTTAAGTTACTGTCAGGACTGACTGTTTCTGTCTCAAACCTCCTACACCACTCCTTAAGTTACTGTCAGGACTGACTGTTTCTGTCTCAAACCTCCTACACCACTCCTTAAGTTACTGTCAGGACTGACTGTTTCTGTCTCAAACCTCCTACACCACTCCTTAAGTTACTGTCAGGACTGACTGTTTCTGTCTCAAACCTCCTACACCACTCCTTAAGTTACTGTCAGGACTGACTGTTTCTGTCTCAAACCTCCTACACCACTCCTTAAGTTACTGTCAGGACTGACTGTTTCTGTCTCAAACCTCCTACACCACTCCTTAAGTTACTGTCAGGACTGACTGTTTCTGTCTCAAACCTCCTACACCACTCCTTAAGTTACTGTCAGGACTGACTGTTTCTGTCTCAAACCTCCTACACCACTCCTTAAGTTACTGTCAGGACTGACTGTTTCTGTCTCAAACCTCCTACACAACTCCTTAAGTTACTGTCAGGACTGACTGTTTCTGTCTCAAACCTCCTACACCACTCCTTAAGTTACTGTCGGGTCTGACTGTTTCTGTCTCAAACCTCCTACACCACTCCTTAAGTTACTGTCGGGTCTGACTGTTTCTGTCTCAAACCTCCTACACCACTCCTTAAGTTACTGTCGGGTCTGACTGTTTCTGTCTCAAACCTCCTACACCACTCCTTAAGTTACTGTCGGGTCTGACTGTTTCTGTCTCAAACCTCCTACACCACTCCTTAAGTTACTGTCAGGTCTGACTGTTTCTGTCTCAAACCTCCTACACCACTCCTCTTTAACCCCTATTTTGGACTGGTAGAGAAGACGCAGTGTAGATATTCTTCTAAGTCCCTAAAACCATCTGCTCTCTTTTACCAGGAGAAACAAAAACTACAAATCAAAGCCCAGTCTTCCAAAGGTAAGCCACCTTGTTAAGCCACCTTGTTAAGCCACCTTGTTAAGCCACCTTGTTAAGCCACCTTGTTAAGCCACCTTGTTAAGCCACCTTGTTAAGCCACCTTGTTAAGCCACCTTGTTAAGCCACCTTGTTAAGCCACCTTGTTAAGCCACCTTGTTAAGCCACCTTGTTAAGCCACCTTGTTAAGCCACCTTGTTAAGCCACCTTGTGTTTAAACCTCTAGTGATGGTACTAGTGCTGACTCATACTGGCTGTGTGTTCTTCTCTGTTACTGCAGCACTTGCTTGACGTCAAGTCCCTAAAGTACCTCAGCAACCTGACGCTGCACGACCGCATCACCAAGTCCCTCCTCCACCTCCACAAGAAGAAGAAACCACCCAGCATCAGTGCTCAGTTCCAGGTCAGTCAGTCCCCCTTAGGCACAGATCTGGGATCAGTGTATCTTTCCCAAATCATGCCCTTAACTACTTAAATCTTGGCGGGCAATGAGGCTGCTGGTTTTTATTATATATTTTCAATTCATGTCCAATTACGCCCATTTAAGACCTAGACAACAAAGTGAGGAGAGTTCCTAACTAATCAGTGACCTTAATTGATCAATCAAGTGCAAGGGAGGAGCGATGACCCGCAGGCCCTCGGACTGGAGTTTTACACCTGTGTATCAGGGGATAAAATACAAAACTGACCTCAGATCAGTGGTTAGGGGTGACGTCACTCTACTCCACTTATCTGGGATGTGTATTGGAAGTGACCAGCTGACAGTATGGATGTTCTCTGGAACTCTGGGTGTTGTCCCATGAGCTGTCTGTTACAACCCCCTCCCTCCATCTGTCTGTCTGTCCACCCACTGTCAGGTCCCAGCCTGTGACATCTTTTTACAACCTTGTCTCTCTCTCTCTCTCTCTCTCTCTCTCTCTCTCTCTCTGTCTCTGTCGCTGTCGCTGTCTCTGTCTCTGTCTCTGTCTCTCTCTGTCTCTGTGTGTCGGTCGGTCGGTCACAACCTCCTCCCTCCGTCTACTCACTCACTCACTGCCAGCTTGTGACGTCTTTTTCTTTTTATCATCCCACCCAAAAGACAACGATGACATCATGTCTGGGTGGGGGAAAAGTACAATTTAATAGGCCATAAAAAGCATCTCTTGTCCAGAGCATCCCCATGTCTCTGTCACTTTGGAAACTAGTGTGATCCCTGATGATGAATGTGTATCTCAGTTGAGCAGATTTGACCATGTCAAAAAGAAAATAATTCTCCGGCACTTTTGTATACTTTTTAGCCAGTAGTTCTGAAAATAGTGCTCACGAGCCAAAAGTGTTCCCAGAAAATTGCGTACTACATCACATACGTGCTACACGTCATTGCTCTCGCCCTGCTGAGTGTTCATCATATGCATCTTGCTAGCTGTCGCTCATATGGCGAGGGGCTGATGCTCATTGGTTGAACTCAAATTGCTGGACTATGTTGGGGGAAATGTAGGGAAAATGGCGCAGCACACCTTCCAGAAAGAACAGTTACTTTCAAACTACGTTTAAAAAATACTTAGTAGTCGCCAAAGTTCCGGAGCATGTCTTTAATAAAATAAAGGTAAATACTTCGAGAAGCTGGGGACTTCCATATTTAAGACCAGCTGAGTAGGCTGATGAAACAGAAGGTGACCAACTCATCTCAGTTATGATCATTCCCTTTAACACAGCCTTAATCATCTCTCCATTCCCTCCCACCATCTTGTCTTTCTTAACTCCTCTGTTGTGTCTGTTCTCATGCCTGGCTGTCTCTATTGCTCCTGGCTCACAGTGGGGGAGGAGGAGTCCCAAATGACTCCCTATTCCCTACATAGTGCACTAGTTTTGACCAGGACCTGGAGTAGGGGGGCATTTGGGACGCAGTATGAGAGTAAAGAGGCGTGACCACCCCCACAACAACAATCCCTTATCCCCCAGCCCTGGCCTGTACTCTAACCCTCACTGGCTGGCAGGAAGCCTGGGCAGAAGGCTGCGAGTGGTGACATCACTTCCCACATCCTGTTGTGTGGCTGATTGCTTTCATCTTCTGAGCGGAGTGTGGGGAACTGCATTCCTGGCCACCGAAATAGCCACACACACACACTCTCATACACACATATATATATACACATATACATACACACATATACAGTACCAGTCAAAAGCTTGGACAGACCTAGTCGTTCAATGGTTTTTCTTTATTTTTACTATTTTCTACATTGTAGAATAGTAAGACATCAAAACTATGAAATAACACATATAAAATCATGTAGTAACCAAAAAAGTGTCTCTCTCGTCCCTCTCCTCACCCCAAGAAATCTAAATATATTTGAGATTCTTCAAAGTAGCCACCCTTTGCCTTGATGACAGCTTTGCAAACTCTTGGCATTCTCTCAACCAGCTTCATGAGGTAGTCACCTGGAATGCATTTCAATTAACAGGTGTGCCTTGTTAAAAGTTCATTTGTGGGATTTCTTTCCTTAATGCATTTTAGCCAATCAGTTGTGTTGTGACAAGGTAGAGGGGGTTGACTGGTACTGTACATGCACACATATTCATACACACACATTCCCTCACTTTCTCTCACACACACACACACATACACACACATACACACACACACACACACACACACACACACACACACACACACACACACACACACACACACACACACACACACACACACACACACACACACACACACACACACACAGAGCTTTGGCACTTATGTCATCAGATGGAACTCACCCTGTCTGTTTCTTGTTGTCCGGAGCATGAGTTATATTGTCTTGTTTGATATTGTACATTTAATTATGTACAATACCTCCTCACCTCCTCACCTCAACCCTCCATGCTACAGCAGCTAACGACACACTAGCCTTTTATCCTAGACAGTCTTTTATTATGTGGTTAAAAAGGTTATAAAGATAGGACAACAATTTATTCACGCCAGACAAAACCACTCCTCCCGGCTATAAAACCAACCAAACCAATGTGCCGTGTATTATTTTTGTCTGTTTATACGATGTTTTTATATGTTTTTGGTGATGTCAATGCCCTGGTATGTATTCACTGGGATCCAAGCGGAAGCAAACGAAACAGGGAGGGGCCTACCTGAATTTGTCCAATAGAAACGTTTTCCGTTTGGAGTAAACAGGGTTTTTTAAGTAAAAGTTTTGGACTAATGATGGCACCCCTGATCTGTCCTACCACAGGCCTCTCTCAATAAGCTGATGGAGACTCTGGGCCAATCAGAGCCCTACTTTGTCAAATGCATCCGTTCCAATGCAGAGAAGCTGCCCCTGCGCTTCAATGATGGCCTGGTGCTCAGGCAGCTACGCTACACGGGTATGCTGGAGACTGTGCGCATCCGCCAGTCAGGCTACAGCATCAAGTACACCTTCCAGGTAAGCGGTTTTATACAGATGCACAGACACGTACAAAAAACTCTCTCACACACACACACAAACACAAACAAACAAACAAACGTCCTCTCACTGTCAACTGCGTTTATTTTCAGCAAACTTAAATATTTGTATGAACATTACAAGATTCAACAACTGAGACATAAACTGAACAAGTTCCACAGACATGTGACTAACAGAAATTGAATAATGTGTACCTGAACAAAGGGGGGATCAAAATCAAAAGTAACATTCAGTATCTGGTGTGGCCACCAGCTGCATTAAGTACTGCAGTGCATCTCCTCATGGACTGCACCAGATTTGCCAGTTCTTGCTGTGAGATGTTACACCACTCTTCCACTAAGGTACCTGCAAGTTCCCGGACATTTCTGGGGGGAATGGAACTAGCCCTCCGATCCAACAGGTCCCAGACGTGCTCAATGGGATTGAGATCCGGGCTCTTCGTTGGCCATGGCAGAACACTGACATTCCTGTCTTGCAGGAAATCATGCACAGAACGATCAGTATGGCTCGTGGCATTGTCATGCTGGAGGGTCATGTCAGGATGAGCCTGCAGGAAGGGTACCACATGAGGGAGGATGATGTCTTCCCTGTAACGCACAGAGTTGAGATTGCCTGCAATGACAACAAGCTCAGTCCGATGATGCTGTGACACACTGCCCCAGACCATGACGGACCGTCCACCTCCAAATCGATCCCGCTCCAGAGTACAGGCCTCGGTGTAACGCTCATTCTTTCGGCGATAAACGCGAATCCGACCATCACCCCTGGTGAGACAAAACCGCGACTTGTCAGTGAAGAGCACTTTTTGCCATTCCTGTCTGGTCCAGCAACGGTGGGTTTGTGCCCATAGGCGACTTTTGTTGCCGGTGATGTCTGGTGAGGACCTACCTTAAAACAGGCCTACAAGCCCTCAGTCAAGCCTCTCTCAGCCTATTGCGGACAGTCAGAGCACTGATAGAGGAATTGTGCGTTCCTTGTGTAACTCGGGCATTTGTTGTTGCCATCCTGCACCTGTCGCGCAGGTGTGATGTTCAGATGTACCAATCCTGTGCAGGTGTTGTCACACGTGGTCTGCCACTGCGAGGACGATCAGATGTCCGTCCTGTCTCCCTGTAGTGTTGTCTTAGGCGTCTCACAGTACCGACATTGCAATTTATTGCCCTAGCAACATCTGCAGTCCTCACTTCTCCGTGCAGCATGCCTAAGGCACATTCACGCAGATGAGCAGGGACCCTGGGCATCTTTCTTTTGGTGTTTTTCAGAGTCAGTAGAAAGTCCTCTTTAGTGTCCTAAGTTTTCATAACTGTGACCTTAATTGCCTAACGTCTGTAAGGTGTTAGTGTCTTCTCGACCGTTCCACAGGTGCATGTTCATTAATTGTTTATGGTTCATTGAACAAGCATGGGAAACAGTGTTTAAACCCTTTACAATGAAGATCTGTGAAGTTATTTCGATTTTTACGAATTATCTTTGAAGACAGGGTCCTGAAAAAGGGGCATTTCTTTTTTGTTTACACACACACACACACATGCACACGCACACGCACACACATACATATATACATACATGCACACACACTCTCATTCCTAATTTACCCCATCTACCAGTCTGTCTCACATCATAGACATTAGTCAGTGTTAATCTG